>NC_045792.1:58134435-58457128 GCF_009873245.2 Balaenoptera musculus
CAGAGTGCAGGCTCAGCAGACGTGGCGCAGGGGCCTAGGTGCTCCACGACATGTGGGATCTTCCCGGACCAGGGCCCGAACCTGTGTCCCTTGCATTGGCAGGCGGGCTCTCAATCACTGCGCCACCAGGGAAGCCCGACGACACAGACTTTGTAGAAAAGCAGTATTGAATTTTCCTTTCCTGGCTTTGTAATTCACAGACAGAAAGTTTCTTACTTGTTTCCTCTTTCATAGAACTGAAGTAATTTAGTGCTTTTAAATAAAATAACCAAGTCTAAAATTAGGTGATGTGTTTCTAATTTTACTTTATATCAGTTGACAAATTAAACCATCTATTAAGATATTTACAGTGATGCAAATACAGCCCGGTACTTGCTTTGATCTCTTTAAATTTGTAAAAATCTACTTTTTCTTTGCATCCTGCCAAAGTAGAGCTTGGAGTCTTCTCAGAAAGAGAAACAAATGTAGGCAGGCAATTATTGTTTTCTTCCATCAGCAAAGGAGGACTATAGAATTTCATGATTTAATTTTAAGACAGCTTATATTTATCATCATCTTGATATTTATATCCTTGACTTTTACCAAAGACTCTTGTAGAATACCCATTGCTGTCAGAAAAAGAAGGGTTTGCTTTTTCTAGGCTGCATTAAGGAAACTCAAGAGATTTCAGCATAACTCTATGACTATAGAATCTCTGCCCTTCCTGGATCTAAATAAGGAAGCCACTGTTTAAAGTTCTTACTTTAGGGAAAATTGCATCAGATGCTTAGAAAAATGACAAATTTTCTTTCTCCTAACTCCTAATTCATCATAATGTTCCTCTTCAAATAAGTTCTAGGAATTTATACTTTCCTGTAAAGTAAATGTTTAGTGGGACACCCTAGAATTCTAAGCTTCTGAATTTGTCTTTAGGATATCCTAATTTTTCTTTACTATTTTGAGTATTCACTACTATGAGTTGAGTTCCAAACTCAGCTGATTTTAGAGATCAGGTTGATCAAATGAGTAAAGAGGGCAGAAGTAATATATAAGAGAATATGTGGTCTACAAGTAACTGAAAAGAACATGGATGCTTAAAGGCATTCAAATTCAGTTTTTTCAAAAACACTGCTAGATTATTAAAACATATTGCTGATCAAAGTCCCCATGGTTTCTCAATTTAGGTATTACAGACTTCTTCCCCTAGCAATTTGTACCAAATAATCAAGAACAAAGTTTGGCTGTGTTTAAAATGTACATTTAGATGAGTTACCTCCCAAATTTTTGCATAATGGAAACCACCAAGAAGCTCATACTGCCAGATAAACTCATATTTGTATAAACCTTGAAAGAATGCTTCTCCTGCCATTTCTGAGCATATATGTGAATTCTAATGTGTCATTGATTGTGAAATTTATGGCTCTGCACACAGATCTCTATAGGAACTGAAGTTTGTGCACATCTGCTCATTTGAAATTGAACATACAACTATACTTAGAAAACATTCTTGTGCCTTGCTCATATAAATGCTAGACAGGGCTCAGATGCATCTTCACCATGCATGTCCTTGTCAAACTATTATAGTCGTGAAACTTTTATCATTTATTGTAAGCCTTAAAAAGTTTTTACCTTACTTTAAATTTATAAGAAATACATGAAGCTTTTGGATTGTATTTGTGATTCAGCTTTGAAATAAAAATTGCCTCTCTTGTTGCGGAGCACAGGCTCCAGACGCGCAGGCTCAGTAGGCCGCGATAGTGAGAGGCCTGCGCATTGCGATGAAGAGTGGCCCCCGCTTGCCGCAACTAGAGAAAGGCCTCGCACAGAAACGAAGACCCAACACAGCCAAAAATAAATAATAAATAAATAATAAATAAATTTAAAAAACAAAAATTGCCTACTTCAAACTTTTAGATCTGTTTAATTGAACAGAACCAGGAATAGTAAGGCAAGCTATTGAATTGTTATTACTTGCAGTTAGTGATCTATATGAATCAAGATTTTTTTTTATAATGCAACCAAGAGGAATAATTTAGATAGTAGGGCTGATATAGGCTACAATTATCATCCATAATGCTTTAGTAAGGAGTCTCTTAACTGCAAATAACAAAGACTCAACTCAAGGTAGCTTGAGCAAAATAGGAATTTGTTGGTTCAGGTAAACAAATCACAAGGACAAGGTGATGCTTGCTCAGGAACTACCCAATCCAAGGATAGTCTCTTGCCCTCTCCTCTGCCCCCCATTCCCAGCTTTACTCTGCCAAGTTTCTCATCACTGCTTTTCCTTGTGAGTTGGTTTATGTCTCCTGGGGGGAAGAATAGCCATTTGGTGGGAAGAATAGGCCATTTTGAACTCATCTTTCAGCTTGCATCCCAGGGATGACCTAATTTAGGTCAAGTGCCGGACTCTGCCCAATAAGTTTGAGCAAAGGGCAGGGGTGTGCTGTTCTGTCTTGCATACCAGCTTGGCCTGCAAGTTTACCCCTGTGGTCAAGAGAGTAGGATCTGAGGGAGAGAGAAGGTGTGCAACGTCATATATGTTTTATGTCTTGGGATTCCACATAAAAAGATGCCACTACTAAAAAGGTTTGAAAACTACTGCATTAGACAGAGTTTTGTGAAATTAGTTTCTTCTCTAGCTTATACAAAATTTTACCAGTGTTACATAACGTCACTAGGCTTACTTTTCCATCATGGGACTCAAGTGTGGGCTCATTCTTTTTTTTTTTAACATGTGAATTCTGATTGGTGTATTATTTGTTGAACAGATATATATTGAGTACTACCAGTACATCAAACCCTGCACTCAGTACAGAAGACACAGTGGTAAACAGCCAGACAAGATCCCTCCCTTCGTGGAACTTACCAAACCAAAAGCAAAGACAGACAAATAGGCATTACCAATGCCTATTTTATGCTAAGATTTTACACTATGATTAGGAGTTGTAAAGCAAAAAGACTTAATCATTCTGGATGTCCAGAATAGCTAATGATTAAGTGAAGATCTTGATAAGCAAGAGTTAGCCAAACCAAGGAGGAGAGGGTAGAGAGAAGTCAAGAAAGAGGAAGAGCCTTTGTGAAAACCCAGAGATAAAAGAGGAATATTGGAGGAATCAAAAGATGTACATTGTAGGGATAATAGGGAAGGAAATGGGGAGCAATAAGTAAAGAAGCAAAGAGGTAAGCCATGTCCAGATCATGTAATCACAAAGTCATAAAGGTTTTTGTTTTGTTTTGTTTGTTCTTTAGTTTAAATGTAATGAGTAGTCAGTGAACATTGTTGAGCAGTCAAGTAAAATATGCAGCTTGGAAACATCCGCCTAGGCTCAGTGTAGAAATGGGTTGGCAAGATGCAGGGCAACAGGAGATTGCTGCAGTAATCCAGATGAAACAGGATGTCTGGAGGGTAGTAGCTGTGAAGGTTAGGAGGAGGGGTTGCATTTGATAAATATTTAAGAAATGGAATCAACAAGATTTAGTAATTAACTAGATGTTGAGAGAAAGGCAGAGGGGAAAGTAAACCTTTACTTCCAAGTGTCCGACCTAGGCAGGTGAGTGGATAGTGGCATTACACACTGAGCTAGGAACACAAGAAGAAGAGCAGTTGGAGAAGAGAATGGTTTAGTCTAAGAGGCAGTTGGATATATAGGTGTGAAAGTCAGAGAAGGGAAATAGTGTCTGGTCAAAATTTAAGTCAGTCTGAATAATTACATGATATTTTTTCATCAGAGTAAAGCTGACCCAATTAAGATAAAGTAAATGCTTGATTCTCTCTAATTCACTCTCAAAATATTTCTTCAGTGCCTTCCCTCTCATATAATTGGGGCCTGCTTTTGTACCTTCCATCCCTCTCAGTTCAGTTCATTTCAGTAACTATTTATTGCAGGCTTTCTCTGCTAAGGCTAAAGTAGGGATATAGGCAGAAACAAGTGTTGCTGCCCTCAAGGAATTAATGGTGTATTGGGGAAATCAGATACATATATAAATGTTTTCAATATGCAATTTAGAATTGCATATTGGTGAGAGGGACAACTGTACGCAGAGCAATAGGAGATTGCAGCAATAATCCAAATGAGACAGTTACTAAGTACTATGGTAGACAACGGTAAGTACTCTGTGTGATAAGTACTGTGATGGAAGCGTTTGTAAAAAACATCTTCAAGCTCTTTCCTTTGGTTCCCAGTATTTAATTCTGTTTTAGGGAACTACTTCGTTTTAATTATTGGCTTTTTATCAAAGTCCATATATGCACTCTACCTTCTAATCACAAACCAGGTTGAGACAGTGTTAGCCAGAATTGCTTTGAACTTCACCTCTCGGCATCATCACTGGTTCAAACAATTGCAGTTAACTTGAGGCAGGGGGCTGGAGCCAATCATAGGGTAATCATCCACTTCCTATGCTTTGAATTCCAACCATTTCTTAATTTTTGTACCTCCTGCATTAACTTTATGAACACTAACAATAATACACCTAGGCCAGAAGGCCTCCAGCTATCTTATTCTTATCAACCATAAAAATTGGTACATGGACAGGTTAATGAATACTGCAACCCTATAAAGGTGATAATTAAAATTTGGGGTATTCTGGGTGTGAATATGATGACATGATGAAAGAAATATTTTAAGATTAATCTCTGTGTGCTAGAAGAGGCTCCCAATCACTTGGCCCACCTCCCACCTAATGTAAATGCATTAAGCCTCATTTGGGTCCCTGAAGCCAAGAGAAGCCTTTACTGTATTTGGTACATGATGACTAATGGTACATTTTTCTCTTAACTGGAATATGGTGGGAATAGCTTGTCTGTGAGCTAACTAATTCAGTGCATTTTTGTTGCTGTATTGAACTCTAGAGTAAAACGTTCATTTATTCTATAAATATTTTTGAGAATCTGCTATTTGCCAGGCACTGTGCCTGAATAAGACTTAATCCATGACTTGCAATAATACCCATGCAATATACAAAAGATTGTGGAAGCACTAAGGAGGAACTGTTGAGTCAGCTTTGTAAAGCATTTGGAACATAGTGAGCCATTAGTAAATGTTAGTTGCCTGTGTTAGCCATCATTATTACTATTTGAGTGGGTAAGAAGAAGGGAAGGACATTCCAGGCCAAGAGAATAACTTAATGGGAAACATGATAGTAAATGTCATTTTCCAGAATGACTTGGTGTGGTTGGGATGTGAGTACAGTGCAGACAACAGTGATAAGAGATGGTGCTAATGAGAGGTAGTTTGGGACTAGATTATAAAGGCCTTTAGATACCAGCTGAAGAATTTTGACTTTTCAAAATATACAGTGGGAGCTTAAAAAAAAATTTTTTTTGTAGCATCCCTTTTTCTTTCTAATATGATATCCAGATTTTCTTTTTACTTTTTTTATGGAAAATTTCCTGTATACAACAAAGTAAAAATAGTAGTATAATGACCCCCATGTATTCATTACCCAGCTTTAATAATTACCAATATGTGGCAAATCCATTAAAGATTTTTAAGCAAGGCAAAAAAGGAGACTAACATTGGGCCACTTCCATTACACTAGTTGATCTTCACAGTGTCCCGTGGAGTATGTGGTATTCCCACTTTCCCTAATTATAGAAGAGAAAACCATCAAAATGATGAAGTAAAAGTTCTGGAATTCTAACCCATATCCAGCTTATTTCAGAACTCAAGTTCCTTCCCATGCTGCCTTTATAATTCTGAAGTAGAGCATGATTCTCAGTTGAAAATAGATGCTGATCTGCCTACTTGATATATTGGTGCTCTTGACCCTATTCAGAATGGTGGACTTCTCTGCCTCCAGCCACTGTGGGTTCTACAGGGTCACCAGGATCTAAGTCTACATAAATATTCAACCTAATCAGCTAAAATGACTGTTTAGTCCAGTGGTTGTCAAAGTATGGTCCCCAGACCAGCAGCAAGTTGTTAGAAAATACAAATTCTCAGGTCCCACCCCCAACCTACTCAATTAGAAACTCTGCGGGTTGGAGCTCATGATGCCTATATTGCCGTTTGCTATGTTTAAATAAAATGCTCTAAGGTTTCCTGCAAACACAAGGTTATGACCATCTACCAAGAGCATTCTAAGGCAAAACCTCATATCAGAAGTAGCTATATGTTCATTTTTTAACAAGTTAATGAAAAGCATGTCCTAAGGTAGGAACTGTTATTCAGACTTAACACCAGCAGTCTCTCTGGGGATGTTGCATAACCTCATGGAAAGGAATCTTAAGGAATTTGCACTGCCTATATTTACAGTGCTTGATGGTGCCATCTAGTGGTTTAAGCATTATAGAACGTGCAGATTTATTAACGCTTTGGGGACAGAATTTGTGTATTTTTTAAAAGTCAATTTTATAGTGAATGTTTAATGAAGTAGGATATGTAATTTCCTTACTATAAAACCTCCATTGAGGATTCTTAGATATGATACCAAAACACAAACAACAAAAGAAAAAATAGCTAAATTAGACCTCAACAAAATTAAAACTTTTGTGCATGAAAGGACACTATTGAGGGGCTTCCCTGGTGGTCCAGTGGCTAAGACTCTGCTCTCCTAATGCAGGGGGCCTGGGATCGATCCCTGGTCAGGGAACTAGATCCCACATACCACAACTAAAGATCCCGCATGCTGCAACTAAAGATCCCACATGATGCAGTGAAGATCCCGTGTGCCGCAACTAAGACCTAGCGCTGCCAAATAAATAAATAAGTAAATTTTTTTTTTAAAAAGGACACTATTAATAAAGTGAAAATGTAGCCCACAAAATGGGAGACTATATTTGACAATCATATATCTTATAAGATATATGTATCCAAATATATAAATAGTATTCAAATATATAAAGAACTCTTAGAACTCAACAACAAAAAGAAAAACAACCCAATTTACAAATGAGTGTAGGACTTGAGTAGACATCTCTTCAAAGAAAATATACAAATGGCCAATAAACACATGAAAAATCCCTCAACATCATTAGTCATTAGAGAAATGCAAATCAAAACCACAATGAGATACCACTAGGACAGCTTGAATAATTAAAAAAAGAAAAACAGAAAATAAGTATTGATGAGGTTGTGGAGAAATTGGAACCTTTATACATTGCTGGTGGAGATGTAAAATGGTGCAGCCACCGTGGAAAACAGATTGTTAGTTCCTCAAATAGTTAGACACGGAATTACCAGAGGACCCAGCAATTCCACTACTAGGTATATACCCAAGAGAACTGGAAAATCCATAATAGCCAAAAAGTGGAAACAATCCAAATGTCCACCAACTAATGAATGAATAAACAAAATGTGGCATATCCATACAATGCAATATTGTTTAGCCATAAAATGTACTAATACATTGATGAACCTTGAAAACATGCTAAATGACAGAGGCAGGCACAAAAGACCACATATCATATGATTCCATTTATATGAAATGTCCAGAATAAACAAATTCATAGAATCAGAAAGTAGAGGGGCTTCCCTGGTGGCACAGAGGTTAAGAATCCTCCTGCCAATGCAGGGGACATGGGTTTAAGCCCTGGTCTGGGAAGATCCCACATGCCGCGGAGCAGCTAAGCCTGTGAGCCACAAGTACTGAGCCTGCGCTCTGGAGCCCATTACCACAACTACTGAAGCCCACATGCCTAGAACCCATGCTCCGCAACAAAAGAAGCCACCGCAATGAGAAGTCCACGCACCACAACGAAGAGTAGCCCCTGCTTGCCGCAACTACAGAAAGCCTGCGCACAGTAATGAAGACCCAACGCAGCCCAAAAAATTAACTAATTAATTAATTAATTTTAAAAAAAGAAAGTGGATTAGTGGTTGCCAGAGGCGGGGAGAAAGGTAGGAATGGGTGCAACCACTTAATGGGTATGGGATTTCTTTTGGAGGTGATGCAAATGCCCTGGAATTAGATAGTAGTGATGGTTGCACAACATTGTGAGTGTACTAAAAGCCACTGAATTGTACACTTTGAAATAGTTAAAATGGTGACTTTTATGGTATGCGAATTTTACCTCAATTTTTAAGATCTTTGTTAATTTGTAAGACTGCAGAACCTTTATTATTCTTATTATTGATATATTTTCCCATAGCTGTTGCTAGTATGTATGTATGTATTCTATTCTACTTTGTTAGCCTAAAATTATTCAATATATTCTTTTCCATCTACACAGTTTCCACGGTTTTTATTTTGGTGGCTATGCATATTTTAGTCACTGTGTATATCATAACTAATATATCTCAAATGTTTAGTGGTTTTCTCTTCTTTTTTTTCAATTTCAAAGAGTCCTGCTGTAAATGCTTAAATAAGTAAGAATGTTTAAAACTCTGTGTAGACTTTGCATTGGTGTTTCTTCCCCAAAACAGGATTTCTGAGTCATTTTTTTATTTTTACTATTTCTATTGTGTTTTTTCTCTGACTGCTCTATAGTAAGAATATATTAATTTAGAATCCTACCAATAATGGATGAGGAAAAATGGAGGAGATTAATGTTTATTGAATGTCTGTTCTGTTCCAGGCACTGTGTCTGGATCCTTTACATCCATTATTTCATTTAACTCCTACACCTACTCTTATAAAGTGACTACAGAAGTTGACATAACTAATAAACAGATGAACAAATATCAGAAACCAAACATTTTGTCTCCCAGGTGTTATCCTATCCCCACAACTTTACCAATATTGGGGTTTACCTTTTTTAGTTCCTATTTATTAGAGAAATTCATGTTTTCCCAAGTGATTGTTTAAGGTTTATATTTATCCTTACATAACGACCTATATCTTTTATTAATTTTTTATTAATAGATTTTAAACTGAACTTACCTTTTAAACAATAGGCATTGTGTGTCAAAGCTTTGTCATAATTTTTTTGCTTTTGTTTACTCCTCTTTTACAGGCTCTTGATGGAAATGTATATGACCACCTCAAGGATTATTTAATAGCCTTCAGCCGGACGGAGCTAGAGACATGCCAAGCTGTGCAGAACACATTCCAGTTTTTATTAGAAACCTCCAGCAAGGCAAGTTACCTTTAGTGCAATATGTGATGTTATCCACTTTAGAATCTAAAATGTTTTTTGCATACAAACAAAATGAAGGTACCAATGACATTAGAAGAATGCTTTAAAGGACAAATTTCCTGGAAACACTATTTCTTCTAACAAAATTGGACGGTGTATTGTTCTCCTTGATGAAGGTCAAAAAAGTCTATTGCCATGTTGCTCTTGAGAAGAATGGTTTAAAGAGCTTTTATCTTTCACTCAAATGAATTTTGAATACACTCAGTTCGTAAAACAACAAAGTCATGTGTCAGTGCGAAGAATAATAAAGGGGCACAAAAAGGAAAATTAGCATTTTATAATTGATAAAGAAATTAATGTTATAATACCTTGTTTTTAGAAATTAACCTTGCCTTCTATATGCTGTCATTCTTTGATAGTAATCTTTTCATTCAAAAGTGTTGACATCCATCAACTTTGCTGGCATGTCACACTGTTTACATAGAAAATAAATGAAATTGTTTTTCTTTAGGATCTGACAGATTAAAATTTTTTGCAGTAGAGAAACTGCCCTTTGGAAGATAAATTGTTCCTGCGATTAATAAATCTTATTTTCTTTCTGATAAATTAAGTGCATAGTAAATGTTTCCTGACTGAATGAATACATTTATTAAAATATATTCATTTTATAACTGCTATTTTAAAAGATCCAGTTCAATTCTCCTTTTTGGCAGGAGGAGCAGGAACTAGCTAATACCTTAGAAAGTTGTTTGGAAAGGAATCAGGGTCTCCATCTCACAAGACAGTGTCCAAAGACAGGAAAGAAAAGGGACACAGACTTTTCTTCCTGAACGCCTCCATGTGTATTTATTCGTATTTTCAGTGTACCATAGCTCCAATTCTATTTTTAGAAAAACATTGAAATTGTTAAGTTGATATGGGAGTACAAATATCACTAGTCTGGTGCTTAGAAATTCTGTCATATTTTTGTATTCTTATATTTTCACCCCCCAGGATTCAATAAAAGATATAAAAGGATGGATGTATAGAAAGGATAAATGGATGGATAGATGGATAGTTAAGTGAAAGAAAATGTAGAAAAATAATAATTGAAGAATCTAGGTAGTGGGTATATAGGTGTTTCCGTACAATTCTTTTTATTTTAACATGTGTACATTTGACATCTTCCGTGAGAGAATGTTGCAGGGAAAAGTCTATAAAAACATCTTGGTTTTGTTCCTTTTATGGAGAGGTTGATTTTTGACTAGTAATCAGATTGTTTATATTTATTGGTCCATTCAGATTTTCTGTTTCTTTTTAGTACATTTTGGTAACTTACACTTTCCTAGATGAATTGTCCATTTCATTTATCAAATTTGATGTCATAAATTTGCATATAAAGTTGTTTGCCTCTGTAGTTGTCTCCCTTTTCATTTCTAGTATTGTTTGTGCTTTCTCTCTTACTTTGATCAGACTTACCAGTCTATTTTATTAATGTTTTCCAAGAGCCAGCTCTTGTTCTACTTCTCAATGTTATTGTTTCCTGTCTCCTTAATTTCTGCCTTTATATTCATTATTTCTTTCTACTTTATTACAGTTTATGTTTTTATTCTTTTTCAGGCTTTTTTTCTATTAGGTTCTATATTTTCAGTCTTTCTTGTTTTCAAGTAAATCCACTTGAACCTAAAAAATTTCTCTTTCTGCTTTAATTGCAGTCCATGATATGTTTGTAGGGCTTTTTTATTGTTTCTACATTCCACCCCCACCCCCCCGCCCCTGTCATTAACCTATGAATTATTTAAAAGTGAGTTTTTCCAGTTTCCATTCAATGGGGGGAGTATGTAATAGGGTGGCATTTTTCATTTCTAATTTTATCAGAGAGACTGTCCCCAGACAGAATTCCTTGAAATCTCTTTTTCCAAGAATAAGTTAAGTTTGAATACACTACCTTTAGTTTATAAAACAGGTAAACATATAGTCTTTAAAATGTGCTAATATTTTATACAGCAGTTAACAATTTTCTAGGAGGTTTTAGCACATCCTCTGAGGTTGGTATTATCATGCTCATTTCATAGAGAGGAAAACAGACCCAGGAAGTTTATGTGGCTTGCCTGAGGTCACACACTCACACATAGTGTTTTCCGTGCTCTGCTACTATCTATATTATCTCTTTAGCTTACATTATTTTCATAGAAAATGAATTAAAAATGAATCAACTGATTTGGACACATAAAGAGATAAGCTTTTATTTTCCACTACATTCACTCACATGAGTATCTTACTCCCCAGGGATGAGGAATAAATGAGATGCTCTTATGTTTAGATTGAAAGTGGTAGTAATAAAAATTTTGTAAGAATGATGTAACTAGGAATTGTGCCCTTTTGTTCCTAGTACCAGAAGAGCTCATACCTATAAGTTTTATGCCACGTGTTTTTCTGTTACAAAGAGCTTGTTATGCTGCTCTTGTTATACTGCTAAAAGCAACCTAGTGATCTAATAACCCAAAAAGAAGTTTGAAACTCTTTTGGTTTTTATTCTACACCATTACTAGCTTGTCTTTTTTTTGGGGGGGGGGCGGAATTCATTTTTTTCCACATATCTAAATTGCAACTGTACATGTTCTCAAAGATATTTTGGAGGTAATCCATAGTGACACATTGTAAATTTTACGGTGCCCTCTATATCTTTTATCCCCTAAAGGGAAACAGCTGGCCCTAGGAACTTTTAATTTTAATTATTTATGAAGCTTGCTTTTCTTCTTAATATTTTATGAAATGCTTTCTACATGTAACTGAAGCAGATGTTGTCAGAGATATTTTCTCTGGCATAGTTAATTCTAAAAGTAGTTCTACTGGCCCTACAGTTTGTTTATGTGTGCTTGCTTTCTGTCTGCATAAGGGAATTCCTACCAATTAATAATGCAGGTCTTCTAACAATTCAAAAATAACAATGTTATTCTATATTTCTTTGGAAATTAAATTGTCTAGTACTGTCATTCTTAATACCTTGAAGACTTACCAAAAAAGTAAACTTAATAAAATGAAGGGGAAAAATCACATGATCATCTCAAAAGACACAGGAAAAGCATTTGACAGAATTCAACACTCTTTTATTATAAAAATGCTCAGCAGATTAGGAATAGAAGGGAACTTCCTGAACATGGTAAAGGGCATTTTTAAAAAACCTACATCACATATCACACTCAATGGTGAAAGACTGAAAGCTTTCCCCACCTAAGATCAGGAACAAGACAAGGATGCTCACTTTTTACCACTAATATTCACCATTGTACTGGAAGTCCTGGTCAGAGCAGTTAGGCAAGAAATAGAAATAGGAGGCACCAAATGGGAAAGAAAGAAGTAAAATTATCTATATTTGCACATGACATGATTATAGAAAATCCTGTAGATTCCACAAAAGTCCTAGAGCTAGTAAATGAATTCAGCAAAAGTTGCAAATACAAAATCAAAACACAAAAATCAGTTGTGTTTCCATAATACTCCATCAATGAATGAACTGAAAGAAAATTAAGAAAATAATTCTAACTACAATACCATTTGAAGAATAACTACTTAGAAGTAAATTTATCCAAAACGTGAAAAACTTGTACATTGAAAACTACAAAACATTGCTGAAATTAAAGAAGACCTAAATAAATGGAAATAATAAATGTTTATGGATTGGAAGGTTTCATATCACTAATATTTCAATATTCCCCAGGGACTTCCCTGGTGGTCCAGTGGGTAAGATTCCGTGCTCCCAATGCAGGGGGCCCAGGTTCCATTCTTGATTGGGAAGCTGGATCCCTCATGCATGCTGCAATGAAGATGCTGCGTGCTGCAACTAAGACCTGGCTCAGCCTAAAAAAATAAATAATAAATAAATAAATATTTTTAAAAATATATATTTCAATATTCCCTAAAGCAATCTAATCAAGATAGTATGGTAGTAGTATAAGGATAGACATGTAGACCAGTAAGAATTGAGAGTCCAGAAATAAACTCAAACATCTGTGGCTAATTGATTTCGACAAGGTTGTCAAGGCCATTTGATAGAGAAAGGCTAGTCTCTCCAATAAGAGGTGCTCAAACAACAGGATAACTACATGCAAAAGAATAAAGTTAAACCCCTTCCTCACTCCATATATAAAAATTAACTCAAAATGGGTCAACAACCTAAAACTATAAAATTATAGAAGAGAACAGAGGTAAATCTTTATTGAATTTGCCAATGTATTCTTAGGTTTAACATGAAAGCACAAGCAATAAAAGAAAAGATAGATAACTGAACTTCATCAGATTAAAAGTTTTTGTGCATCAAAGAACATTATCAAGAATGTGAAAAAGACAGCCCATAGAATGGGAGAAAATATGTATAAATCATGTGTCTGATAGGAATTTAATATTCAGAACATATAAATAACTTTTACAACTCAACACATAAAAGACAAATGACCCAATTTAAAAATGGACAAAGGACTTGAATAGACATTTTTCCAATGAAAATGTACATATGAAAAGATCCTCAGCACTGTTAGTCATTAGAGAAATGCAAATCAAAACCACAATGAAATACCACTTCCCACCTAGTAGGATAGCTTTAGTATTTAAAAACAAACACACACACAATAGCAAGTGTTGGCAAGGATGTGGAGAAATTAGAACCCTTGTACAGCGTTTGTAGGAATGTAAAATAGTACAGCCACTGTGGAAGGCAGTTCGGTAGTTCCTCAAAAAGTAAGACACAGAGTTACCGTATGACTCGGCACTTCCACTTTAAGAGAATTGAAAAAAAGTGTTTAAACAAAAATTTGTACAGAAATGTTCCTGGCAGTGTTATTCATAATAGCCAATAAATGTAAACACCCTAAATGTCAATCAACTGATGATTAGATAAATAAAACACAGTATATCCATACAATGGAATATTATTTGTTCATAAAAAAGAATGAACTACTGATACATCATACAACATGTATCCCACAGAATAAAATATATAAATAGCTATTACCATATTAAAAGATGTTTTTATGGGCTAGATTGTGTCCCCCTAAAATTCATATGTTGAAGTCCTAACCTCTGGTTCCTCAGACTGTGACTGTTTTTGGATATAGGGCCTTTAAAGAGGTTATTAAGGTAAAATGAGGTCATATGGACAAGCTCTAATCCAGCATGATTGGTGTCCTTATAAGAGGAGGTTAGAACACAAACAGGCACAGAGGGAAGACCATATGAAGACACCAGGAAAAGATGACCATCTACAAGCCAAGGAAAGAGACCCTCAGAAGAAACCAAACCTGCCAACACCTTGATCTTGGACTTCTAGCCTCCAGAACAGTGAGGAAAAAAGTTTATGTTGTTTAAGCCACCTCGTCTGTGATACTTTGTTATGGCAGCCCTAGGAAACTAATACAGATGCTTATACTCACTATTAATCAAAGAAATGGAAATTAAAATCACCATGAGATTCTATTCTACACTTATGAGATTGACAAAAACAGACAGGAATGACTGTTGGTGAGAATATGGATTAACAGAAACTCTTACACTGCCCTGAAGGGTACAGATTGATACATCCAATTTTAAAACATTTGACATTATCTAGTCAGTTTAAAGATGCACTTAGCTTATGACCCAGCAGTTCTACTGCTCGGAATATAACCTAGAGAAACTCTGGCACATGGATACCAGGAGACTTTTGAAAGAATGTTCATAGCAACTTCCTTTATAAGACTAGAAAAAGCTAGAAATAACCCAGCTGTCCACTGACAGTAAGATGAATAATGGAATACAAGATAGCAATAAAAATGGAAGCTCTGTAGGCACATGCATTAATATGGATGAGATTCACAAATGTAATATTGAGCAAAAAGCAAATTGCACAGCAAGGACCTACAGTATATAGCACAGGGAACTATACTCAGTATTTGTAGTAACCTATAATGGAAAAGGATCTGAAAAAGAATATGTGTGTGTGTGTATGGCTAAATCACTTTGCTTTACACTTGAAATTAACACAACATTGTAAATTAGCTGTACTTCAATTTAAAAAAAAAGGAACTTGCAAAAGAATACACATACTAAGATGCCATTTATACAGTGTACAAAATATCCAAGAAAACAGTATCATTTTGAGATACATCATATGTAGTAACACTATTAAAAGGAAAAAAAAAAAAAGAGGAGCTTGGTAAAATTCAGTAGAGTGGTTACATCTAGAGCAGCATGCATTTGCAGAGGGGCAGATATTCCCCAAGGGAGTAAAAATTGCTTCCGGATTTTGAGGGGTGGTTTGCAAAAAAATCTTAGATATTACAGCAGGCCACAGTACATAAACATATATACAGTATATTTGTGGTATTAAAATTTAATCAAAGAGGGAGATTAGGGAAAAAATGTCTTAAAAGGGTCCCTGGATTGGGGAGTGGGAGTGATAACACTTAAAAAACATTTAAAAAAAAAAAAGGTTGAGGAACACTCCTTTCGAAGGAAGGTAGGAATGCAATAAGGAGAGGGTATATAGATTTCGACAGTAATAGTAATGTTTTATTTAATCTCTGTGATGGATACAGAGGTGTTCTTTAACAACTGTTTATTGAATGCTACTTTAGACAGAGTCACTCTGCTAGTTGCTGAAGGATAACATCAGTAATGAGATTTAAGGCCTGACCTCAGTTGTCACAAGGAATGACAGAGGGGAGCAGGAAGGGACTGGAGGGAAAGATTACAAAGGGGATGAGAAAACTTTTGAGAGTGAGAGATAAGTTCATTATCTTGATTGTGGTGATATTTTTACAGGTGTATAGGTAAGTTAAGACTTATCAAAGTATACACTTTAAATATGTACAGTTTATTGTATGTCAGTTATACTTCAGTAACAGCTTTACAGAGAGAGAGATTGGGCATATATCCCAGAGAAAATGAAAATTTATTTTCACACAGAAACTTGGACACAAATGTAGAGTAGCTTTATTCATAATAGCCAAAAACTGGAAACTGCTTAAATGACCTTCAGTGAGTGAGGGATCAAACACATGGTGGTACTTCCATACTATGGAATACTACTCAGCAATAAAAAGGAGTGAACTGTTGATACATGCAACAAATTGGATGAACTTATAGGAAATTATGCTGAGTGAAAATGGAAATCTCAAAAAGATATATGGTGGGACTTCCCTGGTGGTCCAGTGGTTAAGACTCCGTGCTTCCACTGCAGGGGGCACGGGTTCAATCCCTGGTCAGGGAACTAAGATCCCTCATGCCGTGCCGCATGGCCAAAAAAGAAAAGATATATGGTGCATGATTCCATTATGTAACATTTGCAAAATAACATGTTTATAGAAACAGAGAACAGATTAGCAATTGCCAGGAATTAGGGAAGAGGAAAGTAGAGGGAGCTATTATGGAGTAGCACAAGGGAGTCATGTGGTGATGGTTCAGTTAAGTATCTTGATTGTGATAGTGGTTACATGAAGTTATACATATAATAAAATTGTATAGACCTCTACACATACACCACCCCAAAATGAGTGCATATATAACTGGTGAAATCTAAATAAGCTTTATGCTTTGTACCAGTGTCGATTTCCTGGTTTTGATATTTACTATATTTATGCAAGACGCCGACATTGGGAGGTGCACAGGATCTCTTTGCAACTTCCTTTCAAAATGAATTGTTCGAGAGAGAAGACCAGTAACTAACCCAGTACCTCTAGTGTACAGATCTTGTTTTCTATGTACTTTCTCCTACTCACTTAAAAAAATAATAATAAAAGTAAATAAATAAGAACAGTGCTTCTTGGGAAAATAGCACTGATTCTAGATCTGGGACATGAAATATTTAAGGTAAATGTTAAATAATTTGTCATAATGGAAAGCAAGGAAACTGTCAAAACTATCAAAAACTACTAGTCCCATCTCAAAGGGACTCAGGATGTGATCTTGCTAGCCAAAGATGGGATAATTTTAGCATCAGTAATGATAATAACAGCAGTAGATTAAAACACATCAAATATTTTTAAATCCATGACTTCATAATAATAATTTATTAAAGCTATAATTGGTCATTCTTTGGAGATTGCTAGGGAAACGGCTCAATTTGAAAACTAGATAATAAAGGGAAGAGGAAATGTTTATCCTGCCTTATACAAAATGTATCTCAAGGTAACTAAATAATTGACTTGGAAAGTTTTTCTTATGGAAGCATTCCAGCTAATAAATGAAACAGGAATGATAGAATTCCTTGAAAAAGTGATAGAAAAAATAGAAAAATCTCTAGTTTTTGTAACCCCTAATATGTTTAGGCATTTATCATCATAGGTCTGTTCTATTAGTTTCCTACGGCTGCTGTGCAAATTACCATAAACTGGATGGCGTAAAATGACCGAAATTTATTCCCTCTGAGTTCTGGAGGCCAAAAGTCAGAAATGAAAGTGTCAGCAAGGCTGCACTCCCTCCAAAGGCTTCAGAGGATAATCAGTTTCTTACCTCTTCCAGCTTCTCATAGCTTCAGACATTTTTCGGTTTGTGGTCACATTACTCCAATCTCTACCTCTGGTCTCATTGGCTCCTCTTCTGTCTGTGTTTTCTTCTGTTTGCCTTTTATAATGACATCACTTATCATTAGATTAAGGGCCCAACCACAGAATCCAGAATGACTTCCTAATCTCAAAATCCTTAACAATTACATCTGCAAAGGGCCTTTTTCCAAATGAGGTAGCATTCACAAGTTCCAGGGATTAGGACATGGACACCTCTTTTGGGGGGGCCACCATTCATTCAGCCCACTACAACTGTTAATATCAAAAAGAGACAAGTCAGAGGCAAGCCTCTTCATAGACGTAAACACCACCTTGTCAAAAAATAAAAATAAAACAAAAACCTAAATGCAAAGAAGCATCAACTTACAGGACACACAAGAAACAGAATACTACGAGAATGGAGTCAACAAAACTCAGACTGTGGGAAACTCTACAAAACAAAAACTCAGTTTCTTCAACAAACAAATTGCAGGGGGATGGAGGTAAGGGAGATGGAGGAAGAAACCTATATATGAAAACAAACCTAAGCAACATCATCCATTTGCACTGTGGGAACCTTACTGTGATCCCGATTTGAAAAACTTTTTAAAATATGAAACAGAAATTTGAACACTTACTGGTTGTTTTATAATATTTTTTGTAAATTTTAATATGGATATATTTTTTAGAGTCTTTGTCTTTTAGACATTACACTGAAATATTTATAGATGAAATGATATGTCTAGGACGTGCTTCAATAGAATTGGGGGAGGGGAGGAGCAGGTAGGTTTATAGATGAAACAAGAATTTGTGTTTTTGGAAGTTGGGTGGTAGGTACATGGGGATACATTATTCTGTTCTCTCTACTTTGAAATGTTCCGTAACAAAAAATTAAAAATTTAAAAAGGTTGATACTTCCCCCTTGAAAGAAAGAAAAAGAGGAAAGAAAGAAAGAAAAGGAAGTTTGGTTTGTGGTGCTTGAGAGGATAGGTTTAGCAAGTAGAAGGATGATCCTCTTAGCTTTTTTCTGCATAGTGACTAGTGAGGCTGTGTCTCAGGGCTGTGTCAAGAGCTTTCACAGGGGACTTCCCTGGTGGTGCAGTCCTGTGTTCGATCCCTAGTCCTGGAAGATCCCACATGCTGCAGAGCAACTAAGCTACAACTACTGAAGCCCACGCACCCTAGAGCCCGCGTGCTGCAACTACTGAGCCTGTGTGCTGCAACTACTGAAGCCCGCGGGCCTAGAGCCCTTGCTCCGCAACAAGAGAAACTACCTCAATGAGAAGCCCGCGCGCAGCAACGAAGACCCAACACAACCAACCAACCAACCAATAAATAAATAAATAATTTTAAAAAGAAAAAAAAAAGAGCTTTCACAGCTACTCTAGCTTAAAACTGGATTCCAGGAAAAGAAAAAACCCATTTCCCTTTTTTCAACCACTCCTTCCTCCATCCCACCCCTTCAGTCTGGATTAAATAGCACCATCTTTTGTGCTCTCCTAGTACCTTCTACATACTTTGATAGTGTATTTTAATTGTGTAATCTGTTTAGTTCTCCCAGTTTCTAGATTATAAGTTCCTTGAAGATATTGACTTTATTCATATTTATTCCTCTGTGTATTCCCCCTCTCTGCTGCATTTAACATTAGGCCTGATAAGCTCTCTCAGTAAATGGTTGTTGAATGGGGGTGGGGGTGCAGAGGAGCAATAGAGAATTGGGTTGTGCTGGTAAATAAAATGCAGAATATACCTCCTACTTTCTCCATCTCCTGAATGAATTCTTTTCCCAGGACTACTAAAGTATAGCCACAGAGCTGCTTTAAACTTTTCTTCCTTCTTCTGCCCATCCTCTGGCAGAGGTGCTAATGAGCTGTAATATACTACAAATGAAAGAAGAGTCAAGGGTAAGCAGTGTAGCAAAATAGAAAATGGGTTTCTGCACAATCAAATGTTGCTGATTTCCACTCTTTCCCAGAGTATATAATACAATGAATTCTTTTTAGATGACTGTCTTTCTGTGCTATTTGTTTTGTTACTTTATGTGTATTAGAATTCCCCTTCTCTATAAATTCCTTTCTAGTCTGTCTTCTTGGTATGCTTTAAGATGGTAATTAGAATACAACCTCCTTAAAAAGGTGGCAAGAAGTACTAGAAAAATACTATTTTGTGTTATGTATAAAGTTATTTGGCAGTTTCCTAGTAGATGGCAATCTCCATAAAGCAAACTTTAAGAGGCCTACAAAACTTTAGAACTGGGAGAGACCTGACAAACTAATGTGCTTCCCTATTTGCACCTACCCCCCCGTTCAAAAGAATAACATTTTGTGTAATAGCTATCTTTTTGCAGTCTTAAAATAGTACATATTGTCTAGTCCCCAAATCTGGGCTAGTTTCTAAACTAGTACTTTCCATACTTAGATTCTTGAGAAAATGGGGCACAAGGATAACAGCTATTATCTAAAATGAAAAAAAAAAATTGTAATTATAATTTCTTTTTGACCACGTAGTACTGGATGATTGCTCATTTTTAGAAAACAGCAGAATAAAGCTTAAACTTTAAAACACAATTATTGAACATTTTAACCTTATTAAAGACTTAAAGATATTTTATTTTCTCTTTAGGTGGTACGAGACTATAATCTTCAGCTGTTTTTACAAGAGAATGCTGTATTTCACAAACCCCAGCCCTTCCAGTTCCAGCCTTGTGACAGTGATACTGTAAGGGAATTCCAGATTTTCATTTCATTTGTCTTTAAGCTATGTTTGTTCTTAAATAACTACTATCCTTGGAATAGACAGACAAAAACTGAGTGTATCTCAATATTATAACAAAACTGTGAGGATGCAGAGAAACTGTGACATTTCTTCTTTCTAAAATGTGACTAACACGCCCAGTATCTTTATGCTAACAACTTTCTGCTTAATAAGGTTAAATCATAAAACAAGTTACTGGAAATCTGAAAACTGAACAGAGGGAAAAAGAAAAAAATATTCAATAAATTTTTTTCAATTCAAATGTAAATTACATACTTTCTATTCATGAAATTCTTCACATGCATACCCTTCCAAAGAAACCAGTGGTTAAGTTTTAACCAGAATAGAATTAATAAATAGAATAATGAATATATGCCTACAAATATTTTTACTGGTTTTATTAAAAATTATAGACCCTTTATAATTCCTTTCAGATTTCTTAGAATGTTAAAGTATTAACACAAATGCCAAATTGGCAGTGTTTAAAAAACAATCATTAATCATACATTTTTATCCTTGAGTTTACTCTATGAAAAATGATAGCCATTTTTTAATTAAAGAAAAAGAACCAGAATACTAATTTAATAACATTTTTTAAAAGGTATTTAACTTCTACAAGGTGAGAAAGCACATGTTGGCATATCTAGCACATCCTCTCAATGCAGGCAAGCCAAGGGGAAGTCAAGTTGTATTGGTAAAGTCTTGGTAAACCTAGAATCAAAACCAGGGGAGTTTATGATATCAGAGTTTAATGGTATCAGTTTAATAGAAACCTTTGCTGGAGATATCTTCATTACTTTTCCTACTAAATTTTAAGTAGCCCTGTTAGTGGCTATATAAAGAAATGTAGGAAATCAGCATTTCCCTCTAGATTATTAACCCTTGCCCTTTATAGTAGCCTTTTTTTATCGATCAGCTTTTGCTTAATGACTCGGAGACATTGTCCTGAGGATACAGGGTATGGACAAGTTTGCCAAGCTTGACTTAAAATTGCGACTAATTTGAGATTATTTTATCTTTGCCCATTTTCCTCAGGAAAATCAGAATAATAGTGACTCTCATCTCACTCATCCAAAGCCCAGTGACAACCTGAAATCCTTCATTGTTTCTGAACACTGTGCTAAATGTTCTTAGCTGTGTGTCCCTGTTTGCCTTAAAATTCTAACTGTATGCTGTTTTCTGTCCTTGTGCAATCTGTACTGGGCAGAGTTTAAAAGCTGCCCAACTGGTGGATATTGAGCTCTCCCCTGTCAGTGCTCTGAGAATGACCATAGCTGAGGTATATGTGGGTGTGGGTCAAGGGTGGGAGGGATGGGGTGTGTGGGTTTGCATGCTGATGAAGGGTGGGACCTGGTATTGGAATGAAAGTTATAAATATATGTGTAAGGGGCTACTGAATGCATAAGCTGGGGCTTTCTGTTTTTCCCTTATAAATTAGGGATTTCTTTTCCTGTTTATAGTGAAAAGATTGAGCTTCTCATTTGTCATCTTGTCTGAAGCACCTTAGTTTTCCTCAACAAGAGTGCTGGAAAGAACCTTAGAGCTAACTTGCCTTTATTAAAGAGGAAACTGAAGCCTAGAAAGGAAAAGAGACTTGTCCAGAGTCTTACAGTGAATTAATGACACATTAATGTCTTGATTGCAGTTTAATGTTCTTTCCACATGCTACTCTGTTTTCTAAGAAGAAATGTTCAGCACTTGGGGAGCAGTTAATTTTTTCATAATGGAAAAAGATAAATGCTCACACATTTGTAAAAATCATCCCAGATTGTCAACCATTGAAAAAGTCTTTAGAATAATCATTTTGAAAATGTTTTTACCTGTAAAATTTGTTGTATGTACTTTTTGTTTTATTGTAGATTAAGTATTCTTACTGCTCACAAAGAATAAAATCCCAAATAATTGGTTTTACTCAGTATGGACTAGTACTGTTCTTTCATATGAGAATGGAACCATTGTTTACTTGCTTTTCTGGTTTCCTCTTGGAAAAGCCTGTCATGGAGAGTGCCAGTCAGTGCCCCATTAACTTACTCCTCCTGCCAGGTAAATGCAGGGCATGTAGGAAGCACTAATTGCCACTATCTTCTGTCGTATTTCTGAAATTGCTATTGTTCCTATCCTATTTTGGAGCATATTTTAATTCAACAGACACTGAGTCCCTACTGCATCTGAGTGCCAATTGTTCAGATAGAGGCTGAGGATAGCTATTACATGTTAAGAGCCTGGACTAGATGAGCTCACTGACATGTACACAAATAAGTAAAATATAATGAGGCAAGTGCTGTATATGATAGAGTGCTCCTGCTGTCCATTGATGGGTACAGTTAATGCATCCTGATGTAGTATAATTTTTTTACAAATTTTTTGAGCCATATTTACATATCATATAATTCACCCATTTCAAGTATATGATTCACTGATTTTTAGTAAATTGACCAAATTGTACAACCATCATCACAAGTAAGTTTTAGAACATTGTCATGACCCCAGTAAGATCCCTCGCGTCCATTTACTGTTAATCCCTATTCCCATCCCCTGCCCAGGCAACCTCTAATCTATTTTCTTTCTCTATAGGTTTCTGTTTTCTAGAAATTTCATATAAATTGAATCATACAATATGTGGTCCCTTATGTCTTGCTTCTTTCACTTAGCATGTTTTTGAGGTTCATCTATGTCTTAGAATGTATCAATAGTTTGTACCTTTTTAATTACTGAATAGTGTTATGAATATACCACATTTTGTTTATCTGTTCATCAGTGATAGGCATTTAGGTTGTTACCCACTTTTGGCTGTTATCAATAATGCCGATATTAACATTTGTGTACAAGTCTTTGTATGAATATGTTTTCAATACTCTTGAGTTGCTGAGTCTTATGGTAAATTTGTTTCACTTTTTAAGAAATTGACAAACTTTTCCAAAGTGGCTACCATTTTGTGTTTCTACTACCATTGTATGTATATGGGTTCTTGTTTCTCCACATCTTCACTTACATTTGTTATTGTCTCTCTATCTCTTTGCTTATAGCCATCCTAGAGGATGTGAAATGGTATCTCATTGTGGTTTTGATTTGCATTAACCTAATGACTGATGATGTTGAGTTTCTTCTAATGAGCTTATTAGTGATTCATATATTTACTTTGGTAAAATGTCTATTCATATCTTTTGTCTTTTTTAATCAGATTGTTTGTCTTCTTAGTATGGATTAGATCTTGAAGATGAATTGAAATTTACTTTGCAGTGATTGAAAAACAACATGCCAGGAAGTGAAAATAACAATTGAAAATAATGAAAATAATAGGTGAAATTCACTGAAGATTTGTTTCATGCTAGATATTTTTCTGATTGCATTGCCTGTATTAACTCATTTAGTCCTCTCAACAATCCCATATTTTAGGTTCTCTTTTTAATACTCATTTTATAGTCGAGGAAACTATGGTTAAGAAATTTGCTCAAGATCACTCAGCTAGTAAGTGTTGGAGCCAGAAAAGCTTGAAAGTGCATTACCTGTATTTGAAATAGCAAGTAGGTTTGGTATGGTGAAGGTGTTGAACAACACCATAAATGTAGGTTGCAACCAGATTTTGTGTTTGAGCTTTACATATGGTAGTATATGGAGAACTATGGAATGTTTTCAAGTAGGACAGTCATATGGTAATTGCAGATGGATTCCCCCTGCAGGACAGTATTGTTCCTTAATTTTATTTTGGATTTTATAATTTATATTAGGAACTTTGAACTCCTTATGGATTTAATACATTTTTTATTCACTCAATAGATATTTATTGTGTATAATTTGTATATACCCTTGCCTTATATAGAGATGAGTAGTCAATAAATATTTGATCTAGATTTAGGTAAGATGCATTCAGGAAAGCCATAGGACTTTTAAAGTCACCACCATGATTAAAGGTAACTTATTTTCTTCTGAAGGTTTTTGTATATTATCTTAACATTTTTTTAAAAAACTTTTTAATATAACCCATTTCAAATTCCAGTATTTTCCCTACAAAAGTCAAAAATGTCCAGTTGAAAACATACAGTCACAGTATTACCACTGGAATTTAATTAAGGGTTGAAATTATTGCACTTCTTGTTTTTTTGGCTTATCTTTTTTTGTCTGCTGGTAAATCAAAATTCCTTTTCATTTTATTTTAATATATGATTATTTTGAGTCATGTTTTAAAATGATATACCAAAAGGAAGTGGCCAAAATGATTTTATAAGGTCACAATTCTCTATTCTGTACAGCCACAGAATTAAATTAGGAATCTTAGTTTAACCATAAGATGGTTACAAGTGACAGTGATCAGTGGCAAGTTTCATCTGATGTAGTAATTTAGTAGCTGGCTCATGGTTAATACTGAAATATTTCCATGTCTCTATTTCCATATAGAGTTACTGATTTCTAAAGTATCCTTTCTTTATTCTTCTTTATATCTTCTGGTATCAGATGATACCAGAAAGTCAAAAATCTTTCTAGAAATAGTAAAGTTCACGTTTCTTCACCGAAATGAAAGTTTTTAATACAAGATTGTTCTGAGAAGGATATGGAATGTAGCCTAAAATTTTTTTTTAATAATTTTAAAAAATTTATTTATTTATTTTTTTGGCTGCGCTGGGTCTTCGTCTCTGTGCGCAGGCTTTCTCTAGTTGCAGCAAGCGGGGGCTACTCTTCGTTGCAGTGCACGGGCTTCACATTGGGGTGGCTTCTCGTTGCAGAGCACAGGCTCTAGGCATGCAGGCTTCAGTAGTTGTGGCACGTGGGCTCAGTAGTTGTGGCTCGCAGGCTCTAGAGTGCAAGCTCAGTGGTTGTGGCGCATGGGCTTAGTTGCTCCGCGGCATGTGGGATCTTCTCGGACCAGGGCTCAAACCCGCATCCCCTGCATTGGCAGGCAGATTCTTAACCACTGCACCACCAAGGAAGCCCTGTAGCCTAAAATTTTTATTCCCCCCCCCCAAAAAGGATATTCTATGAGAGAGAATTTATTTATTTATTTATTTTAATATTTATTTATTTGGCTGTGCCAGGTCTTCGTTGCCGCATGTGGGATCCTCGTTGTGGCATGTGGGATCTTTTTTAGTTGCAGCATGAGGGCTCTTAGTTGCGGCATGCGGGATCTAGTTCCCTGACCAGGGATGGAACCCAGGCCCCCTGCATTGGGAGCGTGGGGTCTTAACCACTGGACCACCAGGGAAGTCCCAATGAGAGAATTTACATTTATCAGGCTCTCTATGTTGAAGAGTCATTCAGCTGTCACATGGGTCATACTTGTATTAGACATTCAAACAGGTGTTGTACAATGAGAAATCATGGGCTCTGGAGTCAAATCCTGGCTGTGCTATGTGCTAGCTGTGTTTATTTTTTTATTTTTATTTTTTTATTTACTTATTTTTTTAAACATCTTTATTGGAGTATAATTGCTTTACAATGGTGTGTTAGTTTCTGCTTTATAACAAAGTGAATCAGCTATACATATACATATATCCCCATATCTCTTCCCTCTTGCGTCTCCCTCCCTCCCACCATCCCTATCCCACCCCTCTAGGTGGTCACAAAGCACCGAGCTGATCTCCCTGTGCTATGCAGCTGCTTCCCACTAGCTATCTGTTTTACATTTGGTAGTATATATAAGTCCATGCCACTCTCTCACTTCGTCCCAGCTTACCCTTCCCCCTCCCCATGTCCTCAAGTCCATTCTCTAGTAGGTCTGCGTCTTTATTCCCGTCCTGCCCCTAGGTTCTTCATAAACACATGAAAGAATGCTCAACATCATTAATCATTAGAGAAATGCAAATCAAAACTACAGTGAGGTATCACCTCACACCAGTCAGAATGGCCATCATCAAAAAATCTACAAACAATAAATGCTGAAGAGGGTGTGGAGAAGAGGGAACCCTCTTGCACTGTTGGTGGGAATGTAAATTGATACAGCCACTATGGAGAACAGTATGGAGGTTCCTTAAAAAACTAAAAATAGAACTACCATACGACCCAGCAATCCCACTACTGGGCATATACCCTGAGAAAACCATAATTCAAAAAGAGTCATGTACCACAATGTTCATTGCAGCTCTATTTACAATAGCCAGGACATGGAAGCAACCTAAGTGTCCATCATCAGATGAATGGATAAAGAAGATGTGGCACATATATACAATGGAATATTGCTCAGCCATAAGAAGAAATGAAATGGAGGTATTTGTAATGAGGTGGATGGAGTTAGAGTCTGTCATACAGAGTGAAGAAAGTCAGAAAGAGAAAAACAAATACAGTATGCTAACACGTATATATGGAATCTAAGGGAAAAAAAAAAAAAAAGGCCATGAAGAACCTAGTGGCAAGACGGGAATAAAGACACAGACCTACTAGAGAATGGACTTGAGGATAGGGGGAGGGGGTGGGGTGAGATGTTACAGGGTAAGAGATTGTCATGGACATATATACACTACCAAATGTAAAATAGATAGCTAGTGGGAAGCAGCCACATAGCACAGGGAGATCAGCTCGGTGCTTTGTGACCGCCTGGGGGGGTGGGATGGGGAGGGTAGGAGGGAGGGAGATACGGGAGGGAGGAGATATGGGAACGTGTGTATATGTGTAGCTGATTCACTTTGTTATAAAGCAGAAACTAACACACCACTGTGAAGCAATTATACGTCAATAAAGATGTTTAAAAAAAAAAAAAACTTTCAGTCAGTGTGTCTCAAAATTTGGAATCTTTCAGGTTTTAGAAAGGTAATCCATCTGTCATATACTGTATAACACCCTGAGCAGGGTGTGTGGAAGTACTCAGTGATCAAACACAGTATTTTTGCAATAAAACATTTGAATATTCACATCAAATGAAATAAATAAAAACTATAAATAACCTCTCTTTAGTTCAAATGAAATTTTAGCTCCAAACTTACCAAAAAGAAAAAGAAAAAAAACTTAACGATTTTCAGAGCATTTTGGATTTCAAAATTACAGGACTGTGAACTTGTATAAACATGAGTGCTAAGAATACAATAGCCTACGAAGATCCAGATGCTTTTTACTTGAAGAGGTCCTTCTGAGAACAAATAATAATTAACTTTCTTAACATAATTAACAGTGTAGTATTAAATTTCATAAAGAATAAGTTGGATCAAATATTTAACACAATACATCTCTTATCTACCAGTAAACAAGTAGTACAGATCCCTTGAATGAGGGTTAATAAGATTGTTCCTGGCATACGATATTAGCATGACAACCCTAACATTATCTTTCTTGAAAATGGGTTGGAATGCTAGTATTTTACTCTGTTAGTGGTTTTCATTCATCATACATGACCATCTCTTTTTCTCTCTTTCAAATGGTTATATTTTGGTTACAGACTTGAAAAATAATGACTATGTTTCTTGTGTGAAAATCAGCTTTTCTATCCCTACTCACTTTGTCCTTCTGCGCGCAGGCTCAGATATCTGTCTGAACCTTCTATGCCCTTATGCTAACCTTAAAATGAACTGAAATCATATCTTTGTCTAAGGACAAAACAGTTAAAATGACTTAAAGACTAATATATCAAGAATATATTGGAATGAGCGGGAATTCCCTGATGGTCCAGTGGTTAGGACTCCTCACTTTCACTGCGAAGGGCCTGGGTTCAGTCCCTGGTCAGGGAATTAAGATCTCGCAAGCTGCGCAGCCAAAAAAAAAAACACTCTGTAGTGTAGTTCTTTAAAGTTATTTAATAACTGTAAATTTTGAAAAGACTGTATTTTAATATTACTTTCTAAAAAGATTGGTAATTTTTAAAAACAACATTGCTAGGCTCTGAAAGCCTTCCTAAACTCTTGAAAGAGTTTGGCTTTTGTTTTCTAAAAACAAAATTAAATCAAAAGATGTCTTTTCTTTTCTTTTTTTTTTGGCTGCACCATACAGCTTTCAGCATCTTAGCTCTCTGCCCGCCTGACCAGGGATGGAACCCATGCCCCCTGCAGTGGAAGTGCGGAGTCCTAACCACTGGACCACGAGGGAAGTCCCTAAATCAAAAGATGTCTTGACATTTAAGTAAAAGCCTAGACAAAATTTCATTGAAAAGAGATTTGTATTTTAGCAATGTCTTTTTCAATATTACTATCTCTATCTATGTTATCAATATTGGCGTTAGATAAATAGAATAATTAATGAGACAGTATGGTCATATAAAAATAGCAAGGAATCTCGAGAGGTCTCAATACAAGCTCTAGATCCAGCACTTACTGGCTAAGTGGCTTCAGAAAGGCACATACCTTTTTTGAGCCTAGATTTCCATACCTATAAATGGAGAAGAGTCCCTATTAGTATTGTTTTGAGAACTAAATGTATGTAAAGCAGTTAGCACAGAGCTTAAATAATCAATAAATGATACCCCTTTTTAAAATTAACATAGCTTTATAGTTTTCTAATTATAAAAAATGTTTTCACCTAAACCCTCACTGTTCAGAGGTAACCACTGGTAATAATTTGGTCAATATCCTTCTGAACATCTCTCTGCAGGTACCTACTTACATAGATGCGGATACACAACTTTATATAAGTAGATTTAAAATAGACTTGAATTTAAGCTTTTTTTTCTCATTCAGTAGTATATCATAGATATCTAATATTTGCATTATCTATACTCCCTAACCATCTCAGAAATTTGACATCCTGACCTCCCATCAAGTGGTTTGTCTTTATGTTTTTCATCTCCAGTACCTTCTAAAATTATGTCATGAATTTAAAATTCCAAGTAAATTAAAAATATGTTTTAAGAATATTTTTATCATTTTTACAGAGGCTCTTCTGTTCTTGAGTTAGGCGAGGCTCTCAGATAATGCTAAAAAGAAATTTGGAGCTCAGAGCAGTAGCAGTAGAATAGCAAAATTTCTGGGTCTCCTATCCAGAGAAACACACTGTTCCCTCTGCTTACAGCCAATGCATGAGCCTGTTTGTTCTCTTAAAATTAATTTCAGCACTGGTAAGGATCTGAGATTTCATCTCATCTTCAGATGTCTTGATTTTCAATTGAGAAAGCTGAGACCCAGAGAGGAAGTTAAGTACATTAGCCAGGATGACACAGCTAGGTTTCTTTGGGAAGTAAATATTATATATGTACAATGTAAATATATTTGAGGAGTAAATGTACTTCATTTTTAAAGGCTACTCTTTTTTTTTTAACATCTTTATTGGAGTATAATTGCTTTACAATGGTGTGTTAGTTTCTGCTTTATAACAAAGTGAATGAGTTATACATATATGTCCCGATATCTCTTCCCTCTTGCATCTCCCTCCCTCCCACCATCCCTATTCCACCCCTCTAGGTGGTCACAAAGCACCAAGCTGATCTCCCTGTGCTATGCGGCTGCTTCCCACTAGCTATCTGTTTTACGTTTGGTAGTGTATATATGTCCATGCCACTCTCTCACTTCGTCCCAGCTTACCCTTCCCCCTCCCCGTATCCTCAAGTCCATTCTCTAGTAGGTCTGTGTCTTTATTCTCGTCTTGCCCCTAGGTTCTTCATGACCTTTTTTTTTTCTTTAGATTCCATATATATGTGTTAGCATACGGTGTTTGTTTTTCTCTTTCTGACTTACTTCACTCTGTATGACAGACTCTAGGTCCATCCACCTCACTACAAATAACTCAATTTCATTTCTTTTTATGGCTGAGTAATATTCCGTTGTATATATGTGCCACATCTTCTTTATCCATTCATCTGTCGATGGACACTTAGGTTGCTTCCATGTCCTGGCTATTGTAAATAGAGCTGCAGTGAACATTGTGGTACATGACTCTTTTTGAATTATGGTTTTCTCAGGGTATATGCCCAGTAGTGGGATTGCTGGGTCATATGGTAGTTCTATTTTTAGTTTTTTAAGGAACCTCCATACTGTTCTCCATAGTGGCTGTATCAATTTACATTCCCACCAACAGTGCAAGAGGGTTCCCTCTTCTCCACACCCTCTTCAGCATTTATTGTTTGTAGATTTTTTGATGATGGCCATTCTGACCAGTGTGGGATGATATCTCATTGTAGTTTTGATTTGCATTTCTCTAATGATTAATGATGTTGAGCATTCTTTCATGTGTTTGTTGGCAGTCTGTATATCTTCTTTGGAGAGATGTGTATTTAGGTCTTCTGCCCATTTTTGGATTGGGTTGTTTGTCTTTTTGATATTGAGCTGCATGAGCTGCTTGTAAATTTTGGAGATTAATCCTTTGTCAATTGCTTCATTTGCAAATATTTTCTCCCATTCTGAGGGTTGTCTTTTCATCTTGTTTATGGTTTCCTTTGCTGTGCAAAAGCTTTGAAGTTTCATTAGGTCCCATTTGTTTATTTTTGTTTTTATTTCCATTTCTCTAGGAAGTGGGTCAAAAAGGATCTTCCTGTGATTTCTGTCATAGAGTGTTCTGTCTGTGTTTTCCTCTGAGAGTCTGATAGTGTCTGGCCTTACATTTAGGTCTTTAATCCATTTTGAGTTTATTTTTGTGTATAGTGTTACGGAGTGTTCTAATTTCATTCTTTTACATGTAGCTGGCGAGTTTTCCCAGCACCACTTATTGAAGAGGCTGTTTTTTCTCCACTGCATATTCTTGCCTCCTTTATCAAAGATAAGGTGACCATATGTGTGTGGGTTTATCTCTGGGCTTTCTATCCTGTTCCATTGATGTATATTTCTGTTTTTGTGCCAGTACCATACTGTCTTGATTACTCCAGCTTTGTAGTATAGTCTGAAGTCCGGGAGCCTGATACCCCCAGCTCCATTTTTCATTCTCAAGATTGCTTTGGCTATTCGGGGTCTTTTGTGTTTCCATACAAATTGTGGAATTTTTTGTTCTAGTTCTGTGAAAAATGCCAGTGGTAGTTTGATAGGGATTGCACTGAATCTGTAGATTGCTTTGGGTAATATAGTCATTTTCACAATGTTGATTCTTCCAATCCAAGAACATGGTATATCTCTCCATCTATTTGTATCATCTTTAATTTCTTTCATCAGTGTCTTATAATTTTCTGCATATAGGTCTTTTGTCTCCTTAGGTAGGTTTATTCCTAGATATTTTATTCTTTTTGTTGCAATGGTAAATGGGAGTGTTTTCTTAATTTCGCTTTCAGGTTTTTCATCATTAGTGTATAGGAATGCAAGAGATTTCTATGCATTAATTTTGTATCCTGCTACTTTACCAAATTCATTGATTAGCTCTAGTAGTTTTCTGGTAGCATCTTTAGGATTCTCTATGTATAGTATCATGTCATCTGCAAAAAGTGACAGCTTTACTTCTTCTTTTCCAATTTGGATTCCTTTTATTTCTTTTTCTTCTCTGATTGCTGTGGCTAAAACTTCCAAAACTATGTTGAATAATAGTGGTGAGAGTGGGCAACCTTGTCTTGTTCCTGATCTTAGAGGAAATGGTTTCAGTTTTTCACCATTGAGGACGATGTTGGCTGTGGGTTTGTCATATATGGCCTTTATTATGTTGAGGAAAGTTCCCTCTATGCCTACTTTCTGGAGGGTTTTTATCATAAATGGGTGCTGAGTTTTGTTGAAAGCTTTCTCTGCATCTATTGAGGTGATCATATGGTTTTTTTCCTTCAATTTGTTAATATGGTGTATCACATTGATTGATTTGCATATATTGAAGAATCCTTGCATTCCTGGGATAAACTCCACTTGATCATGGTGTATGATCCTTTTAATGTGCTGTTGGATTCTGTTTGCTAGTATTTTGTTGAGGATTTTTGCATCTATGTTCATCGGTGATATTGGCCTGTAGTTTTCTTTCTTTGTGACATCTTTGTCTGGTTTCGGTATCAGGGTGATGGTGGCCTCGTAGAATGAGTTTGGGAGTGTTCCTCCCTCTGCTATATTTTGGAAGAGTTTGAGAAGGATAGGTGTTAGCTCTTCTCTAAATGTTTGATAGAATTTGGCTGTGAAACCATCTGGTCCTGGGCTTTTGTTTGTTGGAAGATTTTTAATCACAGTTTCAATTTCAGTGCTTGTGATTGGTCTGTTCATATTTTCTATTTCTTCCCGGTTCAGTCTCGGAAGGTTGTGCATTTCTAAGAATTTGTCCATTTCTTCCAGGTTGTCCATTTTATTGGCATAGAGTTGCTTGTAGTAATCTCTCATGATCCTTTGTATTTCTGCAGTGTCAGTTGTTACTTCTCCTTTTTCATTTCTAATTGTAATGATTTGAGTCTTCTCCCTTTTTTTCTTGATGAGCGTGGCTAATGGTTTATCAATTTTGTTTATCTTCTCAAAGAACCAGCTTTTAGTTTTATTGATCTTTGCTATCGTTTCCTTCATTTCTTTTTCATTTATTTCTGATCTGATCTTTATGATTTCTTTCCTTCTGCTAACCTTGGGGTTTTTTTGTTCTTCTTTCTCTAATTGTTTTAGGTGTAGGGTTAGGTTGTTTATATGAGATGTTTCTTGTTTCTTAAGGTAGGATTGTATTGCTATAAACTTCCCTCTTAGAACTGCTTTGCTGCATCCCATAGGTTTTGGGTTGTCGTGTTTTAATTGTCATTTGTTTCTAGGTACTTTTTTATTTCCTCTTTGATTTTTTCAGTGATCTCTTGGTTATTAAGTAGTGTATTGTTTAGCCTCCATGTGTTTGCATTTTTTACAGATTTTTTCCTGTAATTGATATCTAGTCTCATAGCGTTGCAGTCAGAAAAGATACTTGATGATTTCAATTTTCTTAAATTTACCAAGGCTTGATTTGTGACCCAAGATATGATCTATCCTGGAGAATGTTCCATGAGCACTTGAGAAGAATGTGTATTCTGTTGTTTTCGGATGGAATGTCCTATAAATATCAATTAAGTCCATCTTGTTTAATGTATCATTTAAAGCTTGTGTTTCCTTATTTATTTTCATTTTGGATGATCTGTCCATTGGTGAAAGTGGGGTGTTAAAGTCCCCTACTATGATTGTGTTACTGTCGATTTCCCCTTTTTGGCTGTTAGTATTTGCCTTATGTATTGAGGTGCTCCTATGTTGGGTGCATAAATATTTACAATTGTTATATCTTCTTCTTGGATTGATCCCTTGATCATTATGTAGTCTCCTTCTTTGTCTCTTGTAATAGTCTTTGTTTTAAAGTCTATTTTGTCTGATATGAGACTTGCTACTCCAGCTTTCTTTTGATTTCCATTTGCATGGAATATCTTTTTCCATCCCCTCACTTTCAGTGTGCATGTGTCCCTAGGTCTGAAGTGGGACTCTTGTAGACAGCATATATACAGGTCTTGTTTTTGTATCCATTCAGCCAGTCTATGTCTTTTGGTTGGAGCATTTAATCCATTTACATTTAAGGTAGTTATTGATATGTATGTTACTATTACCGTTTTCTTTTTTTTTTTTTTTTTTTTTTTTTTTTTTTTTTTTTTTTTTTTTTTTTTTTTTTTTTTTAGCACTTTTCTTTTTTATAGCTACTTTATTTATTACTATTACCGTTTTCTAATTGTTTTGGGTTTGTTATTGTAGGTCTTTTCCTTCTCTTGTGTTTCCTAACTAGAGAAGTTCCTTTAGCATTTGTTGTAAAGCTAGTTTGGTGGTGCTGCTGAATTCTCTTAGCTTTTGCTTGTCTGTAAAGGTTTTAATTTCTCCATCAAATCTGAATGAGATCCTTGCTGGGTAGAGTAATCTTGGCTGTAGGTTTTTCTCCTTCATCACTTTCAATATGTCCTGCCACTCCCTTCTGGCTTGCAGAGTTTCTGCTGAAAGATCAGCTGTTAACCTTCTGGGGATTCCCTTGTGTGTTATTTGTTGTTTTTCCTTTGCTGCTTTTAATATTTTTCCTTTGTATTTAATTTTTGATAGTTTGATTAATATGTGTCTTGGCGTGTTTCTCCTTGGATTTATCCTGTATGGGACTCTCTGTGCTTCCTGGACTTGATTAACTATTTTCTTTCCCATATTAGGGAAGTTTTCAACTATAATCTCTTCAAATATTTTCTCAGTCCCTTTCTTTTTCTCTTCTTCTTCTGGGACCCCTATAATTCGAATGTTGGTGCATTTAATGTTGTCCCAGAGGTCTCTGAGACTGTCCTCAATTCTTTTCATTCTTTTTTCTTTATTCTGCTCTGCAGTATTTATTTCCACTATTTTATCTTCCAGGTCACTTATCCATTCTTCTGCCTCAGTTATTCTGCTATTGATTCCTTCTAGAGAATTTTTAATTTCATTTATTTTGTTATTCATCACTGTTTGTTTGCTCTTTAGTTCTTCTAGGTCCCTGTTAAACGTTTCTTGTATTTTCTCCATTCTATTTCCAAGATTTTGGATCCTCTTTACTATCATTATTCTGAATTCTTTTTCAGGTAGACTGCCTATTTCCTATTCATTTGTTAGGTCTGGTGGCTTTTTGCCTTGCTCCTTCATCTGCTGTGTGTTTCTCTGTCTTCTCATTTTGCTTAACTTACTGTGTTTGGGATCTCCTTTTCGCAGGCTGCAAGTTCGTAGTTCCCGTTGTTTTTGGTGTCTGTCCCCAGTGGCTAAGGTTGGTTCAGTGGGTTGTGTACGCTTCCTGGTAGAGGGGACTAGTGCCTGTGTTCTGGTGGATGAGGCTGGATCTTGTCTTTCTGGTGGGCAGGTCCACTTCTGGTGGTGTGTTTTGGGGTGTCTGTGGCCTTATTATGATTTTAGGCAGACTCTCTTGCTAATGGATGGGGTTGTGTTCCTGTCTTGCTAGTTGTTTGGCATAGGGTGTCCAGCACTGTAGCTTGCTGGTCGTTGAGTGGAGCTGGGTCTTGGCGTTGAGATGGAGATCTCTGGGAGATTTTCGCCGTTTGGTATTACGTGGAGGTGGGAGGTCTCTTGTGGACCAGTGTCCTGAACTTGGCTCTCCCACCTCAGAGGCACAGCCTTGACGCCTGGCTGGAGCACCAAGAGCCTGTCATCCACACGGCTGTATGAGGAGGAGCTCCTTGATGAGATGCAAAAACCACAGCCCAGCTGTGAACTCAAGAGTCTGCTTCCCAGTTCACCTGGCGGAGGCTGCGGGCTTTCCCTCGGAAGAGCGCGCGGGCCCGGTGACTCCCTAATGGCTGCTTTTTGAAGAACAAATAAATTTCATAAAATAAAATGTATAAAAATTCCTTAATTGGGAGATTCAAAAAAAATTCCTTCCTTAGTCATCCATTTTGAGTGGATTTTGTAGTGAGAATTTAAACATGAAGAAAGAGACCTTTTATTTTACAAGTGGGAGAGAGATCTCAATCCTCAAGTGAGCTTTGAGAACCTGTATTAAAATGCATGGTACTCAGTAAATTAGTCCCCTTTCTCCTCTGTTCATTCTGTTCTTCCCTACACAAAATACTTTCCTTCATCCATTAGAAACTGATTCTAATTCAGTATGTTTATTCTCTTGTCCCCCTGAAGGCACCATTCTAATAATCTGGTGGCCTGCCCCTCACTTTAGGTTATATGTTTACCAGCCTTTACTGAGGGCATTCTGTGTACTATTAGGCATGGTGCTAGATGCCAGGAAATGTATCCTTTCGAGGCCTCAGATTGCCTAAAGACAAATAGGAAACATACATGCAGCAGTCACAGTATAATGTGATGTTGGCCTGACAGTAGCCACTCAGTAGATGTCTAACAAATTAATAAATTAATATAATGGAGATATGTCTAAAGTGAAGGAGCCACTGAGTCTATCTGGGAAAGTCAGGGAAGATTTCACAGAGAACAAGGACTTGAACTGAGATTTGAAGAATAACTAGGAATTTGTCTGTGGACAAAAAAATATAGGGGAGTTATTCCAACCAGAGGGAACAGTACTCAAAATCATAGGCTTGTGTTTGGATTGACATTTATTTTCCAGGAAAAGACCTATCTGCTTCTGAAATTTTTTATTAAAGTTTATATGACTTTTGAAATTTGATGTTTCCAGAGTTTTCAAGAATCACATTTAGTTGACCTAACTTATCAAATAACCGAAACTGACAGACTAATAAAAAACTACCTAATCTACATTTAAAAGTCGATAGGAAATTCCTTTTATAGCATTTCTCTTCAGTTTGTAATTTATTTGAATTATTTTTGTGCTACTATTACTCTGAGAATTGTTATGTTATAATATATGCCTCTTTCAAAATAATCAAGTTAAATAAGTGCACTTTTCCAGAGCTAGGCTACAGTGCTGTTTGATACTTAATTGTTAAAGTCTCATGTTCTGCTTCAGGAAAATAACAATGTTCTTTAAATTATTGTGCTTGATAGCCTATATGTTACTATTCCTTTATGTATTTTAACTATACTTTTAAGAGGTAAAGGAAAAGTGTTAAAAGTATGAACCAACGATTAAATTAGCCAGCATTTTAAAAAGAAGCAGTCACTAGCATTCCTTTGCTAGAATCAACCACTACTGATACCACCATTTTAAAAGGTAATGATCTTTACTAGATTCAGATTTATATTCATCTTTGATCTCCAGAGTGGCATTAGAACATTTCTCTATGTATTGTTTAGTACCCTGGGCTGTGTTTGCCTTGTATGGAATTCTCATTTGTCTAGAACTGTATTATAGGTAGCCATGTTTTTCCATGGCTTGATTTCAGAATTCATGAAAAAGATCAATTTACTTGAATTTTAGTTATGTGTTATTATTCCCTGCCCAGAGGGTCCCAAAGTCACATCTCCCAGTCAGTGGTAATTGTGATCTGTTCTGATAATTGGGCACTCCTGAGTAATAGTAAACCCATAGGGAATGAGAAAAAAACCCTATCTTTATTTCTCCAGCTTTTAAGCACAGATAATACTCAGTAAAAAGGTACAGATTCTGTATGGGCACTTTGGCCATGCAGCCAGCACACATTTTTAGACCCATTTACCAGTTCCTAAAATGTACCTCAGTAATAAAAATTGAATTTCTCTATCAGTTGCCTTCTTTCTCATCTACTCTGTGCTCTATAAGTTCATTCTCTTTGAGATCCTTTCATTATATCTTCGGTCTTGTTTTTGGTTCATTATTTGGGCTATCAAGAACCTGGGAATTATTTGGACTTTTTTATTAACAGTAATGACAAAATTTTTTGTTTCAAGTAATTTTCTGTTGGGTCTTTAACATTAGCAGTTACCATCTATTGGATGCTTATGTATATACCATAAGAGAATGTTTAAAATATGACCTCGTTTTGCCCTAAGTAACCCCTATGAGATAGGTGGCATTTTCACCAATTTTCGGCTGTAACTAAGATACAGATTAACTAACAGCCCAAGATCATGAAGCTAATAAATGGCATAGAGAGGATTAAAACTGGGTTTATCTGGCTTAAAAACCTCTACCTGGGCTCTTCAGAGTATACCTTTCTACCATACATCCTATAGATCACATTTGCATCTTCATCCAGGGTTTAACTTTTTAAACCCTGGCTTCTGAGGACAGATATAAATGTAAATGCCTAGATCCTTTTGCAAATAAATATAATAAGAAAGTTGGTTCCCTAATAGCCCAAAGAATGAATCGGTATAAAATGTAAATGTAAAGTTGGTTAGATTTGGATATGTTTCAATTCATTTATCATTATATAATCTAGCTTTAGCTGAAATGTCTGCATAGAGTAAAAGTTCTTCAACCTTGCCTACAGTACCCCCAACAAAAATATTAAATTTGTAATCCAGTTTATCAAATCCTGTTTACCAATTTTGAGCTATGTGACCTTGCAAAAGTCAGTTTGGGTTTTTTTTTTCTTTTTTAATATTTATTTATTTACTTACTTTTGGCTGCGTTGCGCACGCAGGGCACGCGGGATCTTTCCTTGCAGCGCACCGGCTTAGTTGCTCTGCAGCATGTGGGATCCTAGTTCCCCGACCAGGGATCGAACCTGCATCCCCTGCATTGGAAGGCAGATTCTTAACCATTGGACCACCAGGGAAGTCCCACGAAAGTCAGTTTTTAAAGATCTTTCCACTCTAAAATTTTGCTTTTTGTATTAAAATCATCTTTGGATAATTCATATTTTAAAAAATTATTTACTTTCCTAGTTATTTTAATAAAGATTTTTTTCATGGGTTCTTAAGAGTTTAGAGAAAGTTAAAATAGTTTAGTGGTTAAGAGCTCTAATTCTGGAATCGGAAGTTGTAACATTGAATATCTGGCGCACACTGGAAATTTTATTTAACATCTCTGAGCCTTGATTTCCTTTTCTATAAAATGGCTGTGTGACCCGTCTCATAAGATTGTTATAAAAGTTATGTGAAGCACTTTCCACAGTACCTTGCATAATAGTGGTTAACTATTACTCTTGTTTAGTTAGATTTTGCAGTTTGTTCTTTATGAAATATGGGTATAGCGTTTTAGGGCAAGAAGAAACCCTTAGTAATTATTTGATCTAGCACCCCTATCTTTGAGATGACATTAAGGCCCAGAAGAATGACAAAAGCTAGTTTGAGGTTTGGTGGTAAGTATAACTAAATTAAACCCAATATTTTTGAGAATGGATAGGTTGTGTTGCTGTTACTGTATTGTTTTATTTTTCTTTTCACTTCTATGCAATGATTCTTTCTTTAATCCCATTGAAACTGTTGAGTTGTTTCCATTTTGTCTGTGCAACTATTTTAGTGTCATAGTAGGTTGGCATAAATACTTTTTCTTCTTTGCTTAGCTAGCTTGCTTTATACCCAAAATGGATCATGCTACAGTTAGAGATGAAGCTTTAATGTTCAGCAATGTAAGACAACAATCTGTGGTCATTTACGGTTTTCATACCATCCTCTTTGTCTTCTGCTAATCTTCTGTGACATGAGACATTGCTTCCCACAGTAGTGGAGCATGCCTCCTGTTTTGAGTGCTGATAAAGTGAAGGCCCTCTGGTCTACCTACAAAATGGTAGTGATTTCGATAAGGATAACAGTACTTTTCTCTCTGTTCTCTCTTGTGTTGTAGAGCCGACAGTTAGAATCAGAAACTGGGACCACAGAGGAGCACAGTTTAAACAAAGAGGCTCGGAAATGGGCCACACGTGTGGCACGGGAGCACAAAAATATTGTTCACCAACAACGGGTAAGTGTGATAGAGAATCTTAGGTTACGTCCAGCATTAAGCCAAATGTCAAACCAGTTTAAGGAGTTGAATTTTATTGATGTGGAAAATATCCAATAGATGTTTTTTCTATAATTTCTCAGCACTCAGAAGTATGTTCTCAGCTATCTGCTAAACTTGAAAATTCCTTAAGCCCTCTAGCAGCAACACAGTAATTTATCTGTTTGCCATAGAATTGCCTAAGGAAGACTAGTGATAGTGTATTATAATCTTTTGGGCAGTGGAAGAGATGTGCGTATGTTGAATTAGGCTTTTCATCTCCAAGACAGACTTTCTGAAGATGCAATTGTAGATTCCATGAAAATGTATCTTCAAGACTACACTTTAGGGACTTCCCTGGTGGTCCAGTGGTAAAGAATCCTCCTTAACAATGCAGGGGACGCGGGTTCAATCCCTGGTCAGGGAACTAAGATCCCACATTCCACGGGGCAACTAAGTCCGCGCGCCACAACTACTGAGCTTGCGCGCCTCAACTAGAGAGCCTGCATGCTGCAAACTACAGAGCCCGTGTGCTGTGGTACCCGCACGCCACAACTACAGAGCCCTTGTGCCCTGGAGCCTGTGCACCACAACTAGAGAAGAGAAAACCCACACGCCACAACTAGAGAGAAGCCTGCACGCCGCAATGAAAGATCCTGCACACCTCAACAAAGATCCCACGTGCCGCAACTAAGACCCAATGCAGCCAAAAATAAATAAAATAAATAACTAAATAATAAATAAATCTTAAAAAAAGAAAGACGAAACTTTAAGTACAAAGAAATTATTTTAGATATAGTAAATTTTTTTCTATTTTCCATTTATTTATAACTTTATTTTTCTTTTTCTTTACCTTCATATCCAGCTTCTTAAGAGAATTGTCTGTGTTTAGTATCTGTATCTCCTAACCTCCCGCTTATTTTTTAGCCTATTACATTTGAGCTTTCCCTTCTTCCCCTTTCCCTGCACCAATTCGTAGAGACTGCACATGCCAAAATTACCAATGATGTCTCTGTCACTAAGTCCAAAATGGCCACTTTAATTTCTTATCTTACTCAACCCGTTGGCAGTTGTATCACAATTGACAGTTCCCTTTGTCTTGAAATACTCTCTTCTCTAGTCATCCATGACTTAAACACTGTCATGGTTTTCCTTTTCCTCGCTAACATTCCTAGATTCTTTTAAAGGTTCTTCTTTCTTCATCTTACATTTACATTTTAAATTCCTTATGCTTCCATACTAGGCTATCTTCTTTTCTTATTCTTTATTCTCATTATAGGCAGTCTTTACTACTGCCGTGGTTTCACTTACCAACAAATAATAAATTACCATCTCCAACATTGGGCCTTTCTTCTGTGTATACATATATCCTCTAGCCTGCTTTGACATCTTCTTTTCACTGTCACATCTTTTCTCAGGCATCTCGAATTCAGTGTTCCACTTATCTAATGCTGCATAACAAACCACCTCAAATTTAATGCCACAAAAAGAGAATCTTTTCAATTGTTTCTTACTACTCTGGGGATTGGATGGGCTCAGCTTGGCAGTTCTCATTTAGGGGGTGGGGGTGGGGGTCTGTCATGTAATTACAATCAGATAGTGGCTGGTGCTAGAGTTATCTCACAGGCTTCCCCACTGAAATATCTGGTGTTTGGACCAGGAAGACTTGAACAGCTGGGAACTGGAATAATTAGAGCGTCTCATGCATCTCTGTCTCTTTGTGGTCTCTCCATACAGTTTGTCCAACATAGTGGCTTCAGATTAGCTGTACTTCTTACATGGTAGCTGGTAGCACAGGGCTGCAAAGGTGTGAGCCCCAAGAGCCCCAATAGCTCCAAGTAGGAGCTATATCATCTTTTCTGATCTAGCCTCAGAAATAACAAGATTTTAATTGTGTCATGTTTTTATTAATTGAGGCAGTCACAAAGCCCTGTCCAGATTCAAGGAGAGAGGTCATAAAGTATCAATACTTCTTGGTGGGGAAATTGCAAGGTTCTAGAAGAACATGTGGAATGGGAAATATTGTAGTAGCTATTTTTCGAAAAACACAATCTGCCACAGCCTAACTTCTGGCCATAACAGTTCAGATGCCTCTTGCATGCAAAATATATCTCTCCTCTTCACCCAAAATTCCCCAAAGCTCAGCATCAGACTCCAGCTTGAAATCTAGAATCTTGTCATCTAAATCAGATTCAAGGGAAGTAAGGCTTTTGGGTACAGTTCCTCTAATACAGTTTATCTCAATCAAAAAATTTGTGAACTAGAAAGACAAGTTATCTGTCTACCACACATCTAATAAACAGTGATGAGATTAATTACTGCAGCTTTATACTTCAAAATATGAAGCACACAAAGAGGTTTTTTCCACTAGAATGTCTGACTCTATTTGAAAGTAAATGTTCAGATGTTAAAAATAAATCTGTTTCCTCTCTCTGTTGTCAAGGCATGTTGAGTCTTTCTGCTAGGAGGTAGAGACAGACAGATTTCAGTGACTTTTCTAGTTCTTTATAGTGTGACCTCTGATGGGCTTTAATCTAGTAAGGTATAGTTTAAGCAATAAAATGAAAGAGAAAAATATTTGAAAAAAATTGTAGCTGAAAATTGTCCAAACTTAATAAAAACTATAAACCCACAAATCCAAGGAGTTCAACAAACCCCAGGTAGGTAAAACACAAAGAAGCATATATTCAGTTTGTTAAAAAACAGTAATACTCAATGGTGAGAGACTGAAAGCTTTTCCTCTAAGATCAGGAATAAGACAAGGATGCCCCCTTTCACTCCTTCTATTCAATATAGCACTAGAAGTTCTAGCCACAGCAATTAGGCAAGAAAAAGAAATAAAAGGCATCCAAATTGGAAAGGAAGAAGTAAAATTATCTCTGTTCACCAATGACAGGGTCATTTATTTATTTATTTAGGCTGCTCTGGGTCTTCGTTGCAGCGTGCACTCTTCTCTAGTTGTGGCGCGTGGGGTTTTCTAGTTGCGGCATGCGGGCTTAGTTGCAGTATGTGGGATCTTAGTTCCCCAACCAGGGATCGAACCCGGGCCCCCTGCATTGGGAGTATGGAGTCTTAACCACTGGACCACCAGGGAAGTCCCAACATGATCTTATATGTAGGAAATCCTAAAGATTTCACACACATACACACTCACACACATACACACACACACACACACACACATACACACCTGTTAGAACTAATAAACTCAGCAAAGTTTCAGGAAACAAAATTAACTCACAAAAGTCAGTTGCATTTCTACACCATATAATATACATTATACAATGAATAATTAGAAAAGGAGATTAACAACATTGTAAATCAACTATATTTCAGTAAAATAAATTTAAAAACAAAAACATAAAAAAGAAAGAAAAGGAAATTAAGAAAACAGTTCCATTTACACTGCCATCAAAAAGAATAAAATACTTAGGAATAAACTTAACCAAAGAGGCAAAATACTTGTACACTAAAAAGTATAAAACACTGATGAAAGGAATTTAAAAAGACATAAATAAGTGGAAAGACATCCTCCTTTCACAGAATGGAAGATAGTGTTAAGATGACATACCACCCCAAATGATCTACAGATTCAATGCAATCCCTATGAAAATCTCAACAGTATTTATTGCAGAAATAGAAAAACCTACCCTAAAATTCATATGGAATCTCAAGGGACTCCAAATACCCAAAACAGTCTTGTAAAGAGAACAAAGTTGGAGGACTCATACTTCCAAACTTCAAAACTTATTACAAAACTGCAGTATTCAAGACATTGTAGTACTGGCAAAAGAACATATAGACCAGTGGAATAGAAGTCTCAATATTTTTAAAATACCATTTATCTCCAAGTTAGTCCATATATAGAATGAAATCCAAGTCAAACACCCAGCAGGGTTTTTTTGTAGAAATTGACAAAATGCTTCTAAAACATACATGGGAATGCAAATGATCTGGTATAGCCAAAGCAATTTTGAAAAATAAGGATAAAGTTAGAGGGCTTACTCTACTTGGTTTCAAGACACAAAACTACAGTAATCAAGATGTTACTGTATTGGTGTAAGAATAGACTTATAGATAAATGGAACAAAGTGAAGAGTCTAGAAATAGGCACACACATATATGGTCAACTGATTTTTAACAAAGATGTAAAAAACTTGTAAAAATGCTAAATAAAATTTAATAAAAATAAATTCAGCTGTGTTTTAAGCACATGACTAGGGTACAAGGACAATTCAACATTAGAAAATATATCAGTATAGTAAAATGTGTTTACAGAATAAAGATGAAAAATTATATAATTATTGTCATAGTTGCCAATAAAGCACATAATAAAATTCCTTAGTGATTATGCCTTAGTGATTATGCCTAATCACTATGCCTTAGTGATTAAAAAGTAAAACGAAATTCCCAACCAGCTGGATTAAGACTTTTTCACTCTGACAAGGATAGCTTCCTGAAACTTAGAGCAAACATTATACCTGATGGTTGTATTAGTTTTCTATAGCTGCCATAACAAATTACCACAAACTTAGTGGCTTAAAACAAGTTTATTGTCTCACACTTCTATACATTAGAAGTCTGGGGTGGCTTGGCTGGTTTTTCTGCTCTAGCTCTAACAAGACCGAAATCAAGATGTCCACTGGGCTGGCTTCTGGGGGAGAATCCACTTCCAAGCTCATTCAGGTTGTTGTCAGAATCTAGTTCCTTATAACTGTATGGCTGATAACAGTGCTTTAAACTGTAACAGCTAAGGGCTACTCTTAGCTCCTAGAGGGCACTCTCTCTGGTCCTTGCACATGGGCTCCTACATCAGAGTCGGCAGCAGTGCATTGCATCCTTCTCATGCTTGGAATCTCTCTGACTTCTCTTTTGGCCTGTCTCTCATCTCACTCCAGCCAGAGAAAGTTCTCTGTCTGTGAGGGATCACGTGATGAGATTGGACTTGCTCAGATAATCCAGACATTAATCTGTGTTAAGGTCTATAACTCTAATATATCAGTAACTTATGTCTTACATATACACATTTCCAGGGATTAGAGTGTGGACATCTTTGGAGACCATTCTACCTACCACAATGATAAAATAAGAAAACAGTACCTGTGATCACCACTTTGTCAGTGCTCTTAATGAAAGAAAGATAAGGTGTTTAAATATTTGGAAGAGGTACATCTGTCATTACTTATAGATGAGGTGGTTGTGTACCCCCTCAAATATAGGAGACCCAGCTGTCAAACTGTCAGACGTAGTAAGAGTTCAGTAAAGTCAATAGAAACAAGACTACATACAAAAATCATTAGTTTTCATATTAGCTAGAAATAATAATTGCAAAATGCAGTTGGAAAAAAATTATTCACCACAGCAATAAAATACTGATAAATCAACCAGTGTCATGACCTATAAGAAGAAAGACTTTTTTTTTATCAAAGAAGACATGAGTAATTGGAGAGATTCATATATTGTGGATTTTTTTTTAACTTTTAAATTCTTTTTTTTATTGATGTATAGTTGATTTATAATATTATGTGTTTCAGATGTACAACATAGTGATTCACAATTTTTAAAGATTATACTCCATTTGTTGTATTATAAAATATTGGATGTATTCCCTGTGCTGTACAATACAGCCTGTAGCTTTTTGACTTTATGCATGTCTGTACCTCTTAATCCCATACCCCTATTTTGCCCCTCCCCCCTTCTCTCTCCCCACTGGTAACCACTAGTTTGTTCTTTATATCTGTGAGTCTGTTTCTTTTTTGTTATTTTCACTAGTTTGTTTTATATTTTAGATTCCACATATAAGTGATAACATACAGTATTTGTCTTTCTCTGTCTGACTTTTTTTTTTTTTTTTGCTGAACATTCTTTTTTTTTTTTTTTTTTTTTTATTTATGGCTGTGTTGGGTCTTCGTTTCTGTGCGAGGGCTTTCTCTAGTTGCAGCAAGCGGGGGCCACTCTTCATCGTGGTGCGCGGGCCTCTCACTATCGCGGCCTCTCTTGTTGCGGAGCACAGGCTCCAGACGCGCAGGCTTAGTAATTGTGGCTCACGGGCCTAGTCGCTCCGTGGCATGTGGGATCTTCCCAGACCAGGGCTCAAACCCGTGTCCCCTGCATTGGCAGGCAGATTCTCAACCACTGCGCCACCAGGGAAGCCCCTGACTTTTTTTTTTATGTGGTTTTCTAATTAAATTTATTTGTAATTTCAGTGAAATCCCAATGAAACTTAAAAAATATTTTTAGAGAAACTTCACAGTCTGATCCTAAAATGTATCTGAATTTTTCTTCATGTACAAGAATAGCCAGTAACAACAATAATGAGACATTTGTGCCTTAACACATACTGAAAGATGCAGTAATGATTATAGTAATTAAAACTGTAGTATCATACAAGAGTTAACAAATATATCAAAAAAATTTTTCTGTGTATGTATGGACCTTTAGCTGTTGATTCAAACAAACCACCCTGAAAAGTCATTTTCAGGCAGACAGGGAATTTTAATGGTGAACAGCATATTTTTTACATATATATATAAATTTATCTATTTATTTATGGCTGTGTTGGGTGTTCTTTGCTGCCTGTGGGCTTTATCTAGTTGTGGCGAGCAGGGGCTACTCTTCATTGTGGTACGCGGGCTTCTCATTGCAGTGGCTTCTCTTGTTGGCGGAGCACGGGCTTCACTAGTTGCGTCACTTGGGTTCAGTAGTTTTGGCTCACGGGCTCTAGAGTCCAGGCTCAGTAGTTGTGGCACATGGGCTTAGTTGCTCCTTGGCATGTGGGATCTTCCTGGACCAGGGCTCGAACCTGTGTCCCCTGCATTAGCAGGCGGGTTCTTAACCACTGCACCACCAGGGAAGCCCAGAACAGCATATTAAGGCTGCCAAGGAATTATTGTTAGGTCTGATAACAGTATTGTGGTTGTATTTTTTTTAAGTTCATGTTTTTAGAGACTTTCACTAAAACATGTAGGAATGAAATGACAGGATGTCTGGAATTTGCTTTAAAATGCTTTAGCACAAGAAAAATAAAGGATAGTAGGTAAAGCAAATGTGGAAAAGTCTCGTTAACTATGGAATCTTGGTGATCAGTATATAGGAGTTCGTCATACTAGTCTCTTTACTTTTGAGTATATTTGAAATATTTCATAATAAAAAGCATGTTGGACTTCCCTGGTGGTGCAGTGGTTAAGAATCCACCTGCCAGTGCAGAGGACATGGGTTTGAGCCCTGGTCCGGGAATATCCCACATGCCGTGGAGCAACTAAGCCCATGCTCCACAACTACTGAGCCTGTGCTCTAGAGCCCACGAGCCACCACTACTGAGCCCATGTGCTGCAACTACTGAAGCCTGTGCGCCTAGAGCCCATGCTCCACAACAAGAGAAGCCACAGCAATGAGAAGCCCGTGCACCGCAAGGAAGAGTAGCCCCCACTCGCCACAACTAGAGGAAGCCTGCGCGCAGCAGCGAAGACCCAATGCAGCCAAAAATAAATAAATAAATAAAATATTAAATTACTTTTAAAAAAACATAAAAAAATAAGTAAATCAAAAATCAAAAACATGTTAATGGTATTTCAAATCTTGGGGGAAAGGATTTATTCAGTAAATCGCATTAAAGCAATTGTCTGTGTATTTGGGAAAAAATATGCAATTAGATTTCTCCCTTCTGCCATATACAAGGTAAATTTCAAAAGAATTAAAGAGCTAAACGCTAGACACAAGACTACTAAAAACTAAAAAACATATAGAATATTTTTGGCATATTACCAGTGACTTCTTAAGTAAGACACAAAACCCAGAACCCATAAAGGAAGATGATTGATAAATATGACTACATAAAAAATTTCTGTAAAACAAAAGAACTTTTAAAAGTTAAGAGAAAGGGAATAGAATGGGAGGAAATATTTGTGACATAAATAACAGAAAAAGGACTAATATCTGGAAGGAAATATACTTAAGTAATAAGAAAAAGACAAAAAAGTAGAAAAATGGATAGAGGATATGAACTGCCCATTTATAAAAGTAGAAATAGAGATGACCAGCAGCATATGAAATGATATTCTATTACAGAGAAATGAAAGTTGAAACAATGGGATAATTTTTATAAAATTTCAAATACTGACGATATCCAGTGTTGGTGAAATATAGAGAAACATGCTCTTACACACTACTAGAAGAGTAGGTACAGCCTTTTGCGAGCAATTTGGCAATGTCTATAAAAATGTACAGTTTCCACTTCTGTGTTTTTACCTTAGATAAATATTCCCGTATGTATTCAAAGAATCATTGACTAGGTTGTTTGTACAGTACTGTTTATAGTATTGAGAAATTTGAAAACTCAAATAGCAGTAAAGTAAGAGTTGAACTATTGAATCTGTGGATTAATTAGAGAATGAAGTCAGTCAGTTTGTACAAACACAAAAAGGTTTCTTAGACACATTGAAGGGAAGGTAGATCTCATTTTATTATTTTTCAAACAAAACTGTACAAAGCATATAAGGAAATACATAAGAGATGGCTTGATAAAATACAAATAAATTGATGGGACCGTCTTTATCTTGGGGTGGGGAGCACATGGTGGGGTATGAAGATACAACAGATTTTTTACCATTTTGTATTAGTTGTTATTTAGAAACAATGCTTTATATTCATGTAATTTTAAAAAATTAAAGGTATACATATCAAAACATGCAATTCAAATGAGGTTTATAGATAGTGCCAGTGTCAATTTTCTGGGTTTTATATTGTACTATAGTTAGATAAGTTGTTACCCTTGGGGGAAGCTGGGTGAAGGGACTGTACTACTTTTGCAACTTCCTGTAAGTCTATAATTATTTCAGAGGTTTTTTTTTTTTTTAACATCTTTATTGGAGTGTAATTGCTTTACAATGGTGTGTTAGTTTCTGCTGTATAACAAAATGAATCAGCTATACATATACATATATCCCCATATCTCCTCCCTGTTGCATCTCTATCCCACCCCTCTAGGTGGTCACAAAGCACCGAGCTGATTTCCCTGTGCTATGCAGCTGCTTCCCACTAGCTATCTATTTTACATTTGGTAGTGTATATATGTCCATGCCACTCTCTCACTTCGTCCCAGCTTACCCTTCCCCCTCCCCGTGTCCTCAAGTCCATTCTCTTCGTCTGCGTCTTTATTCCTGTCCTGCCCCTAGGTTCTTCAGAACCTTTTTTTTAGATTCCATATATATGTGTTAGCATATGGTATTAGTTTTTCCTTTCTGACTTAACTTCACTCTGTATGACAGTCTCTAGGTCCATCCACCTCACTACAAATAACTCGGTTTTCAGAGGTTGTTAAATTATCAAATAAATAAATGAAAACAAAGGTTAAAAAGGGAATCATGGTCACTTGTCACTAAAGTCTTTAAAATTATCTAGATATTCTAGTCACTTTAAGAAAAAAAAAGAGAAAAATAGAAAACAATCATCATTTTCCTATTTTCTTTAATAGGTTCTAGATGATCTGGAATGTCATGGAGTTGCAGTTTCAGAACAAGGCCGAACAGAGTTGGAACAGAAAATAGATGAAGCTAGAGAAAATATTCGTAAAGCAGAGGTGAGGTGGCAGCTAATTGTGGCATTTTGCCCAGCTCCAGCAATGTCACAGCCGTGATGTGGACCTTTAGAATTCAGTTTCTATACACTGATTAATTTGAAGATTGATTCACCATCTGTGTCCAGAGTATTCTTTTTGAGTGCCTGTTTCATACAAGGTAGTACACATAACAAAAAGACACTGAACCCATTATGAAGAGTTTACCATCATGAAACATTAAATAACAAAAGAATTAAGTCACAATAAAGGTATTAATTTTAAAGTTTTCACAAGTTACGTAATAAATCAGTCAGCATAGTATAGAAATTGATACATGTAAGTTCAGTGCCTAGAAAAGTCTCCCCCCATATGAAAGGTTCACTGGATCCAGGGGCATAAGCTGACTTTTTAAGAATAGAGAAGAGTTGGTTAAGCAGACAAGGCAAAAAAACGTTACAGCAGTGGATTTTAATCTTTTGTGGAGTCATGGGACCCTTTGAGGATTATATGAAAGTGTGAAACCCTCTCTACCACAAAAAAATGTACATTTTATGTATAGTATTCAGAAGTTCATGTACCCTAGGCTAATATTCCATGACCTAGAGGGGGAGAAGTTGAGATGGAAAGAAAAGTTATTTGCAAAGGAGGAAGATATAAGATGTAGTTTGGCAGTTGGATTTGATTAGCATGGAGGATTTTTGTAAAGAAATGTGGTAGAAAGTAAGGAAAGTCATTGTGGTTAAGACCAGTTCATGAAGGACCTGTGCACACTTGTATTTAGTTATCTATCCAATGCAACATAGTGAAGGGATGTGGAAGTAGACATTAAAAAAACACTGCGACTGTCCAGCCTTCAACGAGAATATGTTCTTGTTAGGAAGGCTTAAAGAATGCCCAAGATAACTAAGACTGTAAAGCATAAGTGCCAAGGAGTGGTCCACACGAGTATACTTAACACTTAAGGAACCCAAAGGACACAGAGGTCACTATGGGAGGAGTTGTTAGGACAGGTAACACAAAGAGATAGGAGTTAAGATGGATATTGACAGATGAAAAGGGGATAGCAGAGACTTATGCCATGCAACCTCAAGAGGCAGAACTTGAACTGAAAGAAGAAGGTAGGAAGGAGGCAGATTTGAGCTTGCTACTGGGAAATACTTTCTAACAGATCTGCCCAATGGCAAAATAAGCTGCCCTAAGATATAGTGCAGCACTCACTATAAGTGTATAAGAAGACTCTATACAAGAAATTCTTGTATTGTTTTGAGCATTAATCTAAGCTAGTGATCTTCAAATACGCTTTCAGATCTCTAGAGGTTTTGAGGCAGTATTTCAGTGATGGGGGCGGGGCAAGGAGTGGGGGTTGGTAGTAAGTGGAGAGGCAGCATCAGCAAAGACAGGGAATACGAGCAAGTTTCTGGCACAGCCCCATGGAAGTGGTCTGAACCAGAAGAGGCTTGCTATCTTGCTATCTGGTCTAGAGAAGCCCCAGTAACCCCAGCTCACCTTCATTCCTGGCACATGATCCACAGCCTCCATAGTGAAGAGAGCAGAGTGAACAATAAATAGCCATTTTCCTCACTGAACTCAGGGTCATGGCTAAACCGCTGCCCTAGGGTGCTGGCCAAGCACGTTGGCAGGCTCTTGCCTAGTTTGAGAAACGTTGGCTTGTGTAGAAGAACTTTTCTTGTTCGTTTCTCCAGACTCTGCGTGAAGCCAGTTTCAGAGCCTTGACAGAACAGGACAAGTCTCAGAAGTTTTCTGAAGGGTGTGTTCTCTCTTGTATTTTCCATTTCCAGACTTCATCCATGGTGTCACTGTCTGGTACCCTACCTCCACCATGCCCTTCAGTAGTAGCAGTAGTAGGTATCAATCACACAAAGTCTGCATTTAGGCTGAATGACCTGTTACTTCCATGAATGTGCTAAACTGCCCTCTGTTTGTTAGCTTAAAGCTAAAAATATGAAGTGAGAGTCCCACAACAGAATGTCTCATCTCTCCTAATACTAGTATTTAAGTCTGCAGTCTCAAAGGTAATTTTCTTACCAAAAATATGCAATATTCTAGAAACCGTGATGCTAGATCCGTTATCTCAGTTTTGAATATCTGTGAAATATAGTTAATCCTACTGCTATCTTAAAGCAATCTCTTACTTGATTTTCCACTTATCAGTTACAAAAAATAACCCAGCTAAAATTAGATGGCAAATATGAGGGTAGTATTAGAGTATTATTTACAAGATTGTCATAATGAAATTTTTGCATAGACTAGACCACAAGAGCCTTCAGAGGAATTGAAAGTAATGGTTTCAATAGATTCCCTTTTTTTTTTTCTGCCTGTGTATCATTTGTATTGGATTTTCTCTTTCCATTCAATAGTTATTATAAATACTTACACAAAAGAGAGAAAACTAGTTAAAATTCCATTATATCCTTTGTGTTTGGTTTTTAACTCCTACAACATGAATGCTACCCTCCCTTGTTGATTAATCTGCTTTATCCAGTCTTTTCTATAATGTGTTTCCATTCAGTGTTGCTAATTAGAATAGAAACCTTTGTGGCACTCAGTAATAGATTAAAGAAATTTTTCCAGTCATAAGAAATTGAAAATGTAAATGGCCTGTGCTTTTCCAAAGAATAGGAATAGTATACTGTTTCCAAAGAATAGTATAATAGAAGTTATATAGTGATTAATTAATTATTGGCTGGTTAATTTGGGGACAGACTCACTAATTCATTAGTTTACCAAACACTTAATGAGTATCTGCTGCGTGCCAGATACTGATGAATATACTAGATATACATTGATGAACAACCTATTGTTATATTGTTATGATCTCTACGATTATCACAAGAATATTTGTACTAGCTGTGCTACTCTTTGCAGCCCCTGACTAATTTAAGAATTGGAATGAGGCAATAACTGCTTAAATTAAACTTTAATAACAATTTTCTTAACCAATTCAACCTAAACTTAATTCAAATTTAGGTATTTGAATTTTTTGAAATGCCTTTTGTCATACAGATACACACACATTCTTGATCTGACATATCATACCTATTTTTAAGGTAGCTTGCCAAGAAACCAAGAGTTTTAAATGCCCTTTTTGGAAGCTGTACATGACTTATGTTTCAGGATACAATTATTTTTTGGTGTGTTTAAATTGTACCTTTATTTGGGTTGAGGGCAGTTTTTTCTCTTTTTTAACAGTGAAATGTTTAACACAAAGAGGAGGAAGTTAATGTAAGAAGTCAAAGATACCCGGAAATTTTTAATGACATTTTATACATGTTAGGTATTAAGGTCTGCAGGAGGAACTATAAACTATATGACTCTTTCTCCAAGATATTAACTAAATTTTATGATCTGAATTGAATGTTCATTTGAAAGCCAAAATACATGGTATCAAATGAATTAACAAAACCAAAAATAAAATCACTTCTTGTCTATATAAACACATTTTAATAGATACCATTTTTTAAAATTATCATCTCATAAGTTTCTCTTGTACATGAGGAATTCAAAATTACAATGTCACTGTTGTACTCAATGACTCAAAAATGGTAAGACCCTTGCCATAATGCTATAAGAGAAGTCTAAAAACCTCAGCTGCATAAAATGTGAGGCCTCATTACTACAAGGTTAATGAAATGCTAAGGGTGACCCTGCTATAAAAACAAAATTTCCAATCATATTATATCCAAATTTATATTACCTCCAGACTTGTTATTGTGGGGTTTCACTGTACTCTTATAATGTAGTGTGTTAGTAGACCTCTTAACTAATCACTTTCTTCAATTTTTATTGTGAAAATTTTCAAACATATAAAAAAGATGAAGAATAAATATATATTTTCCAATATGCTAAATTCAACTATTAATATTTTGCAATATTAAATATGTGTTTATTTCTATACTATAAAATGGAAGTTAAGTTTAAAGGTCTGATTATAGTCTGTATTTTAGGCAAGAATACTTTATAAATGATGCTGTGTTTTTCATCACAGTATGGTTTTATCAAGTTTTCTCACTACTGATGCTAAGAATAGTCACTTTCAATTCAGGTGGCACTACCAAATCCTTCTACTGTTAAAGTTCTTTTTTCTTTTTCCATTGCAATTAACAAGTACTAGTCACCTCCAGGGACAGCAAATGAGTATTTTTCTCCCTTTCTTAAGTATTATTACTATGTCATGGAATTTTAAAAATCAACTTTATTAAGGTATAATATACATAAAATAAAATGTAACCATTTCAAGTAAACACTTTAATGTGCTTTGATAAATGCACACCCCTAAATATCCACTGCCACAATCAAGATATAAAATATTTCTATCACCCCAAAAAGTTCTTTTGTGACCAGGCAACAACTGATCTACTTTCTGTCATATAGGTTAGTTCAACTCCAACAACATGAATATTAGATCACTTGATATTGTCCTACATGTCGCATGTAAAGATCACCCCACACACTTTTATCCAGCCTTATTTTTTATCATAATCTCAGTTTGATGAGTTATTATGTATTCAAGTTCACTAATCTTTTCTTCTGTAGTGTATAACCTGCTATTAAGGCTATCCTGTGAATTGTGATTTCAGATATTACATTTTTAGCTCTATGAATTCTATTTGGTTCTTTATATCTTCCAGTTCACTCCTATTTATCTTCATGTTGTCCTTTAAATCCTTAAGTATGTTTATAATAGTGACAAAGTCCTCATCTACTCATTCCATCATATCTGTGATTTCTGGCTCTCTTTCTATTGACTGATGTTTCCTTTGGTTATGGCTCATATTTTTCTGCTATTCAAATACTTAGTACTATTTTTTACTGAATACTAGAAATTGTGACTGTTTGGCTGTTGAGTTTCTGGATTCTCTTTTCTTATTTTAAAGCCTGTTGAGTTTTGTTTGGGCAGCCAGCTCAGTTTGATCTGTTCAAGGCCTGTTTTTAAGCTTTGGGTTGGTTTAGAGTAGCCTTTCCAGTAGGGTTAATTTAGCCTTATTACTAATGAATTTCCTTTCTGCAGTTTCTTCTTTCGCCATGAGTATCCAACAAGTTCTCTGGTCTCTCAACTCTGGCTGGATGGAACTGCAACATCTTTCAGCCCTATACAATCTCTGGGAGTTTTTCAGTTCACAGCTCCACGGTAGATGTTCTTTCCCCAGTACTTATTCTTTACGTCTCCTCATGGAGTCCCACCTTATGTATTCTCAATTTATTATAGATTTGTATTCATTTAATCTATTTTCAGAATTACAGTTGTCCTTCTTTAAGCCCACTATTGTCTAAATTTGGCCATTGAGAGTCCATTTAAGCTGACTTCTGTGTCCTTTTGACATTACTCCCGCTAGTCTCTGAACATTTTTTGCTTTCTAGCACAACAAGCTATCTTAGGCTCACCTTGTATTTTCCCTGCCCAGACTTAGAATTAGCCTTTTCTCCAAGAAGCTCTGCTTTCTTTTAATATAGAATAGTATTTAGACACCAAAGTCTAGGCTGTGAAGGTGCTTATTGTTATGGGTATCATTTATTTCTTGGCCCTTCCTTTGTTGTTAGAGCTAGGAATTTTTTTAAAATCATGAGTTCATATTGATATTTTCAATTCAAATTTAAAATTGGAAAGATTTTATTAAACTTCTTTATTTTATATTTATATCTTTTTATCTTATATTGAAATTTTTAGTTCCTAATAATATTATACGATATTTTATTTGCCTTATCCTACATCTATATTAAACGGTTTCAAAATTACAATGCAAATATTATTAATAGTAAATTACTGAGTGAAATTTAAGATTTCTTTGAATGTAGACTATATCTCTACAAGGCTTCTGATAATAAGGGGCTAGCTTATATCCTCTTTTAGATAACAATTATTAATAAGGGTAAAAATATTTAAAATACCTATTTGATAAAACTGGAAAATGACCCAAAGCATATAAAATCTAGAGGGGAAAAGACTCTTCAAAGAATGGGACTATACCTGGTGACATTTACATTTTACAGCTCTTTGTGAGGGGCTGTACAACTAAGATTCAAGCAGAGAAGGGCTTCCCTGCTGGCGCAGTGGTTAAGAATCTGCCTGCCAATGCAGGAGACACGGGTTTGAGCCCTGTCCCGGGAAGATCCCACATGCTGCGGAGCAACTACGCTCGTGTGCCACAACTACTGAGGCTGTGCTCTAGCGCCTGTGAGCCACAACTCCTGAACCCCGCACACCTAGAGCCCCTGCTCCACAAGAAGAGAAGCCACTGCAGTGAGAAGCCCATGCACTGCAACAAAGAGTAGCCCCTGCACCCAGCACCGAATACCCAACACAGCCAAAAATAAATAAATTTATTTATTTATTTATTTTAAAAAATTCAAGCAGAGAGCCTAAGTCTTACTGGCTTGAGCTTGGATGTTGGAGAGTTCTCAAATTTGCATATAAATAACCATCCAAATCCTTGCCTAAACCTAAATAGACATGTGCAGCAGAAACTCCAAGGAACTTGGCAAGAAACAACAGCTAGAAGGCAAAAAAACTGAGCAGAAATTTCAGCTGTTGCTCACCACAGGGAAGCAACACTAATCTTTAGAAAACTGGAGTGATTATATTAATATCAGACAAAATAGACAGCAGGATAAGAAATTTTAAGAGGGATGATTCATAATGATTAAAAATAAGGTCATTTCATCAAGAAGACATAACAGTCCTAGACGTGTTTGTAACTAATAGTAGAGTTACACAATAGATGGAGTAAAAAACTGATAGAACTGAACAAAGAAATAGACAAATCTGCAATTGTAGTTGGAGACTTCAACCTTCCTTTCAGTAGTTGAAAGAACAAGGAGCTAGAAAATCAGTAATATAGAAGACTTGAATAACACTATTAGCCAACTTTACCTAAATGACATTTATAGAATACTCCACCCCACAGGAGTAGAATATATGTTCTTTTAAAGTAGACATGGAGGAATTCCCTGGTGGTCCAGTGGTTAGGACTCTGCACTTTCACTGCTGAGGGCCTGGGTTCAATCCCTGGTCAGGGAACTAAGCTCCCACAAGCCACACGGTGTGGCCAATAAATAAATAAATAAAAATAAATAAAGTGGACATGGAATATTTAGCAAGGCCATATACTATACCACAAACCAGTGTCAGTAAGTTTAAAAGAATAGATACCATGCAGAGTATATTCTCCGACCTATCAGAATTAAATTAGAAACCAATAACAGAAAGATATCTGGAAAATCCCCAGATATTTGGGAATTAAATTATTTAAATACAATAATTTGTTGCTGACTTTAAAAAAACCACCCAGCTTAATGGCAGAAACAGCAACGATTTTTTATCTTTCATCATCTGGGTGTTGTCTGTGCAGTTCTTCTGCAGGTTTTTCCTATGATTACTCTAAGAGCTGCATTCAGCTAGAGGGCTGGGCCTTTTTTCCATATGGTCCTCCATCCTCAAATAGGCTAAACAGGGCTTCCTCACATGGTAGAGGCACATACCAAGAAATCAAGTCCTAGTTGCACTCTTATCAAGCCTGTGCTTTTATCAGATTTGCATATGTTCCATTGTCCAAAGAAAATCATATGGACAAGCCCAGAATCAATGTGGGAGGGGACTACATGGAGACTCCCATGTTTCATTGGGAATAACCTTTTACCAGAATTGATATGACCTTGGTTAAATCATTTTTCTCATCTATAAAATAGAGTTTATAATATCCATTCTCAGAATTGTGTGGATTAAATGAAATAGTATAATCATATAGTACCTAGGACAAATGATAAAAGTTGTTTGGGGTGGGTTTTTTTTTAAGATACCAAAGGTAATTTAGAGTGGCAAATATTGGGTTGGCCAAAAAGTTCATTTGGGATTTTCGTAACATAAAATGCTGAACGAACTTTTTGGCCAACCCAATAACTATTCTCTACCATTATTCATTTCCTACTATATGCAGAGACCTAAATAGTAGGGTTACAAATAGACACAGTTCTTATCCTTAGAGAAATGATATTTTGAAGATAAGTTAATTAAGCCCAAATTAGATTTACAGACTTTATAACTGTCAAAAAGTTTCCTGGGGCTTCCCTGGTGGTGCAGTGGTTGAGAATCCTCCTGCCAATGCAGGGGACATGGGTTCAAGCCCTGGTCCGGGAAGATCCCACATGCCGCCGAGCAACTAAGCCCGTGCGCCACAACTACTGAGCCTGTGCTCTAGAGCCCGTGAGCCACAACTGCTGAAGCCTGCGCACCTAGAGCCCGTGCTCTGCAACAAGAGAAGCCACCGCAATGAGAAGCTCACACACCGCAACAAAGAGTAGCCCCCGCTCGCGGCAACTAGAGAAAGCCCGCGCGCAGCAACGAAGACCCAACGCAGCCAAAAATAAATAAATAAATAAATAAAATTTATTTAAAAAAAAAAAACTTTCCTAAACTCAAGTATGGCATGACACTTGGATATGCTTACGTTCAATTTTACATTAAAGTTGGTTGACAGTGTTAATACACCAAGTTTATATATCTTAAAAGATCTGACTTTTTAAAACATCATTTTAAAAAGCTCTGTCTTGGGCTTCCCTGATGGCGCAGTGGTTGAGAATCCGCCTGCCAATGCAGGGGACACGGGTTCGAGCCGTGGTCCAGGAAGATGCCACATGCCGTGGAGCAGCTAAGCCCATGTGCCACAACTACTGAAGCCTGCACACCTAGAGCCTGTGCTCCACACCAACAGAAGCCACCCCAGTGAGAAGCCCGCGCACCACAACAAGGAGTGACCCCCCCCTCGCCGCAACTTGGGGGACCCACATGCAGCAACAAAGACCCAACGCAGCCAAAAATAAATAAATAAATAAAAATCTCTCTCTTTTTATAAGTTCTAAAAATGATTTGGTCAAGCAGTATCTTTAATGTCATCAAGTTTCAGAGAGCTGTGCTCCCGAATTTTAATCAATTGGCAGATCATCAAAATTCACTTGAAAATGCTGGAAAATTCTGCTTTTAAATAGTTGTTAAAATATAAACAGTTGGAACTCTAAAGGAAAGCTAGCACTGTTTATTTGGGAACTGCAGTCTAAAAATCTAAGTTTGCAAATACCATGTTCCTCAATTGTTTGGTAAAGTACTGACAAAAATAAATCTTATGAAAACTAGATTACTTGGATTTGAGAAAACAGAGTATACTTCTCTCTCTCTCTGTCTCTCTGTCTCTCTCTGTTTTCTTTGTTTCTTTACTTCAGCAGTTAAATGACTTACATTTATAATTTCCAAGAAGAGGTTTGTTGGTTCACTTATTTTTCAAAAACATTTCATTGCATATATTAGTTTAAAATGCATACTAGAATGGTGCTGAGACAACTGGATATCCACATGCAGAAGAATGAAGTTGGACCCCTACCTCACACCATATAAAAAAATAAACTCAACTCAAAATGATCAAACACCCAAATGTAACAGCTAAAGCTATAAAACTATTTTAAGAAACATAGGGATAAATCTTTGTGACCTTGGATTAATTTCTTAGATAAGACCCCAAAAGCCCAAGCAACAAAAGAAAAAAATAGATAAATTGGACTTAATCAAAATGTTTAAACTTTTATGCTTCACAAGACACTATCAAGAAGTGAAAGACCCACATAATGGGAAAAAAAATATTTGCAAATCATGTATTTGATAGGGGACTTTGATCTAGAATACATCAAAAACTTACAATAAAAAGACAAAGGCAAAATAAAAACAGTAAAAAGACAGCCCAATTTAAACATGGACAAAGGTTCTGAGTAGACATTTCTCCAAAGAAGATATATAATGATCAGTAAGCACGTGAAAAGATGACATCATCGTTAGTCATCAAGGAAATACAAATCAAAACCACAGTGAGATACCACTTCACACCCACTAGGATGGCTAGAATCAAAAAGGGCAGACATTAACAAGTGTTTGCCAGGATGTGAAGAAATGGTAACCCTCACCCTGCTGGTGTGATTGTTAAATGAGGTCGCTGCTTTGAAAAACAATCTGACATTTCCCCAAATGGTTAAACATACAATTACTTTATGACTAAGCAATTCCAGTCCTAGGTATATAGCCACGTGAAATGAAAACATATGTCCACGCTAGAACTTGTATACTAATGTTTGTAGCAACATTATTCATATTAGCTGAAAAGTTGAAACAACCCATCACCTGACAAATGGATAAACAAAATGTGTTCTACCCACAGTATCCATAAAAACCAATGAAATACTGATACATGTTACAGCATGGATGAACTTCAACATTATGCTAAGTAAAAGAAGCCAGACACAAAACACCATATATTGTATGGTTCTATTTATATTAAATGTTCAGAATAGGCAAATCTATAGAGAGAGAGGGTAGATTAGTGGTCCCAGAGGCTACAGGGAATAAGTGATAGGGGAGCAATAGCTAAAGGATATGGGGTTTTTTTTGGAGATGATTAAAATGTTCTAAAATTGTGGTGACACTACTATATTTTAAATGGATAACCAACAAGGACCTACTGTATACCACAGGGAACTCTGCTCAATATTATGTAACAACCTAAATGGGAAAAGAATTTGAAAAAGAATAGATACATGTATATGAATAACTGAATCACTTTGCTGTACACCTGAAACTATCACAAACATTGTTAATCAACTATACTCCAATAGAAAAAAGTTTAAAAAAAAATAAAATTGTGATAATTGGACATATCTGTGAATATACTGTAAGCCAATTGTATTATACACTTTAAATGGGTGAATTGTATGATATGTGCACTTCATCTCAGTAAAGTTGTTACCAAAAAAAATTATTAGAAGAATAAGATTTTTACAAGACCGTTTACCAAATAGTGTGCCTGCAAGCAAAAAACTTTATATAAAGGTCTATATGATATCCAAAACCATTGAATTGTATACTTGAAAATGACTAAGATGGTGAATTTTATGTAATATGAATTTATCTCTTTGTGTGTGGCCACACCATGCCGCATGTGGGATCTTAGTTCCCCAACCAGGGATCGAACCCGTGTCCCCTGCAGTGGAAGGGCAGAATCTTAACCACTGGACCACCAGGGAAGTCCCTTTATCTCATTTTAAAATCTTAGGAATACAATATAAATTCAGCAATGAGAGCTCAGTGAAACAAGTCAGATCTCAGATCCTTTTTGATACCAACTCCCTCAGCAGAGAATCCAGAGAGTGATCAAAATCGCATACCAGAAGGGCTCAGTGAGCATACTTGTTTGTCCAAGATGTCCACAGAAGGCCATCAAGTGAAGGTCCTCAAAATTATCTCTGTGGAGCCTTCAAATGTTGAAGGAAGAGACAACCACTCTAATATGAGGAAGAATGAAGCTGAGTTTACTACTTGCTAAAACAAAAGAGAATGATACTTACAAAATATAATCTTTCTGACAAAGTAGAACCAATGCAAAGGGTTTAGAGAAGTGTGGATTTCAGGGATTGGCAGATTTTCAAAACTGGGCATGTATTACAGACTAGCTTTTAACTGGTGTGTAGGGATTGATGGACTATTGGAAGCAGGAGTGGAAGCTTAACTGCTGATGATTACCCGAGTGAGGCTGTGGGTGACTGGCTGCCTTGCACAAGCTTGGGGCTGTCACAGATTGGCTGACTCAGAGGCATGGCTATTGGAGTAAAGCAGTTACTGTTTGATTGGGACAGGTTTAAACTAATTCTATGATTACTTGCTTATGGCTTGGAACAAGAGCCAAAGAACAGACAGTGTTTCCTTTTCTTGAATTTGGAGCACAGGAACTTTTTATTCTCAGTATCTTCTGTTTCTGACAGCTGCGTCATAATTTAATATAAAATCTGTACTCAGTAGGCAGTCAGGAATTGTGGAAGTTTTTAAGCAAGGAAGTGACTGATGAGATCATTCGTAGACTTGTAAAAGATGGATTATAGAGGAGAAGAGAAAGTCCAGGAAATGGGTTAGAAGGCTGTTGAAAATGCTAAATTTTGGGATGTTCTGAGGCATAGCCTTATTAAAAGGAAAGGAAAGCAGACTTTATGGTGCATTAACATCTTCCTTTTCATAAGTTATATTTGATGTAACTTGTCAAAATGCAAGTGTGCCTTTTGCCATTGTCAGCAAGCTCTGATTCCTGTTCTTGTGTTCCCTTCCCTCTTCCCTTCTTCCCCTGTTCCTCTCTCCCTCTCGCCAAGTGAAAAATTAACATCTATGCCAAGGAAGAATTGCTAGTGAACATCAAGATTGTTCTAATTAATAAATCAGGAATAACTTAAAAACAATCAATTTGAGGAAAAAAATGCTCTGATTTCTGACCATTTTCTTGGTTTTCTTAGATAATTAAGTTGAAAGCGGAAGCCCGGCTGGACCTACTAAAGCAGATTGGTGTTTCCGTGGACACATGGCTAAAGAGTGCAATGAACCAAGTGATGGAAGAACTGGAAAATGAGCGATGGGCCCGCCTTCCTGCAGTGACCAATAATGGAACGTTACACTCGGTACGGTTTCTCTTGGATAAGATGGGCTGACTTCACTGGAGGATACTATTCTTTGACTATGTAGCCAAACTTGATAATAGCCAAAATTTTAAAGAAAAAATAATGGTTTTGCTAATGGTTTGGGGTTTTTTCCTTTAGTCTATCACTAATTGAGTTAAATTTAGTGCAGGAAAGAAAGAGAGAAGAAAAAAATAGTGCTTTTTTTAAAATGTGCAGTGAAAAGTATGTTATTACTAGTAGGTTTATCATTATACCACTCATGAAGTAGATATGTTTCTTGTCTGGAGGTAGCAGGATAAAAATTTTAGTCTGATGTTTCTAAAGTTTTCAGAGGTCTTCCCAGGGTAATGAAAATAAACATCCAGGGAGTTGTAAACAATCGTAAAGAAGGGAAAGGAACAGTCTGTGGCTTAGTCTGTTTAGTTCACAAGGGCTGTCACATTCTGCTCACAGTATCTTTCATCAGGGAGACAGTGCTGCAGGTATGGTTTTACAGACAAAGCCAGAACTCAAGCTTAAGTTTTCTTCCTCCAAATCCAGGGCTTTTTCCACTCTGATGTCATCCAGTTCAACCTTAGTTTTTCATCCTGGAGATCTGAGTATCAGAAAAGTTCAGTGATTTGCCTGATACTACATAGGTAGATGTATAATGCCTCCCTGGTCAAACTAAAGTATTTTCTGCTGCTTTCTCCCTACCCATTATTCTCTCTCATCCAGTTTATTTCCATATGGCATTTATTACAATCTATACTTGTCTTCTTCTTTTCTTTTGTTTATTGTCTGTCTTCTCTCGAATGTAATTTCCATGCCTACCTGGTTCACTGCTCTGCACAGCAAAGTACCTGGCACATGGTAGGTACTCAATAAATGTCTGTTGAAGGACAGAGAATGAATTGATAGATAGCTGGAATAGTAGCAAACTAAAAGCTAGAACTCTAATCTCCTGACTTTCCACTGTATCCATAGTGCCTCTTCATTGTTTGTGCCTTTCAGATAAAAGGAATCCTTGCTAGAGAAATTGGCCAAAGTTTAAGAACATTCCTGGAAGTTTTGTCAGTTTTTTCACATAGCATTCTGATTTTCTAATGAGAATACACTTGCGTATTTAAAAAGGATTGTGTGTGGGTGTGCATATTAAGGAAAAACAATCTATTGAAGGTTTATTTTTATTTCACTATTAATGGTAATCTAACTGGGGGAAATAAGCACATATCACCCACATAACTTTGGGGTTAGAAGAACTTGCCCTGTTTCTAGTACAGCAGAGTTGCTCTGTCTCATGGAATGTCTCTTACTGTTGCATCTTTTAAAAGTCACAATTTCCATCTAATTCAGGTTATTCTATTGAACAGAACTTATGACGATAGCAAATTCCAGGCACATTCGTGCTTTTGGCTTCTTCAGCAGTACTGTTGGCAACCAATCAAACACATGATTTTCCTCAGACTAGCTCCTTTTCTAACTAAATCAACTGGGTAGGCACTTATCACTTATGTGCCTACTTCCTGGGCAAATTGGAGATGACTTGGTCTTTCTCCTCAAAGAGCTTACAAGCTGGTAGAGCAGACAGATTTTTATGGATCTTAACAATACATGGCAGTGTATGACTGAGCTATTGTGTAGCAAACTCGAAATTGCTAACTCCTAACTCATCAACACACCTTGGAAAAAGTCTGGGTTTCAGAGATTCTAAGATCCCTTCCAGCTCCAAAATCTCATGATTTTGTGAAATGCTATCAGAAAAGCTTAATATACCTCATTTTATTGCACTTCACAAATAATTGCATTTTTTAATGAAGTGAAGGTTTCCTTTTTCATTATTATTATATTTGTTATGGTGATCTGTGATCAGTGATCTGTGATGTTACTACTGTAGTGTTTTGGGGCACCATGAATCTCACCCATTGGGATACTTAATTGATAAATGTTGTGTGTGTTCTGACTACTCCCCCAACCAGCCATTCCTCTGTCTCTCTCCCTCTTCTCTGGCCTCCCTATTCCCTGAGATGCAACAATATTGAAATTAGGCCAGTTAATAACCTACAAAGTGTTCAAGTGAAAGGGAGAGTTGCAAGATGCAACAATATTGAAATTAGGCCAGTTAATAACCTACAAAGTGTTCAAGTGAAAGGGAGAGTTGCACATCTCTCAATTTAAATCAAAAGCTAGAAATGATTAAGCTTAGTGAGGAAGGCATGTTGAAAACCAAGATAGGCCAAAAGCTAGACCTCTTGAGCCAAACAGTTAGCCATGTTGTGAATGCAAAGGAAAAGTTCTTGAGGGAAATTAGAAGTGCTACTCCAGTGAATACATGAATGATAAGAAAGCAAAAAAGCCTTACTGCTGGTAGGGAAGAAGTTTTAGAGGTCTGGATAGATGATCAAACCAGCCACAACATCCCCTTAAGCCAAAGCCTTAATCCAGAGCAAGGCCCTAACTCTGTTCAATTCTATGGAGGCTGAAAGAGGTGAGGAAGCTGCAAAAGAAAAGTTGGAAGCGAGCAGAGGTTGGTTCATGAGGTTTAAAGAGAGAAACAGTCCCATAATATAAAAGTGCAAGGTGAAGCAGCAAGTGCTGATGTGGAAGCTACAACAAGTTATCCAGAAGATCTAGCTAAGACCATTAATGAAGGTGGCTGCACTAAACAATAGATTTTCGGTGTAGGCACAATAGCCTTATCGTGGGAAAAGATGCCATCTAGGACTTTCATAGTTAGAGATAAGTCAATGCCTGGCTTCAAAACTTCAAAGGACAGGCTCACTGTCTTGTTAGGGGCTAACGAAGCTAATGATTTTAAGTTGAAGCCAGTGCTCATTTACCATTCTGAAAATCCTAGGGCCCTTAAGAATTACGCTAAATCTACTCTGCTTATTCTCTATAAATGTAACAATAAAGCCTGGATGACAGTGTATCTGTTTACAACATGGTTTTCTGAATATTTTAAGCCCACTGTTAAGATCTACTACTCAGAAAAAAAGATTCCTTTCAAAATATTACTGCTCATTGACAATGCACCTGGTCACCCAAGAGCTCTGATGGAGATGTACAGTGAGACTCATGTTGTTTTCATGCCTGCTAACACAATATCCCTTCTGTAGCCCATGGATCAAGGAGTAATTTTGATGTTCAAGTCTTATGATTTAAGATATACATTTCATAAGTCTATAGTTGCCATAGATAGTGATTCCTTTGAAGGATCTAGGCAAAGTAAACTGAAAACCTTTTGGAAAAGATTCACCGTTCTAAATGCTATTTAGAACATTCATGATTCATGGGAAGAGGTCAAAATTTCAGTATGAGCAGGACTTTGGAAGAGGTTGATTCCAACCCTCATGGATGACTTTGAGGGATTCAGGAATTCAGTGGAGGAAGTAACTGCAGATGTGGTGGAAATAGCAAGAGAACTAAAATTAGAAGTGGAGCCTGAAGATGTGACTGAATTGCTGCAATCTCATGATAAAATTTCAATGGATAAAGAGTTGCTTCTTACGGATGAGCAAAAAAAGTGGTTTCTTGGGACTTCCCTGGTGGCACAGTGGTTAAGAATCCGTCTGCCAGTGCAGGGGACACAGGTTTCAATCCTGGTCCAGGAAGATCCCACATGCCGTGGAGCATATAAGCCCGTGCGCCACAACTACTGAGGCTGCGCTCTAGAGCCCGCATGCCGCAACTACTGAGCCTGCGCACCCTAGAGCCCGCATGCCGCAACTACTGAGCCTGTGTGCTGCAGCTACTGGAGCCCGCGTCTAGAGCCCCTGCTCCGCAACAAGAGAAGCCACCACAATGAGAAGCCCACACACCGCAACGAAGAGTAGCCCCTGCTCGCCACAACTAGAGAAAGCCCGTGCGCAGCAATGAAGACCCAACGCAGCCAAAAAAATAAATTAATTAAATTAAATTAAATTATTTTTAAAAAGTGGTTTCTTGAGATGGAATCTATTCCTGGTGAAGATGTTGTAGATTGTTGATATGACAACAAAAGATTTAGACTATTGCATGAACTTAGTTGATAAATCAGGGTTTGAGAGGTTTGCCTCCAGTTTTGAAAGAGGTTCTACTGTGGGTGAAATGCTATGAAATAGCACTGCATGCTACAGAGAAATCGTTCATGAGAGGAAGAGTCAATGAATGCAGCAAACTTCAGTGCTGTCTTATTTTAAGAAACTGCCACAGCCACCCCAGCACTCAGCAACCACCACCCTGATTGGTCAGCATCCATCAACATCGAGGCAAGACCCTCCACCAGCAAAAAGATTACGACTCGCTGAAGACTCAGATGATGGTTAGCATTTTTTGGCAATAAAGTATTTCTTAAGGTATGTAAATTTTTTTAGACATAATGGTATTGCATGCTTAATAACTACAGTATAGTGTAAACATAACTTTTATGTGCACTGGGAAACCAAAAAATTCGTGTGACTCACTTTATTGTGATAATCTCTTTACTGCGGTGGTCTGGAACCAAACCCATAATATCTCCAAGGTATGCCTATACCAGCTAGAAAAATAGGAGAGAAGTTTGCCTCATGAAGGAAATGTCATTAAAGATAATCCTTGAAGAATTTTAACAGGAGATAAAGACAGGCTTCTGAGTATGAAGGAAGGAAACGAAGGAGATGTCCCTAGTATAGTGTCTGGCAGTGAGTAGTACAGTCTAGTTGTAAGTGTTGAATAAATTGGGTATTTTTGACAACTTTCGCAAAACAGCAGCTCATCTAGAGACATGTCATCCTCTGTGAAAGGAGCATTTTGCAATCCCATTCCACTCTTTCTTCCCTCTAGTCACTCTTACGGAGCCTGTGTCTTCCCACTTTCGGCTGAGGGATATAACAATATAAATAAAGGAAAAGTGTAGGCATAAAATAGTTTAATGAAGTCCCAATATTTATTTAACCTGATTTTAAATGACAGCCCTGAAATAATTTAGAGGGATTTGTATCTCTTCATACTGACAGCTGGCTGGCGAGGGGCAGGGAGCATAAATACACATTCTGAGGGCCAAATTATTTCTTCCATTATAGGTGCCAACAAAAGCATTAGTCATCAGGTTTAGAATTCCCTTCCATCTGGAAAACATGGTTAATAGTACTGTTAGACATTACTAGTGTAAAGTGCCCTATAGAAGATAAATGTTTTTAAAATATAGAGTCTGTTTACCTTATAGAATAAGGATAGAACTATATTTACTCGAGTATTAACTCTTTGCCTTCTGTATTAAGCTGTGGTACAGGATATAGGATTGGGAAGGAAAAAAACACAGAATATAGCAATTTTTTTTTAAAGGAGAGCATTCTACTGATATAATTATTCAGTTGATGGTTAACCAGAGTCTACATACAGCTTCCTATGATTGGATTGCTGCTAGTGACCCAGTCACCCCTTCTGTCACTCATCCCTCCCTTCTCTTATTTTCTTTTTTTTTTTTTTTTGCCAGTCTTATAATTGTATTTTGGGGGGGGCACAGGGTGAGGAACTTGAGAGAATCAACCCTTGCATTTAGAGCACCAGGACTTGAAAAGCCAAGTGCAGTTATGTAAGTCAGTATTTTAAATAATGCAACCTCTACCAGAATTTCTTGTTTTTTTCTTCATCTCCATATTCTCGGAATAGGAATACTGATAGGGCTGTTTTAATTGTACAGCGAATGCGGGTGCAGTGCAAGTTCAAAACAAGTTTGGGGGCTGGTTTACGTGAACCTGAGTTAGCTGCTTGGCGATCAACACGGTTTTTCATTCAACAGAATCTCGTGGGGCTTCTGGGTGAAGAACTTGCCCTCGTTCCTTCACCTCCGGCCGTTCCTATCCGTCTTCTAACGTATTTTGGTTGTTTTTTTTTTTTTTTAAGTCTTGGTTTTGAAATCATTTCTTCTTGCCGGGCCTCTAACCGGTTCTGTCAGTGGAGGACCCCTTCTTTCTCCCACTGATGAAAACAGGCCCTGCACTGACCCTGAACCTGAGATTTGGGGGTGACCCTTCATGCTGTGCAACTCTGACCTGCCCCTACTGAGATTTGGGGTGTGGGGGTGACCCCTCCGCTGCATAACTGACGTTGCCCCTGCACCCAGGTTGGTCTCTGGGCCTTTCCTTCTCTCATATTCTTGCCTTCTCTTACTCAAAAACCCATACCCAGTTTACAACCTAATTTTGAAATTATATTAATTGTAGAGTAGAAAAAGTTATATAACTAGATAATAAAAAATTAGGAAGTACAGTAGAGAAAAATTGACAAAAGCTCCATCCTTATAACACCACTGTTAGCAACTTGATTGAATTCCTTCCTCTTTCTACTATTCCTTTTTGAACATATTTATCATAATAAAGTTAATTTTGTATATTTTTATTTAACATTCCATATTGATGGTTGATCTTCATAATCATTCTTTTCATGTCTGTATAGTATTCCATCAGGAATGTGTTCACTTAACTGTTCTCTTTAGGTTTAATATTTAGATTGCTTCCGCATATTCTAAGTAATACTCTTTAAAACATTTGTATGCATTTTTTTTCATGCTGGGGATTTTTTTCTATAAGATATGTTCTTAGAAGTAGAACTACTGAGTCAGAGATTTTTAGTTTGAGGTTGGTTTATTTTTGTTCTTTCTGCTCTTTTTTTCCCCCTTAGATTCTCAAACTATAGCTGACAGTGTTTACATAACTTCCTTGTCTTCAGCCACTTCCCCCAACTACCATGCCAAGGCATCTGGACAGTTACTCTGTTGTGTAGTCTCCCTAAGTATATGAGCATTTTGCAGAGTTGCACAGAAGTAAATTCTAGGGGACCTCCCTGGTGGTCCAGTGGCTAAGGCTCTGTGCTCCCAGTGCAGGGGGCCCAGGTTTGATCCCTGGTCAGGGAACTAGATCCCACATGCATGCCGCAACTAAGAGTTCGCAGACCGCAACTAAGAGTTTGCGTGCCACAACTAAAGAACCTGCATGCCGCAACAAAGGTCGAAGATCCCGTGTGCCGCAACTAAGACCCAGCACAGCCAAATAATTAAATAAATAATTTTTTTTTAATCATTTTTAAAAAAATAAACGAAAGAAGTTCTAACTCTACTCATTATGAAGACCATGTTGAATATGTGTTTGAAAGACAAGAATAAAGATTTTAAACCTTTAGGATGCTAGTTTGATTCCCATCTGCCTCAATAATGCCTTATAGTCCTTGCATCCAACGGGCTTTGTTTTTGTAATACAAAAATCTGTTTGTTGGCTTGAGCTAAATCCCAAAGAAAGAAACAATGGATTTTTGTAATGAAATAAATGTAAACTGTAGAAAATAATGGAGCACACCTGCAACAATCTTCAATTGCTTTTATATTTACTGTATTTCCAAATGGGCAGTCGTCTTTTTATTGGACTAAACTCCATACTCAAAATGTCCACACTTTTAATGAAACTAACATTTCAAATTCCCAGTAACATCAGTTTAATTCAATTCAGTAAGCATGTATTGAGCCTGCACTGCTCATGATACTCTTTGCCAGGTGCTGGGAATTACCTATAATGTCTGTTGCATTGGTGTCCACAGATTGAGGGAACCACTCTCACTTACTGACAGCCAAGACCAAAGTAGGGCATTGAAAAAATGTAGAGCATTTCACTTCTAAGAGAAGTGTCTCTAGCTGTGTTATGTTCTTAGACTTTCTCCATAGCCATAATAACAAGTAAAGTACCTGACACAGATCCTTACATATATTACATGTTCAAAAATATTAATCTGAACCTCAAGATAAGTTGTTTACTCCAGTTCTACCAATTAAGCTTAAAATACTACCAAAAGGAGGGAATTCACATTGGTAAAGCATCTATTCTGTACCAGGTTCCATGTGAGGCACATTCATACATTATTTCAGTTAATGATCACAACCATCCTGAATGTATTTACAGATGAGAAGATAGATTTAGAAGAATTAACTGTCTCACCCAACAGCACACAGCTTGTAAGTGGAGAGAGCTGGGATTAGAACCCAGAGATGCCTGCCTCTAAAGCACTGCTCTTTACTATACTTTCCTTTTTTTTTTTAAACTTCTTGCTTTTTTTTTTTAATATAAATTTATTTATTTATTTTTGGCTGTGTTGGGTCTTCGTTTCTGCACGAGGGCTTTCTCCAGTTGCGGCGAGTGGGGGCCACTCTTCATCGCGGCGCGCGGGCCTCTCACTGTCGCAGCCTCTCCGTTGCCGAGCACAGGCTCCAGACGCGCAAGCTCAGCAGTTGTGGCTCAGGGCTTAGTTGCCCCGCGGCATGTGGGATCTTCCCAGACCAGGGCTCGAACCCATGTCCCCTGCATTGGCAGGCAGATTCTCAACCACTGCGCCACCAGGGAAGCCCTACTATACTTTCTTACTCTGTGGATGACCCTTTATTCCTCTAACCTTTATCATGATTCATTTCAACTGCTGTGCATTTTTTTCCTTTTTTTTCTTTTAAGCATCTGGTGAATCACTGACTGCCCTATTTTGATATATTTAATGGTCTTATAGCATCTTCAAATACTGTGTGGCCAGTTGTCATTAAAATTCCCAAGCTTTACTGATATTTTTAACAGCTTCGCTGAGGTATAATTGACATACAATAGATTACACATATTTAAAAGTGTACAATTTGTTTTGTCTGGCTTCTTTCACTCAGCATGATTATTTTGAGTATCATCCATGTTGTTGCATGTATCAATAGTTCATTTCTTTTAATTGCTGAGTAGTATTCTGTTGTATGAATATACCACAATTTGTTTATCCATTCACCCTGATGATGGGCATTTGAGTTGTCTGGGGATATTACAAATAAAATTGCTATGAATGTATGTTTGGTTGGGTCATACAGTGGCTATATGTTTAACATTTTAAGAACTGTCAGGCTGTTTTCCAAAGTGGTTGTACCATTTTACATTCCCTTCAATAGAGTACTAGTGTTCCAGTTGTTCCACTACCTTGCCAATACTTAGTATGGTCAATCTATTTAATTTTAGATATTCTAATAGATGTGCAGTAGTGTATCATTGTAGTTTTAATTTGCATTTCACTAATAATGTTGAGCATCTTCTTATATGCTTATTTGCCATCTGTATATCTTCTTCAGTGAAGTGCCTGTTCAGATCTTTCAACCATATTTTATTAGGTTGTTTGTTTTTATTGCATTTTGAGAGTTCTTTTTATATTCTGGATACAAATCCTTTATCAGATAGATGATTTACATAACTTTCTCCCAGTCTGTGGCTTGTCTTTTCATTTTCTTAACAATGCCTTTCAAAGAGCAGAAATTTTTTTGATGAAGTCCAACTTATTTTTTTCTCTTTCATGGATCATAGTGTGGTATGATAACTAAGAAATCTTTGCCTAACCCAAGGTCATAAAGATTTTCTTCTGTGCTTTATAGTTTTAGGTTTTACATTTAAATCTGTGATTCAGTGTGAGTTACGTAAGAAGAGTGAGTAAAATTCTTTTTTCTTGTTGTTGTTGAAAAGACTGTCCTTTCTGCACTGAATTGTTTTCATATCTTTGTCAAAAAATCAACTAACCATGTATGTGTGGGTCTATTTTTGGACTTCCTGTTCTGTTTCACTCATCTATTTGTCTAGCTTGATGACAGTACTACTCTGTCTTAGTTATTATAACTTTAAAGTCCTGAAGTCAGATTGTAAATCTTCCAACTTTCTTCTTTCTCAAAATTGTTTTGGATATTCTAGTTCCTTCACATTTCCATATGAATTTTAAAATCAGTTTTCTACCAGAAAACCTACCAGGATTTTTTCATTAGGATTACAGTGAATCTGTAGATCAGCTTGAAGATATTTGACATCTTAACATTATTGAGTCTTCCAATCGTCTTTAATTTCTCTAAGCAGTGTTTTATAGTTTTCAGTGTATAGGTGTTGCACATCTTTTGTCAACTTATCTCTATTTCATAGTGCTATCGTAATGATTTTTTAATTTCAATTACTGATTGTTCATTGCTAACATATAGAAATACAATTGCTTATTGTATATTGATTTTGTATCCTACAACATTGCTAAACTCATTTATTAGTTGTTGTAGCTTTTATGTAGATTTTCTCTATAGATAATCATGTCACCTATATATAAAGATAGTTTTACTTCCTTCCATGCTTGCTTTTTTCCCTTCCTGTAACAACTGCAATCTCCAGTACAATGCTTGAATAGAAGTGGTAAGAGCCAACAGATGTTCTTGCCTTGTTCCCAAACTTAGGGAGAAAGCATTCGGTCTTTCACCATTAAGTATGATGTTCACAGTAGGATTTTTGTAGATGCCCTTTACTATGTCAAGGAAGTTTCCTCTATTTTTGTTTAGTTTGCTGATAGGAATGGATGTTGGATCTTGTCAAATGATTGTTTTCTTTATTAGTTTGTTAGTACTGTGAAGTGCATTGATGATTTTTCAAATATTAAACCAACTTTGCATTCCTGATTAACTCCACTTGGATCTTGGTATATTGTCCTTTTTATATATTGATTGGAATTAACTTGTTAAAATTTTGATAAGTATTTTTCTATGTCTATTTATGGCAGATACTTTATTAGTCTATAGTTCTCTTATAATGCTTTTGTCTGGTTTTGGAATAATGCTTGTCTCATAAAATAATTTGAATCCCCTCCTCTTCAATTTTCTGGAAGCTTATGTAGAATTTTTTTCTTCCTTAAATGTTTAGTAGAAGTCACCACAATAGTTATCTGGACCTGGAGGAGTTTTTTTTGAGAGTTTTATTAATTTAGGCTGCGGCAAGTCTTAGTTGCGGCATGCGAGATCTTTAGTTGTGGCATGCAGACTCCTTAATTGAGTCATGCATGTGGGATCTCGTTCCCTGACCAGGGATCGAACCCAGGCCCCCTGCATTGGGAGCTCAGAGTCTTACCCACTGGACCACCAGGGAAGTTCCCCTGTGGGAGTTTTTTAAACAACAAATGCAATTTCTTTAATAGAGACAGGGTTATTCAACTTACTCTTCTTGAATGGACTTTGATCATAGGTATCTTTCAAAGAATTTGTCAATTCCATTTAAGCTGCCAAATTTATTGGCATAAAGTTGCTCATAATATTTTTTATTATTCTTTGATTGTCTGGAGAATCTGTAGTGACATCACTTCTCCTATTCCTGATATTGTTTATTTGTGTCTCCTCTTTTTTTTCCCTGATCATCCTACTAGAGGTTTATCAATTTGATGTATCTTCACAAAAAAAAAAAACAGCTTTTGACTTCATTGACTTTTTTGCCTGTTGTTTTTCTTTTTTTTATTTTATTGATTTCTGCTCTGGTTTTTATTATTTCCTTTCTTCTGATTAATTTGGATTTAATCTGCTCTTTCCTGATTTTTTAAGGTGGAAGCTAAGGTCCCTGATGTGAGACTTTCCTTCTTTTCCAATATAGGCATTTGGTACAAACATTTCCTTCTACATGTTGCTTAAGCGCCACCACACAAATTCAGATACCACACAAATTCAGATACATTGTGTTATTATTTTCATTCAGTTTTAAATATTTTCTAATTGGCCTTTTAATTTCTTCTTTGTTTCATGGGTTGTTTAGAAGTATTATTGAATTTCCAAATATTTGGGAATTTTACAGATACCTTTCTATTAATGACATAATTTATTTCCATTGTGGTCAGATAACATACCTGAATCATGTTAAATTTATTGAGACTTGTTTTGTGGCCCATTATATGGTATATCTTGGTAAATGTTCCATGTGTACTTGAAAAGAATATATAATCTGCTGGTGTTAGCTGTTATGTTCTATAAATGTCAATTAAGTCAAGTGGGTTTATAGTGTTGTTCAAGTCTTCTGTATCCTTACTGATTTTCTCAGTTCTCTACATGATGCCCTGTGCCTTATGAGGTTTTCTGCTCTGTTAAGAGGGAATAGGAAATATTCCCAGACCTATGTGAATGCTGAGGATTGTTCCCTCTAATCCTTTGGGTGGTTCTATTGCTGGCTTCAGGTAGTTCTTGACATATATGTGCTGATCAGTACTTAGCTGAAGACTTGAGGGGGACCCTCTGCAGATTTCCAGAGTTCTCTCTGCATTTCTTCATTACTCTACCCAGCAAACTCTAGCCACTTTGACCTTCCTGAATTCCCAGTTCCATATCCTCAATTCAGGGAGACCACCATCCTTTTCTTGGGTTCCCTCCTGCTATATCTCAGCTTGGAAACTTTTTTCACACAGTAAGTTGGGGAAATTGTTTGTTTCCCATCCACCAAGGATCACTAACTTTCATCACATGATGTCCAGTGTCTTGAAAACTGTTCTTTCATATATTTTGAACAGTTTTTTAGTTGTTTCTGGAAGGAGTTTAAATCTGGTCTCTAATATTCCATCTTGCCTGGAAACAGAAATCCATTTTGCTGATATTTTCAACATCATTTTTTAAAATATACTTGTGTTGTATCTGGAATGATGTTCACTGTGATCACTTTTCTGTCTAGATGGAATTCAGAGGTTCTGCTAGCCAGTTATAGGGAGCTGCCTTCCTCTATGCTGGATATCACCAGATTTTTTAAATCTATATTCTCCTTTTCTCATAAAAACAATAATGATGTATTAAGTACCTCCTATGTACTAAGCATGTGTTAAGGGTTTAAGTATTGCCTCACTTAATCCTTATGATAACCTTGTTAAGAAGTAATTGTCTTCATTATAGAGATGAGGTCATTGAAGTTGAGAAGTCAAATAATTTGCCCAAGGTCATATAGCAAGTAAGTGGCACAGTCAGCATTCAGACCCAAGTCTGTCAGATCCAGGGACCATAAAGCTGATGAAGCTCTTCAGAGATAATTTTGCTGAATACAGGAGGTCAGCTACTAAAACCAACTTGGAAAAGTTCTTTTCTGCCCTTGCAGTAAGAGTAAGCATTTTACAACATCTAAGAAAGGAAAAATATTAATACAGCTAGAAAGAATAGTTTTGATTAAAATTCTGTCAGATGACAGGAAGGAAAAGGGATAAGTGAGCAGTTGTTAAGGAACAGGAAGAATGTGATTTTAGAAATGCTTGGTCAAGAAGGCATTGCAACAGCTAAGTTACAGAGGGTGGAAGAGGAAAAGGAAGAAATTGTCCTGAGATGACATACTTTGGAAAGCTGCTAGAGCAATGCAAAAGCATGTGGCAGTGACCCCTATTGCTGTCACTGCAACCTTTCAGTCCTTCCGTGAGAATCAAAAAATGAACTCAGGGCTTCCCTGGTGGTGCAGGGGTAAAGAATCTGCCTGCCAATGCAGGGGATACGGGTTCAAGTCCTGGTCCGGGAAGATCCCACATGCCACGGAGCAACTAAGCCCGTGTGCCACAACTACTGAGCCTGCACTCTAGAGCCTGTGAGCCACAACTACGGAAGCCCGCGTGGCTAGAGCCCATGCTCCACAACAAGAGAAGCCACCGCAATGAGAAGCCTGCACACCGCAACGAAGAGTAGCCCCCGCTCGCCGCAACTAGAGAAAGCCCGTGCGCAGCAATGAAAACACAGTGCAGCCAAAAATAAACAAATAAATAAATAAAATATTTAAAAAAAAAAAAAATGAACTCAAAATGAAGGAGGAAGAAAGGAATGTTCAGTATCAAACAACGTTGCCAAAATGAAATGTATTGGATTGATTCCCAGTGCCAAAGCACAGTACATATTAACATTCCTTATGCTATATTTTTGGAAACATGTTCTGCCCACATTGGCTTTAATTTTAGTTTTTATAGATGTATGGGTGTTTTGTTTTGTTTTGGTTTTTGTAATGCCCAGTTTTTTTTTAATGTCTATAACCTTTACTAGAATATAAAGGCAATGTCTTCCAAGTATATATAAATATGTTTAAGTTAGTTTCACGGCAGTTTCCTGCATGTGAACCTCACCTTTTATATGGCGCCCTATTGGAAAATAATAGAATCATAAGCCTGAGATAATTTGAAAGGTCAAGATTTGAGTCTATTTTCATTTATCTGACTGACCATACATGAATATTTGTAAGATGAGGCACGTGATGCACTCAGCTGTGGAGAATTTTCAGTAATAGTTATAAATGAGACTATTACAGGGGCTTTGAAATGGAGGCAATAAATGTGACAAGAAATATGTACTATTTATTCTTCAGGAACCCTCTCCTTCCCCCAGTTCTTTAGAATTTTATTAGGTAAATAGCAGTTGAAGAGAGTCTTTTAAAATGTCAGTGATAATTACACAAGAGAAATCACATTAGCTCAATAAAGAGTAGAACTTGACGTTATAGGCAGCCTATACTTTTTGACTCATTGAATCTCAGGAAATCTCTGACCTTCTTCTCAATTCACCATTTCCATATTCACAGGGCCCTCTGTGCACTTAGCATTTGGTTGTGCTCATTTCCCACTCTAGGTTGTGAACTCCTGCAATGCAGACAGCGTCCTTCATTTCATATCTAAGAGCCTAGCTTAGTGTTCAGCATATAGTAGGTATTTGGTATTTTAATTAATTGTTCTACTGTAAAGCCCAGTTGTGACTCTCCATTCCTTATATCCTTAATGTGTAAGCATTAGTGCCTTTGCATGTTTAAACGTAGGGAAAAGTAGCCAAGTAAGTGTTTATATGTAGCTAGAAACCAAGAAACCTTTGAGCCTATTCTCTTTCTTCTTTATTGGATTTTTAATTTAAAAAGTAAAACAGGGGCTTCCCTGGTGGCGCAGTGGTTAAGAATCTGCCTGCCAGTGCAGGGGACACAGGTTCGATCCCTGGTCCAGGAAGATCCCACATACCGCGGAGCAACTAAGCCCGTGCGCCACAAATACTGAGCCTGCGCTCTAGAGCCCGTGAGCCACAACTACTGAGCCCATGTGCTACAACTACTGAAGCCCACGGACCTAGAGCCCATGCTCCGCCACAAGAGAAGCCACCTTAATGAGAGGCCTGCGCACCGCAATGAAGAGTAGCCCCCGCTCACTGCAACTAAAAGAAAGCCCGCACACAGCAATGAAGACCCAACACAGTCAAAAATAAATAAATAAATAAATTTATTTTAAAAAAATAAAAAATAAAACATGCCTATTCTAATAGTTTATAGTTCAGAGGTATATAAAAAACAAGCCAATCTCCTCTATTCTCCAGTCTTTATTCTTCTTACTTTGCCTACCTCTGTCAGATATTTATGCTCAGATAAATATTATTTGTATTTTAATATAATGGACAATACTCAAATACATTTTTTACACTCAATTCGATTTTAATTAATATATGCCTTTTAGCTATGATGGGTAATATACATTGAAACTGAGTTAAATTGTTTTCCTTGTGCTACATTTCAAAAGAAACTGTACCCTTTTCTGTGGCAAAATATACATAACATAAACTTTACCATTTAAACCATTTTTAAATATAAAGTTCAGTGGCATTAAGTACATTCACATTTTTGTGCAACCATAGCTATCATCCATCTCCAGAACTCTTTTCATCTTGCAAAAGTGAAGCTCTATACCAATTAAACAATAACTCCCCTGGGGCTTCCCTGGTGGCACAGTGGTTGAGAATCCGCCTGCCAATGCAGGGGTCACGGGTTCAAGCCCTGGTCCAGGAAGATCCCACATGCCGCGGAGCAACGAAGCCTGTGCACCACAACTACTGAGCCTGCGCTCTAAAGCCCGTGAGCCACAACTACTGAGCCCACGTGCCACAACTACTGAGCCCACGTGCCACAACTACTGAAGGCCGTGCGCCTAGAGCCCGTGCTCCACAACAAGAGAAGCCACAACACTGAGAAGCCCACACACCGCAACGAAGAGTAGCCCCCATTCGCTGCAACTAGAGAAAGCCCGCGTGCAGCGACAAAGACCCAACACAGCCATAAATAAATTTAAATAAAAAAATAACTCCCCTGTCCCCCAACCCCCAAATCCCTGACAACCAACATTCTACTTTCTGTCTCTATAAATTTGACTACTTTAGGTACTTCATATAAGTAGAGTCATACAGTATTTATCTTTTTTGTGACTGGCTTATTTCACTTAATATTAATGTCCTTAGCATTTATCCGTTGTAGCATGTGTCAGAATGTCCTTCCTTTTTAAGGCTGAATAACATTCTGTTGTCATATACCACATTTTGTTCATCCCCTCATCTCAGTGGATGCTTGGGTTGCTTCTACCTTTTGGCTATTCTGAATAATGCTGCTATGAAGATTGGTAATCAAATATCTGTTCATGTCCCTGCTTTCAAACTCTTTTGGGAGGAAGAATTGAAAGAATAGAATAGAAATTAAAATTGAAAAGAATTGAAAGAATAGAAGTGAAATTGCTGGATTATATGGTAATTCTGTGTTAAACTTTTTGAGGAACCATCATACCATTTTCCAAAACAGCTACACATTTTACATTCCTACCAGCCGTGCACAAGTGTTCCAGTTTCTCCACATCCTTACCAACACTTAATTCCTGGTTTTCTTATAATAGCCATCCTAATGGGTGTGAAATGGTATCTCATTGTGGTTTTGATTTGCATTTCCCTAATGATTAGTGATGTTGAGCATCTTTTCATATGCTTGTTGGCCACTTGTATATCTTCTTTGAAGAAATGTCTTTTCAAGTCCTTTGTCCATTTTTGAATTGAGCTGTTTTTTGTTGTTGAGTTTTAGGCATTCTTTATATATTCTGGATATTAATCCCTTATCAGATATTTTTTTAATCTTTTTTTTTTTTACATTTATTTAGGCTGCGCCAGGTCTTAGTTGCAGCACACGGGATCTTCATTGTGGCATGTGGGGTCTTTAGTTGCGGCGTGCGGGATCTTTTAGTTGCGGCATGCAGGCTTCTTAGTTGCGGCACGTGGACTTCTTAGTTGCAGCCTGCATGTGGGATCTAGTTCCCCGACCAGAGATCAAACCCGGGCCCCCTGCATTGGGAGCGCGGAGTCTTACCCACTGGACCACCAGGGAAGTCCCAATCCCTTATCAGATATGATTTGCAGATATTTTCTCCATTCTGTGGGTTGCCTTTTTACTCTGTTTTCCTTTGATGCACAAAAGTTTTAAATTTGATGTAGTCCAATTTGTCTATTTTTTTTCTCTTGTTACCTATGCTTTTGGTTTCATATTCGAGAAATCATTGCCAAATCTGGTGTCATGAAGCTTTTCCCCTCTGTCTTCTTCTAAAAGTTTTATAGTTTTAGCTTTTATGTTTAGGTCTTCTGTCCATTTGAGTTAATTTTTTTTTTTTTTTTTGGCCATGTCATGTGGCATATGGGATCTTAGTTCCCAGGCCAAGGATCTAACCCACACCCCCTGCAATGGAAGCACAGAGTCTTAACCACACTGGACCTCCAGGGAAGTCCCGAGTTAATTTTTGTAAGATAAGGGTCCAACTTCACTCTTTTACCTGTGGATATCCAGTTTTCCTAGTACCATTTGCGGAAAAGACTCTCTTTTCCTCATTGAACATCTTGGGACTCTTGTCAAAAATCATGTAACCATATATGCACTGATTTATTTTGGGGCTTTCTAGTCCCTAACTCATTTTTAATGGGTGTTATTTATCTATGATATGAACACATCATAGTTTATTCAGACATTCCTCTACTGATGGACATATAGGTTGTGTCCAGGCTTTTACCACTACAGGCAGTGTTGCAGTAAACATCCTAGAATATATAGTCTTACATCCTGGTGCTTTTATTTCTCCATAATAGATTCACAAAAGTGAAATTGCTAGATCAAATGTCACGTTTAGTTTTTAATTTCAGTAGGTGGGGATTCTTTTCAAGGATGTACCAGTTTACATTTCTACCAGCCATAGCTGAAAACCTGTTTCTCCACATCATTAGTAGCACTTAGAAATCTTTTTACTGTTTCCTGATATGATCAGTTTAAAATGGTAAGAGGCCTTCATTAATCAGTATTTAACTGACTCTTGGTTTTAAAAAGAAAAAAAACTCTGCCCTTTCATAACATGAAAAATGCAAGTGAGAACAGAACAGATACTTTTCTTTGTGCAGTTGAATAAGTAAATTAACATTTTGAAACAATCAGGTTTTAAGTGTTTTTTCTGCTTTCATCCATTTTCTTGAAGTAAGCAAGCTAGCCAATGGCTTCTGATTTTTCCTAGCTTAATGCAGATACCGAGAGAGAAGAAGGAGAAGAGTTTGAAGACAACATGGATGTTTTTGATGACAGCAGCTCCAGCCCTTCTGGCACCTTAAGAAATTATCCACTCACCTGCAAAGTTGTTTATTCCTATAAGGTTTGTATTTCTCTAACATACTTCTCATATTAAATTGTGACAACTCTGAAGATACAAGTAACTGTATCTACCCAGCCTCTTATACTGTACTTATCATAAAATTGGTGTTCAGTTCCTATTAGAGGCAACATAACATAATGGGAAAGAGTCCAGGCTCTGACGTCAGACTGCCTCGGTTAAAATCCTGTCTCTGACACTTACGATCTACATAACCACGCTAGTCCCTTGGTCTCTGTGAGCCTCAGTTTTCTTATCTATGTTATGGGGATAATATTATAGGGCTAGTTTGAAGACTAAATGAGATACCACTTTTATAGCAAAGCATTTAGCACAGTGCCTGACATCTAGTAAATTTTCTGTAAATAGAACTCTTACCCGTATCAATTGCCTGACACAAGACCCTCCATTAGGATAGTTCTCAAAATTGGTATTAAAATAAAATTGCTTGACAGAGCAGTTTTGTTAAACTTTACCTTTCCTAACCTTAATATAACCACCTCTTGTTTCCAGGTTAAGCAGGGATCTGGATAAATAGATTCCTGAACTTCCAAACTTGATTTGGTATAATAGTTCTTAATCTCTCTCACCCCTGCCCTGCTTTCACATTAACTTTTTACTCAAACAAAGTAAATTGAGTTTCAGTTCCCCGGTTCCTCTCTTTTCCTTATTCCCTTCATCAATCACTAGCCAGTCCTGTTGAGTCCACCTCCAAAACATATCCTGAATCCATTCACATTTCGCATCTTGGTCTAGGCCATTGCTTTGATTACTGTAAAAGAAAAAAACCCTAATAATTGGTATCCCTTCTTCATACTTGTCTACCAACAGTCCACTTTCCACTCTGCAGCCAGAATTATCTTTAATACGTATAGGAGATTATTTTATTCCCCTGCCTAAAACCCTTTATAAGCTTTCCATCACACAAAGAAAAATAAACTCTTCACAAGAGTCTATAATGTCCAGATTGATCTGGCCCCTGCAAATCTCCTTAGCTTCATGTCAGACCAACCCACCCAACCCACGCACTACACGTTAGCAACTCTGGCTGCCTTTCAGTCTTCAAAAGCACTATGCTCCTCTGACTTGACAGCTTTGCACTTGCTGCTCCCCTACCTGGAACTGTCTTTTCCCAGATCTTGGTTGGCTGCCCACTGCTCTTCATAGAGGCTCAGCTCAAATAGTGCCTCTTCAGGTTTCCCCGACCACCTAAATGCATAGCCAACTCCTCAGTCACTACTCTATCCCATTGCGCTTTTGTCCTCATTTATTTACTATATAGCACCTATCACCAACCAAACTGAATCTGGTTTGTTTTCATACTTCTTTATCTGACTCTCCACTAAAGGTCCATGAAGGCAGAAACCTTGTCTGCGTCTGTGTACCTTGTGTATGTGTCTTCAGCACCTAGGACAGTGCCTGGCACATAGTGGGTCCTCAGGAAATAATTGTGGAATGAATAAATGAATGATGTAAGGAAGGCATGAACAAATGAATCCCTTTCATTTTAATGAATGGCATTAATTTAAATGAATTCCTTTCATGTTAATGCCATGCTTAAGGGACAACAGCAGAGGAAGGGTCTGAAGAGAATCTAAATCATACATGGGACAGTCTCACTCCTACCGCCACCATCCCTGGAGAGCCAAAAGCTGATATTATTTACTCCTCAATATCAGTGATTACCAGACTTTTTTTCATTTAACATCCTTGTATTATATATTTAAGTTAACAATACTTCCTCTTTTCTAAAAGGGTTGGGATTTTTTTTTCCCAATGTAAACTGTTTTGATAACCTTTTGAAATTTTTAAGTCATCTTCCGAGATACTTGTAAGGTGTTTTAAAATATTATAAAACTTGGTTGGGATTGTTTCCCTATCTTCCGTCTCAGTATTATATTTACTTTGAAGTTCCAGAATTAAAATTTAAGGTCCTTAAACAAAGAAGGTCCTAGGTATCTGAGTGATTATTACATCTGAGGAATTTTACAGATGAGGTAGCATTTCAATGGGATCATGAATAAGATTTTTCTAGTTACAGTGATAAGGTAGGGAAGGGAAAGAGCCTTATAAGCAAACAGCAGATACAGAGACACAGTTTGATGAGATAATAGGGTGTTCAGGAAATGTTAAACTCAGTGTTGCGTGAGCTTCAAGTGTGGGAAATAGAGCAGCTGGAAGTAAAGATGTCGGATAGACCTGTGGATCAGACTGAGTTTGGCTTTTATCCTGGCTGAAGGAAGCCATTGGGTGTCCTAAAATCAGACTGGGCTTTTAAATAAGGTAACCCTGGTCGTGATATAGATATTCCAGAGAGGGTAGCTTAGAGTGGAGAGAGACTAACTATAAGCCTAGTTGTGATTCCTATGGTCCAGACCAGCAAAGAAGGCCTAAGTTAATCTGGTGAGAACAAAGAAAAGCTAAATTTAAGGAGTAGTTTCAAAAGCCTTAAAAATGCTCATAACTTTGACCCTACCTAGTATATATCCTAAGAAAGTGACCCACAATATAGAAGAACATTCTGGATACAAAATGCTCTTTCATCATAGTACTACTTTATAATAGCAAAGTTGGCAGTCCAATAAGGAAATAGTTAAATAAATTAACCATTCATATAATGTAACCATAACAAATTTTATGAAGATAATTGAAAATTATATTAGAGTTTTTTATGTAAGAAGAAATATGTCCAAAAAGTAAGATATCAAATTGTATTACCTTAAGGTCTTAATTATACATATTTCTAGCTTTTCTACAGTGAACATGTATTACTTCTGTCATCAGGAAAAATCATATTGTTTTAAAAGAAAACAGGAAACTTAGAGAGATGGTGGTGGGAATGGAGGGCATGGCTGCTTCTGGCATTCTGGCTGCCACTGCATATTAGGACTTCATGAGGTAGTGTGAGACCGTGTGTTTATTTAATAACTGTTTACTGACCACTTGCTGTCTTTAGTTGGGATAAGTGAGAAGAATTACATTCCCTGCCTTAAGTAAGTCATTCTAATAGGAAGCGCACAAGTGCAAACAACTAACTTGAGTGCCACAGTAGTCAGTGTTAGAGGGATGCTCAAAGCCTTATAAGAATAAAAGGAGGAAAAAGCAACCAGCTCATTGTGGGTGGTCTTGGAAAACATATAAGCTGGGCATCAAATCATAAGTAATAATAATAGCTACCATTTATGAAGTCCTGTGTGCCCGGTATCATACATATATATATATATTTTTTCTAATCCCTTCAATAACCCTATAAGGAAGATATTATCAACCAACCCATTATTTCAACAAGTGTCAGTACATGAGCATCTTCCATGTACCATGCTGTGCTCTTTTCTAGGCTTGGGGATATAGCATTGATGAACACAGACAAAAATCTCTGCCCTCGTGGAGCTTACATTGTAATAGGAATAAAAAAGAAAACTGAGGCTCTAAAAGGTCTTATGGTCACTTGCCTGTAGAAACAGACTGAAGCTGGACTTGAACTCACAGTAATCTAAATCTAGTCACCAGATGGGAAAGAGGGAGCAGGGCCTGCTGGAAAGAAGGAACAGCCTGATAAAAGCATAGAGGCAATAAAGAACGTGGTATGTTCAGAGAATATGGAATAGTTTGCTGGGGCCAAAGCATCAAGAGACCACAGGGTTTTGAGTGTCATGCAAAGGACTTGACCTTGTCAAGTGGAAGAATTGGTCACTGCTTAGGTATTGTATGATCAAGCTAGTGTCTGCTTATATAACAATGTTGGACAACTTGCATGGACCTTCATGACTTCTTTTACAAGGGCAGCATTATATTTAAAGGTGTTCTTAACCCTCCTGCTTTGCTGTCACACACACTGAAATCTGGTTGTGTTGATAACTTTTTAAGTTTTGCCACAGAATTTGTTACGTAGGTGCCTTTTGCTAGTATATTCAAGGCATAGTGTGGTTTCAGATTAGAGAAAAAATTCCATTGGAGGGGGTTGGTGGTGGTGGTGGGATGAATTGGGAGATTGGGATTGACATATATACACTAACATGTATAAAATAGATAACTAATAAGAACCTGCTGTATAAAAATAAATTAATTAAATTAAATTTTTAAAAAATTCCATTGGAAAAGCTATCAAAAATCAGTGAACTTTTTTTTTCTCATATTTTGAGATCAGAGGTAATATATTTAAAATTCTGGTCCTGGAGTATTTCTGTGATTGGTCAGCCATTTTCAATACTATTTTTCTGTCTCAAGCAGCTATTGTAGCAATATCCAGAATCTGGGTTTGATGAAATGTACATGAAATGGGAAATGAGTCTTTGGAAATGAGTCTTGCCTTACTTTTGCTTGCGTAATTTGGAGCTATTTTACACTTTGAGACTGTGAGATCTGAAAAACTATATGGTCTAAAGCAGTAGTTTTAACTAATCTTGGGACTTGGGGAAAGCTTTTAAGGCTGTTCACTAAGAGCCAGAAGATGTCCGCAGACCCCTCCTGTTACATGTGACGGGCAAGTCTGTTTAGGAAACAAAGCCACAAAGTCTCTCTCTACAACCCCCCTGCAGAGTCCCTGAGAGCTTGCTCTCAGATTCTACAGCCTCAGGGGTAGTATTTAGGTGTCTGGTGCTAGTGGACTCCTGCTGTTAGGGATTTAAAAAAAAAAAAAAAAATCACAGCAACTTCTGTAGAAGCACTCAAGTGGATCAGCCTAGTCTCTACAGTTAAGTTGGAGCATAATAAATCCAAACTTTGACCAACCTCAGTCATTTCTCTCCTACAACTTTCTTCTCTTGGCCACTGTTTTATGGTGATTCCAGACGAATTCCAGGCACTGCTCAAGCTATCAGTCAATCCATGTACATAGCTCTTCGCATTTTCACAGCCTGCACCTCCATGGTAGCCCTCTGGTGTAGTTCTAATTCACGGCTTTCTCCTTTGCTTGTGCTTCCCAAATCATCATGGTTCTGTGCTTATTCATCCCACACTGACTCCCCCATCTTCCCGAGAATGGCAGGATTGTCATTTTGAAGAAATGGAGGCATCAAGAAGTTGAATAACTTACCAATAGATACATAAGCTGGAGCTAGAACCCAGGTCCTCTACTTCCAGCAGAGTGCTGTGTTCACTGAACCTGATTGCCTCTTGAGGATTCCGTTTCTCCAGTTTTTGTTGTGGCTTTATTTTGTTTAGTTTTTTAAAGTAAAACTTCACCTCATTATGATAGTTTTACAACACTCAAATTTTTATGTTCAGTACGTTTTTCAAAATCATTTCAATATTTTGATCCCCAGTTTTTGTTATGATCAGTTCACATCTGCTCTTTATCTAACCTTTTTAATTTTGTCCATGACCATCCTACATTGCAGGCTTCTCAACCAGATGAGTTGACCATTGAGGAACATGAGGTGTTAGAAGTGATTGAAGATGGAGATATGGAAGACTGGGTAAAGGTATATTCCTTTGCTCATATCACCCCTTCTTGTGACATTTTCAGGAGTTTGTTTTGGTTCTTGTTGTACCCTGTCCAAATTGTGTGTGCAAACCTGTTTTGTCACATGTCTTTTACTCAGGCTCGAAATAAAGTCGGCCAAGTGGGTTATGTACCAGAAAAGTACCTACAGTTTCCCACCTCGAACAGTCTGCTGAGCATGCTGCAGTCCTTGGCTGCTTTGGACAGTCGGTCACACACATCCAGCAATTCCACGGAGGCCGAACTCGTTTCAGGCAGCCTCAACGGAGATGCCAGTGGTAAAGACTGAAACAAGGCACTCTTTATTTGGTCACATTTGGCCTAAACTGTATTACCCTGGAGTCAGCCTTAAGTAGGTTAAAAAGCACAACTTTATTCCTTTTCTGTAATATATTTGGTCACGTTTATCCTGTACAGTAGAACCCTAAAGTTGATCTTCAGTGAGTACAGGATTATAGCTGTACGATGGCCTTTTAGTTGTCACTTGTGCATGGGGTGGCTGCAAAAGTAACCTGGTTGTCAGTGTTCTTACTGCATTTTTCTCTCTCTTGCTACCTAGTCTGTTTTGTGAAAGCACTTTATGACTACGAGGGCCAGACAGATGATGAATTATCTTTTCCTGAGGGAGCAATCATCCGAATCTTGAACAAAGAAAACCAGGATGATGATGGCTTCTGGGAAGGGGAATTCAATGGGCGGATTGGAGTTTTCCCGTCAGTGCTAGTGGAAGAACTTTCAGCCTCAGAAAACGGTGACACTCCATGGATGCGAGAGATTCAGGTGCACAACAGGGGGAGAAAGCTGAATTAAAAGATGTTTAAAGAAAATGACTCCCAAGGAGTCTGTTGACCCACGCAAAAGTGGGCTGTGGTCTCGGCCTCACCCTCACCACTCCAATCCTTGGTTGCCGGGTTTCTGCAAAACTGAATTTGGGAAGCAGAGACTTGTCAGTCAGGCTCTTGTGCAATGGCTGTATGACAGCTCACTTCTCCCACATTCTGTTCTCTGAATTGGGGAGCCAAAATACTAAACTGTGTGTGACATACAAAAGAATGGTTTGGTGGAGAGAAAGAAAGAAACCAGAGAGGGAATGTATTGTCTCTGTGGTTAGTTTATGCAGCAAAAATACTAGCTTGCTCTTTTTCTCCCTCACACTGTCAGAGCCTCATTGCCCAGCCCAGGTCCTGCTAGTCCTTTTCAGAGAACTGATGAGCCTGCCAGAGCTCCATAGGCTTAGCTCATCATAGCAAACCTTGTCTTTACGGGAAACTTCTAATTCGGATCAGTCACAGCAGGCCTGGCAGGTCCAGAACCATAAGGAACATGTCTGTCCATCTTGCTTGTGTGGTATTGTGACCACCTAGCGTGACATTTACAGAACCTGGGTTAGTCAGAAACTCAGCCAATTATTTTATCTTCACTGAAAAATACAGCTTGTCCCTTTTTTTGTTCTTCACTGAATTGACTAATTTGGTATGTTTTCAATAGAACTCTAGAGAATGGTTTGACTTGGTAACTGTTTAAGATAAACTAAAATCAGTAGTATAATGAGATCTGTGGAAGGAAAAAGTTAAATGCAACACAAAACTGGGGGTTGGGGTGGTTATCCTAGGTTCATTTGCTTCTAATGAGGCTGACCAAGAAAGTTAATAATCATAACTTAGCTCCAAAGAAAAGTAATTTGCCAGGAGTAGTCAGAGAAGCCTGCTAGTCTCTCCTTCCTCAAGTGAGCACTTCGTAACCTCTCTTCCCTTTGCTGCAGATCTCTCCCTCCCCCAAGCTGCCTGGCTCCCTGCCTCCACTGCCACTGTATGACCAGCCTCCTAGTAGCCCTTACCCCAGCCCAGATAAGAGGAGCTCCCAGTACTTCCCCCGCTCTCCTTCAGCAAATGGTAAGGGTTCTCCTGGGCATGGGTCTACATACGCTTTCATTCAGAAATCCACACGTTCACCTGAAGAGCAAACAGATCTGCATTAGCATTTTTATTGCTCAACAACACAAATAAATTGAGCTTCTTTGATTCCCTCCCTTAGAAAACAGCTTCCATGCCGAATCGCCAGGATTCTCACAGGCATCCAGACATACTCCTGAAACCTCATATGGGAAACTACGACCTGTAAGTCTCTTATCTGGCAGGGTTATAGAACGCGTAGTTTCTCCAAATTGAAAGTTAGAAATTAATGTATCTCCATGACCCCTGTGTTGTTACTAATTCCCTCCATGCCAGGGTGAGATGGAGTTGGGAAGTTAAAAAGAGCTCTGGAAAAGGAAGGCTATAAAAATGAACACATCTTGGAAGGTCAAGCTTACACTGGTGCTTTCCTCACTGAGCCGTGGTGAGATTGCAAGGTGACAGCTATGAAAGTGTATTTAAATTATAACAAGCTCTGTGAGCATTAAAGTGGTCTAATTGTGAAACAGAAGCATTTTTTTTTCCAGCAGGCATTTAATGAGAACCTATTTTCCAGGCCTCTAATTGCCTCTTTGACGGACACTGAGATGAAATAAGATACATGCATTTTGAGGTTTGAGAGCTTCTATTCTCAAAAGAATCTATTCTTACAAATAATCACCTCTACTCACCCCTCACTCTGCTGCCAACGACTCCACCCCACCACCTCACTGTGAAACAGCTCTTCCAAGGTCATAACTTTCGCATGCTAATCTAGTGCATATTTGCAATTTTATTTTCCTAGACCCCCTTTTCAGCATTTGACACAGTTCTTTGAACCACTCACTACCTTTGGCTTTGTTCATTCAGCAGATATTGAGTGCCTTGTTAAGGACTTGGTTCTTGATCCTAAATGTTTAGGAAGCTATTGTAAGATTGTAAGCAGGACAGTGATATGACCAGTTGTGCATTTTTAAAACACTACTATGGCAGCTAAGTGGAGGATGAATGGAAGGAAGGTGACAGAACGGACACAGGGAGCGAGCTGTTAGGAGGCTGGAGCAGTGGTCCAAGCAAGAGGGGACAGTAGCGTGGACTAGAGGGTAAGAGCGGGAATGGAGAGAAGTGGACCTATTTGTTCTACCACACTTTCCTGGTCTGCTTTCTACTTCCTGGCCCTTCCTTTTTGTTACTGAGTCCACACTCACTCTTCTTGCCGCACGACAGGCCAATAAATCAGGAGACGAGGAATTGAGGCGAAGAATAACTTTATTTGGAAAGCCGGCAGACCAAGAAGATGGCAGACTAGGGTCCCCAAAAAACATCTTATGGGTCTGGATGCCAGTTTCTTTTATAGAACAGAGAGGGGAGAGGGGTTGAGGAAGTAAAGTTAAAAGGCCATTAGTTTTGCCTGCTTGGCCAGCATGGGGAGGGGATGTGTTAATTTCTTCTTTTCTGCAGCCATTCACAGGTGGGCAGGGTCAGATTGTCTCCCTGTGCGCTGAACAAAGGCACTTTAGTTTAACATTCAGGCAGAAGGGGCAGGGTTCCCTGAGTCAGGCCACTGTATATGATTATAATAACAAAAGCAACAAAAAGCAAAGGTTAAAGTCAAAGAAACATCCAACACAGAGTCAGAATTGGCTCTTCCCTGTTACATTTTCATTGACCTTTGCGGGCTTCTCTGCCTCTATCCATCTCTGTTGATGCTTCTCAGGGTTCTTTCCACTGGCTGCTTCTTTTAAAGTCATTAAAGTCACTCTCTGAGTAATCTCATCTACTCCCAAGGCTTTGATAACCATTTATTTACTGACAACTCCCAGATTTATAACTGCCAATCCAGTCTCTTCCCTGAGCTTCAGACTTGTGGAAATCTCAGTGTATATGTACCAAAACCCCCAAAACTCAGCAAAACATGAGTTAATTATCTTCCCTCCCAGACATACTCCTTCTCCCATATTTCCTGTCCTGGTGAGTGGTACCCCCATCCTGCCAGTGCTCTGCCATCACTCGTGACACCTCCCTGACCCTGCCTTCCACAAAGAGTCATCACAAGTCCTGCCAGGTTTACCTTGGAGACAGCTGTCAAGTTTTTCCACCCTTTGCTCCCCCACTGCCGGTACCCTAGTGCAGGCCAACATCAGCTTTCTTTCAGACCACCACAGGAGTCTCCAAAACTGTCACCTGTATTCTTGCCCACCACCACTGTTTTCTTCAAACTTTTACCTGAGTCATCTTTTCACACATCTGATACTGCTGTTTAAAATCCACCAAAGATTCCTCTTTGCCTACAGAATAAAGCTCAGATTTTTAAATATGGCTTAATGAGGCCCTTCATGACTTACCCCCAGCCTATCTCTCTAGTCTTATCTCTTGCAACTCTCCTTCCAAGACATGTTGAAAGGTTTTCAGTTCTCCAAGCATTGCTCTCTCGCTTTCAACTCTAGGCCTTTGCTTTGGACGAGGCTTTTAGGGCTACAAAGACTCTTGTGCCCATGAGGATTTCAGCCTAGGCAAGAACCTGAATCATGAGTTTCACATTTCATCAGAACAGTAGGTCCTTCTCAGTGTAAGAAGTTGTGAAAATTAAGTTGAAAGCACATTCTTAAGAGTATTTCTGAGAGCCCTGGGTTGCCCATGTCCTTGGATAAATGACTAGTTGGGGTTTGGATGCTTCAGGCACTGAATCAGGAAGCTGACTGACAATCCATGTGATGGTTTCCTGCTCAGGTCCGGGCAGCTCCGCCTCCACCTACGCAGAACCACCGAAGGCCAGCAGAGAAGATCGAGGATGTGGAAATCACACTGGTGTGATGATGGGTTTGCCCGTCCATTACTGCTACAATCAAGGCCAGGCTTAGAGTTTGGCCGGTCTTGTTTTTTAGGCACCTTTGCATGATGATGACTCGAACAGAGCAAATACAAGGAGGATTATATGTGACTGGGTGGCCTGGTAGACTCCTCCCATGTTTTGAATATTTTGTGCCTTTTTTTGTTGTCATTTTCTATGTCATCTCTCCTACCACAGCACAAATCCTAGAGGGCCCTAGAAGCACAGAGGGGGACAGCCCTCTTGCCTAACAGTGGCCCATTTTTGTATGAGACTCAAGACCAGGCCTCAATCAGGGCACAGTCACAGAGATACTGATCATGTGCACTCGTACAGTATATTACTGTGGCCACAAGGATGTGGCAAAGATTCTCATCTTGCTTCAAGTGGCTTTTGCTCATCTGATTGAGTTTAATCAGGTCATGTTGGCTACATAAGGAAGCAGAAGGAGGGATTTCAGGAGAGGCTGGCTCCTCCCCGCAGTTAGTCCCCAAATTGAGAAACTGAAACCGTATTGGAAAAAAATGGACTGCCCTGAGTTTAGCAACAATTGCATTAATGCACATCTCTTCCACAACTAACAGATTTAAAACAATAACAGTGTCCTATGTATTAATATTTATGCCATTCATTTAGTCTTAGTGGAGCTAACATGGAGGGGCTGAACTAGTAGCCGAATCTCATCCCATCACATAGACTAATAGAAAGGAGGCTGTGGCGAAAGCAGAAATGGAGCTTCCAGATCTGAAATGAGCCAATTTAATGTTCTTTTTATATTTGGGTATTTTTCATTTTAATTTTTGCAGCGTATACTATTCTGACCAGTATCCTTAGAATCTGAATGTCTGGATAAACTGGGGACACATACTTGCCTTGTCGAGCTCCTCTACTGGGGAGGCCTCTAGCATTATCTTATTCCCGAGCCAGTCCACTGGCCCAGGCAGCCACCCACCACATAAAATGCAGCTTCCCAGGTCCAACTGACCTGACATTTCCTTGGGAGGAAGAACCTGTGGCTCATGGAAACCAGCTTCCTGTGAAGGACTAAAGGATTCCACAGGTGCAAATTGACAAGTTCTCCATGTCACAGGGAGAGCCAGGAGTAGCCTTCTCTGCAGCTAACAAACCCATAGCAGCAGGCGTCCCAGAGTAGGCCTCTGGCGGCCCTCCACCTCCTATGGAAGATAGGGAGTGCATTACTTAGGGACTAAGGGATATTTGCCAGTGGCTTTTTTTTTTTTTTTTTAAGAAATCAAATTTGCAGAATTTAATTCGAAAGTTGTCTTATGCTTTGAAAACGCCATCCCTCCTAAGAATCTAAAAACTTGAAATGCTCGCCACATGTCCCCATGGGATTTTTGACCAAAAGTAAGGTCAGAGCTGAAGAAATTTTCGGTTAGTCCTTTGATCACTTCAGTGACAGTACCCAGTGATGAATCTTCTCTGTGATTTGAGGATTTTTGTTTTTGTTTTTTGCTTCTTAACCTGTTGATCTATTTGAGGTCTTTTTGTGTTTATCAAACTTATTCTTAAGTTTAAAAAAGAAATGAAAAGGGTGGGTTTTTTTTTTTAAGATTTTAAAGTTTGTTGACAAGTTAAAAATCTTCAAAGCACTTTAGAAATCTTCAAAGTGCTGATATCAGGCAGTTCTTGCCACCCAGTCTTGTATTCTCTCTTTAGCTAGCAAAATTGTCCTTGAATCTGGGTTTTCCACATTCTCAGAGGATTATTTGAAATCTTTTGTTATATTTTAAAATATTTTTTGGAAGAGCTGCTAATTTTATTTTAAAAAAACAAAGTTGTAAAAATATGCCTCCTTTTTAAAAAGAACCCCTCCCTCCAGGACATGTAATCCAGTGTCACAGTGCACACGGCTGGGCTCAGAGGAAGCACCTCTGTGCAGATGTGCTTTCTTTACAGTGGCTGTAAAAACTTTGTATTTATTATGTATAAAATGTTGAATAATAAAAAAATGGAATTAAGTTTTCTAAGTTTTACTTATAAAAAGATTTGGGTAAGCAGGCTTTTCCAAATACCCAGTGCTTCTTATAAAGACACTTCTAGGCCCTCCTTTAAACCCTACAACAGATACAGAGAGGGGGAAGTAAATTAATCCATCCATGGGACAAACAGTCCCGCATGCCACCCACCTGCCAGGTGTAATACCCTGAATGCTAGAGATAGAAATAAGTTGTGGTCTTGGCTCTCAAGGTTCTTTCCCAGTGGAGAAAAAAGGTATACACATGACGACAGTACTGTGTGAGGTGCTGGAAGGGAGAGGCAGAGAGTGCACTGAGGGAGCCGAGGAGGGAGCTCTGATTCTGCAGCTGAAAGGGCGAGAGGAGGGCCACTGAGTCCCCTCAGAGGATGTGACTGCTGGCTTCTAGGAAGTGGGCACTCTGGACTACTCTGTCCTTTCCTAAACCTCTACCCTGAGTAACAAGTCAAGGGAAGGAGATTTTACTGGTCTTGGGGGTGGCTAGAGGATTCCAGGTGAAAAGCCAAGTCCCTCTGGCTGCCAGCCGGCCCAGTGAGGACCAGAGGTCAGCCTGTTTGGGGAGGGGCCCCACAGCCCTCCTCTTCCAGAGCTGGGCATGTGCTATATGTATTCTTCCAGACGTTTTCTGTGCATAGAACTCATATGCACACACTGCCTTTTTATATGTGAGATTATATATTTAGGTTTACCTCATTCTTTTTGAAGGCTGCATTATATTCCACTGTTCGGATATATCATAATTTAAACATTCCTACAGTGATGGATGAGGAGGTTGTATCCATCCCTTTGCTATTCGAAAGTTGAAATTAACACCTTTGTACATAATTCTTTAAAAATTTGTTCCAGTAAAAATATTGGGTAAATTCCTAAATACGTAATTTGAGAGTCAAAAAGGTATGTGTGTATTTAATTTTGTTAGATGTTGCCAAATTGGCCTCCAAAATGACCGTATCCGTTGACACTCCCACCAACAGCGTAGAAGACAACATGGACTTTGGAGTTGGAAGGTCTGAGTTAAATCCTGCCTCCCACTTGACAGCTGTGGAACCCAGCTTCAGTGTCCCCATCGGAAACATGAGAATAATGCTGTGGATCCAAGAAGGACATGTAAAGTGTGCAGCACAGGGTGGTCACCACAAGCATTCCTCACCATCACTTCCCCCACCTTCAGCGGCCTCCCCTACAGAACTGCTCCTTGCTATCCTTCCAGCCTCCTAGTAACACAGGGCTGTCATGAGGCCCAATGGAAAGAGTGGGTGTGAAAGTGCTTCACCATAAATATGGTAAGGACTATCAGTGCACATTTAATATCATTTCCATCTTTTGCCTTCCCCTGCTAATGAAAGCTGCTCGCATTCAAGACTACTGTTGGCCCCAGAGGCCCTGGTCTGTGACCAGCAGACGGAATTAAGCTAATCGTCCCACCCCTGTATCATAGCTATATTGGGGCCTCCTTCATCACAGGAACTAAAGGTAAGGCAGCTGAACCAGATTCGCAGCACATCACCTAGATCCCTTTCTTCTATGACCCACCACCCCAGCCCACATCCACGGGCAGACAGAAGCAAGCGGGAGGGTATCTTCTGGCCTTAGCCCTGCCACCGCTTGATGGACGCCCTTTCCACTGGGCTGCCACAACCCCGGCTTTAAAAGAAGTAGAATGAGATGATTTCTAAGGGCTTATCCAACTCTTACGTTCTAGGTAAGTTCAGTTTCTAGATGCAGAGTGAGAACATCACACAAAAAGGTCACAATATTTGAGAACAGACTTTACGAACACAGAGACTTCTCAGGATGGCCAAAAGTTGAAAATTCAAGCCACTGGACTCTCCACTGGGACAGAGCAAACTGTCCTCTGGGTTGTGGTCACACCTGGGCTGCACTATTCACTCACTGCCCAAGGAGCCCGGCCAAAGCTTTCGGTTGTGAAGCCAGTTATTTCCTAACCCTCTGAGGGGCCTTATAACAAAATCTGGCTGAATCTTTGCATGTAATGCTTGTTATGAAGCTATTTTTCATGACTAAAATACAACCACGTTACAGAAATTTTAGTTTAGAAGGGAGAGAATTGTAATTTGTCCTGAAATCCTACAACTTAACCAGTATAAGTTTCCTCCTAGACGCTCCCTGTGTTTGCTGTTACTGCTTGATCTGCCAAGGACCCCATGAATGCCAAAGAGCATCTTGTTTCTGGACCATTTTCCCCTGGTCCCACTGGCCAAAAAAACAGATGCAGCATTTCTGCCATGTCTGTGTCAGAGAGCCCTGGTCTGGGAATATTTTCCTGGAATGTTATCCTGAAACAACAGAAATGGACACACCTCTTAAAGTTCACACCTCTTCCACACTGTGTGCTAAACACCTAAGCATGCTTTTTGTCACCCACTTGCTCCTATGAGGGGCAGGGGAAGAGCCTGGTCAAGAGGCCTGTATTCAAGTCCCTGGGCTGCCTCGATTACCTATGTCCTTAGGGTCATCCCTTCACCCTTCTGGGCTTTGCTCTTCTTATCTCTAAAGTGGGAATGAGAAGACAATACAAACTTCAATACAAACTTGGTAAGACCCAGGGGGATCAAATAAGATAATGTACAGATAAGCTGAAAGTATTTTTGACTAGTGGATGTGCATCTGTAAGAAGAAAACAACCTGTACCAGACACGTCATGTCACATCTCACAGATGGGTTCACACCTAGTGCCACCAGGATTCCTCCAGAGAACGATGGGCCAGGGCCACCTCTATTTGTTCAGTCAGCAAACTTACTGCCCCAGGCCACGTTCTGGGCATTGAGACACAAGTGACTCAGTTCCCATCCCCATCACCAATGGGCTCACATCTGGTGGGGGTGACATGGGAACAGCAGTTTCAAGCCAAGGTGCCTCTCCCAGGACAGGGAGATGACCAAGGGGCAGTAGGAGCCCAGAGCAAGAGCCTCTGTCATTTCTCCCTCTCAAGCTTAGGCAGGCAGAGGAGGTGGTACCCATGCCTGTACAACAGCCCCAGGGAAGAGCCCGGATCACCATTGGTGAGGCCCAGAGCCATGGAGCAGGAAGAGTCTCACAGATGAGGAAACTCTACCCACTGTGATTTGCCCAAGTTCTCTCAGGAAGATAACTGGGAGTAGAACCTAGAACCTGGCCTCCAGAAGGCCAGGCCAGCACCTCTCTGCGGAACCTAAGTCCAGTTTTTAGAAAAGAGCGAATCGGGGGCCTGGATTCTTATCCCTGCTCTGCTGTGTGACCCTGGTCCCTCTCTGGCCCTCAGTCCATAGGCACAGCAAGGGTGACACTTTTGACATTAGGGAACAAACTCAGGCAGGCAGCCCCTGCGTACTGAACACCTGAGGAGCAACTATTGAAAACCTGGAGAGAACCGGAAGCTCAGAGAGGTTTTTTTTTTTTTTTTTTTAAATACATCTTTGTTGGAGTATAGTTGCTTCACAACACCATGTTAGTTTCTGTTGCACGACAAAGCGCATCAGCCATATGCATACACATGTCCCCGTATCAGAGCGGTTTTAACCACAGGGTTCTATCCCTGCCCCCTCTGCTGCCCGGGACTGCAAAGACTAGAGGTGCAGCCTTCCCAGCTGGCACCCCTCTGAGCTCTTCCCCTGCTTGGCCTTTGCCAACCCTTTTCCCCACACTTGCCTCATTCCCTGGAATGCCCACCCTGTCTCTGGCCTTCCAGACTTGCTCCTCCAAGAAGCATTCCCTCCAAGTAAGTTAAGGTGTGCACGTGCTCCCTGAAGTGAGGCAGGCGTGTGCTAGCAGATCTGCCCCATGAAGAAAGGAAGGCTTAAGGGGAGTAAAGGGGTCACTGTCCCAGGAGTTGAGTCAAATAATTTCCTGAGCTCCCTTTTCTGCATTCTCTAAGCAGTCTTCACTGCAGTCCTGTGAGGTACTTGCCCCAGATGATGTAGCTGGTTCAACAGCCTCCCAGGATTCAAGTTCACCTCCCTCCTGGGGCCCTGCATGTCCCTCAGTTCAAAGGACACTAACCCCCCCAGGCTTAGGCCTAGGCACCCAGGGCCAGAATGGAAAAAGAGAAGCAGGGAGGGATTTAGTTTAGACAGAAAGCTAGAATCACCTACCCGATGGAGGCAGCGGGCACACTGCTGGAGCACGGCGGGTAATGCCCTGCAGCTCTGCCTAATTGGGTGCCCAGATTCTCTGACATTTTGTTTAAAAAAAAAAAAAAAAAAAGTATGACAAGAGTCACAATCCTGCTGTGCCAACTGTGATGATCTTATATCACTTACCCTCTCTGAGCTTCAATTTTCTCATCTGTGAAAGAGACACCTACATCACAAGGTGGTTGGGAGGAACAAGATACTGGATAGAAAGCACAGGGCCTGACGCAGCTCAGTAACGGTGGCTACTGGAAGCTTTGGCCTTTCTGGCCGTGAATCCCAGGAGGCGGGAGAATGGCCTTGGCAGACCTAGGCAGCTGGTGACTCCTGGTGGCCGCTGGGAGCCAGGGCATGAGGGCCAGACCTTCAGCAGTCTTAGATTCAAAAGATCCTGGACTCCTAGTCTTTGACTGTTAGACTTGCTGAGTCCTCAAATAATTTAGTCACTTATGAACATTTCCTGAGGCTTTCTCTGTGGCTCTGAGACCTGATCCCAGGGAATACTTTGCTCCCATCCTGGCCTCTTCCAAGAGCTTCCTGACTGAGATGGAGGGGGGCAGACACAAGCGGGGGGGGGGGGGCATAGAGATGGAAGAGGCTCCTAGCCAGCCTGGCAGGTGAGGAGAGGCTCTCAGTGAGGGGATCCTGAAGGACAAATTTGAATTAGGAGCTGGGAGGGAAGAACATTCTGGGCAGAGAGAAAATCACACGCAAGACACATTCAGAGTAGCAACAAAGTGAAGATGCAGCTGAGGCCAGCAGGGCCACGTCCTGAGGGTAAGGAGTTTCTCTTCAGGCAGTGCAGAACTTCAAAGGGTTGGATGTATGACCACAACACCTTAGAAAGTCACTCTGGCCGTGGCAAGGAGGGGACTAGGTGGAGACAGCAGGTCGAGGACAAGGTGGCCTGCAGTGGCAGCAGGAATGGAGAATTAGACGCAACAGCCCCACGCCTTGGTGCCCAAGAAGAAGTGGGGTGTGAGGGGAAGAGACGCTTATGACAGGGATAGATGATGCCTAGGAGGCAGCTGGGTATGTCACCCAGAGCTCAGGGGACAGCTGGGCTGAGGGCAGTGAGTGAGCTGGGATCAGCAGAGCGTAGATTTGGGTATTTAGCCAACACTTACACAGCCTTTGTCATGTGCCAGGAACTTTACAAATACTAATGCATCGAGTCCTTACAACAGTCTTTGAGGTAGATACTATTTTCCCATTTTACACAGGAGGAAACTAAGGCACAAAGACATTAAGTAACTTGCTCAAAATCATTCAGCTACTCAATAGTAGAGCAGAGATTCAAACCCAGACAGTCTAGCTGCAGAGTCCTGGCTCTCAGCTCTCTCCTGCCCATCCTGGAAATAGTTTCCAAAACCCTGGGACTCAGGAGAGACACTGTAAGGTAATAAAGGAGGCTGAGAGTTCTAGAGTAAAGCCTTGAATCTCAACTGAGCGGACCCCCAGAGGTCAGCCCCTATCACTCAGGGACAGAAGTCCCCTTCGATGCCTGGTGACTGGCAATGGCCGTCCCGCTGACCCTCCTCCACGCCCTAGGTTGGGGAAGGAAATGGAGTGCCCAGGTTCCACCCTGCTGGGTCTGCCATGTACTCCAGATGCTTGTTGTGTGGATTAAATCTGATGCTGACGTAAGCGAGGCCCAGGCCCAGTCCACGGATGTCCTCCCCGACACACAAGGCGTCTGCCTCGGGGGCAAGAACGTGGCCCCAGTCTAAAGGCAGGCCTCTTGTACCGAGTACCTGACATCACTCTGGTTTTTCAGGATCCTTTCCACAGGGCCCCTCTTGACTGTCTCCCCTGCTCCCTCCTCAGAATTCACACGGTTCTCCTCAGCCTCGGTCTACCCTGGGTGCCTGAAACAGAAGGGCCCAAGGACCAGGACCACCTTAGACCGAGGGTTAAATTTCTACTGCTCTAAAAGCCACTGCCCTTTGCTGCCTCTGGGCCTTTCTTCAAGCTGTCAGCACAGAAGGCGGGCCAGCTCTGCCCAGCTCTGTGCGGGAGGAGGAAAGGGAGCCAAGCCTGGGTCTCCTTGAGCCTCCACCCAAAGGCTTCCTTGTTCCCTGAATGCTGCAAAGAGGCAAGCACACACCAGTTTAAATGTAATTTTTTTCCACTTTTCCCAGAGAAAGTGAGGAAACAGAGATAAAAAACAATACAGTAATCCCCCCCAACCCACACTTTGTTTTTAAACAAACAAACAGGCCAGGTCCTGCCAGGCCTTCTTACCCACTAAATGCCACCCCCATCCCTGCACCCCTACTGGCCCTGGAGCCTCTGGGGCAGTGGGAAGCTGTCCTCTGGCTTCAGGCTTTGGACTAGAGCTCCAGCTCAAGCAGGAGAGTCGTGGCACTAGTGCCAGAGCACAACCTTCCTGGCCTGGTCCACGCTCACCACGTGGCTCCCAGAGTAGCACCAGGCCACGGCATTGACGGCAGCGCTGAGGAGAGGGAGAGGCAGGCTTCAGGGGGCGTCCGCAGCTGGGCTCTGCCCCTCATTACTGGACCTGGGCATTTTGAAGCCCTCTCTGAGCCCACCTCCTCACCTGTAAAATGGGCTCAGAGGGCTGTGGTGAGAGCAGACCCAAGTGCACATGGGAAAACACCTTGTGAACTGTGAAGGGCTCGGGCAGGGGGGGGCAGGGAATGGAAGGTACGGGACAAGGGCTGGGGGCTCCAGGATGCCCAGCATGTCAGGACCTGGAATCAGCTTAGCAGGACTGGGGAAGGGCTGGGGGTGGGGTACTGGCGCTGGGGTGGACAGGTGGGTGGGCAGTGGTCGTGCTCACCAATGGGGTCCCCGAAGGCTACTCTCCAGTTTCCCAGTGTCTACATCCCAGATGTAAAGGGCTCCATCCCAGGAACCTGCCAGTGCGTAGCTTCTGTCTGGGCTGCAGGGGCCACAGCACAGCAAGAGAGAAGAGATTAGAGGTAAGGACACAGACACACACCAACACAGACACAGACAGATAGGACACACTCAGGCATGGGTGCTGCGCTCTCATGGACACACCTGAACACAGCTTTGGTCCAGTCAGAACCGCACCTGAAGCCATCAGCCCTGAGAACAGACAGGGTCAGGTCAGAATGGAGGTGGCTCAGCCAGGAACTTAAAGAGCTTCCTCTCTCCGTCAAGGGCTTGGCCACCTCACCAGGCCCTGGTCCAGAGGGGCCTCCAGGGAGGGCCCCCCGCTGACAGGCCTTTTACAGGGGACAAGGCCCAGCTGCCACAGCCAAAGCCACAGGATCAGTGGGCACAAGGCAGGTACCTGAACACCTGGCGGATATTGCTGACACGCAGGTCGATGACCTTGAGCGTGTCATCTCGGGAACAGCTGAGCAGATGCAGCTGGTCGTGGCTGAGGCTCAGGGAGGTGACCCGGCCCTGCACAGGGATGACCTGGGTGCAGCGGGGTCCCCTGAGGAGCAGGGACAAAGATGAGGATGAGGAGCAGCCACCCTGACAAGGCTGCTCCTGACAGACTAACAAGTCCAGAGGCGCCCCTGGTCTCAGGCCACTAAGGCCAAGGCTGACAACTAATCGCCCACTGCAGCCAGCCCCTTCCAACGGGAACTTACTAAACCCTTGGGTCACTAAAATAAGTGCTGGGGGCGGGGGCGGGGAAGAAATCAAAGTCTGTCTTTAACTATGTGAAAGAGAGAGCAAAGGGTTTCAAAAGGCAATCTCTGCAGATGAGTAAGAAGCCTGAGGCAGGCCTGGCACTGGCTCTGGCACTGGTTCCAGCACTGGCTTTTATAAACCATTCAAGCCCAATGCTGGGCTCTTAGGCTCAAAAAACAATAAAACTTTTGTTCCTTTTGACTAAAAAGTGGTGATTACATGGGAAAAAAGAGCTTCTCCATCTTGGTTGGCAAGACCCAGGCAGGGTCCCTTGGTTGGACCAAGGGCCAATAAGAAGGAGGCACAGGTCTCCGAGGGCAGCTGAGCCTTCAAGGGGCCAAGCCCAGCACAGAGGCCACCAGAGCCTCGCTTCCCCAAGGTACCCTCAGCAGCTCCATGGCTAGAAAAAGGAAGAGAATACAGGAGCCCTGCCCCCACCTCCACCACCCACAGCCTGCGCCTATCACCTGCTGTCCCAGAACCGGATCTTCTGGTCATTGTGACCACTAATGATGACATGGTCCCCACACACCACATCGTTACAGTAGGAAAGGACATTGATGGTCCTGGAACCTAGGGACCAAGGAGTAGAGCCCCAGCCTCAGAGAAGGGTTATCAGGAGCCAACCCACTGGATGTATGGAGAAGCTGAGGCCCAGAAGCCCCAGAGGTAAGGTGTCCTCCCAAAACTAGAACCCAGGTCCCCTGTTTCCCAGCCCAAAGCCTGAGGTCACCTAGAAACCAGGGAAAGCATCATCGATGGGGGATAGAAGAGAGGCCTTGGGAGGTTTCATCCCAAATGCCTGTAAATCTTGGAGCCACTCCCAGAGAGCAGGCTGAGGTCCCTCATAGCCTGGCAGGGTCCTGGCAGTTAGGAAAGGGGAGCTTTGGGCCTCACAGTAGGCTCGGCCAAGGTCCCACTCCTTCACTGTCCGGTCCCGGCTCCCGGTCACCGCCTGATGCCTCGTTAGCTTGAATTTGGCAGCCGTCACCTTGTCTGTGTGTCCAGATAGTGTCTCCTGCCACCATCCCAGATATGCATCAAGGGTATGGCCAAGACCCCATAACAAACCCCTCCAGGCCCAAGGCATGACCCCTGACCCCCAGGCTGCCTCCCCAGTCAGGCCTTACCTTGGACTGTGCCTCCCCAACCTTCCAAAGCTGGGCGGCCTTATTGTAAGTAGCTGCCAGTACCTGGGAGCCCTGGGTAGATGGGAGGGGAAAGGATAGGTCCTGAACCTGGGCCTGGCCAGAGGCAACTGCAGGCCAGAGAGCTGGGGCCAGGGCTGCCTCAGAGCTTCCCCCAGCCCAGATCACCCAGGTAGGCAGAGGAGAATCGAGGCCCAGGGAGGAGGATTGTGTAGAGCTCTAGGATACCCGTGATGTTCCCTCAGGCCCCAAAGCCCCCGCCTGCCCAGTGTGGAGACTGGGGGAGGGACATCCTATGCCCCCCAGGTCCTCTCACCGAGGGGTCAAAGTCCACACTGGTGATGCTGCCGCCAGCTCCTTCAAGGGTCTGGTTGGCCTCCAGGCGCCCTGGGGGGACCAGGAGAAGGGACAAGTGAAATGAAGTCACTAATATCACGAAACAGAGGAGCCTGGACTGTGAGTGGGAAGATGAATCTCTCCTGAATTAGAGGACAGAAGTGCTGGGCCTGTTCTTGGGGGAGCGGCCGGGGTTGGGGGGTGGGGGTGGGGTCTAGCTGGAGGCTGCACCTTCCTGAACTGCCAGCAGAGGGCCCCGGGGGGCTGCAGGTCATCTCGCGGACATCTGGAAAAGACCAGAGAGAAGGGACTGTCCCTAGGTCACACGGCAAGCCAGAGCCAGGCCAGCTGGAGACTCACCTCCTCCAGGAAGTCTCTGGGAGCCAGCTCTCACTCCCCAGTACACCCCCACCCTACAGAGCACAGAGTAGATAGCTAACATTTGTCTCACAACTGAGTTCTGAGAGCTCAGTGACACTAGAAGAGGAGGTGGCCTGGTGGACCCAAGGGACCTGCTCCTCAAGGGCCTGTCCCTGTAGAACCTCATGACATGGTACCTCCACCACCCCAACAGGGACCATCTGAGTTTAGCCCTCCCCACCCTGCAGCCCTCGACTTCAGGAGGTGGGAGGCTCTGCCCTTCTTAGGAGCAGTGACCCCAGAACTCTTGCCAAGAGTGGCCAGAACTCTGGCCGCTGCCCACAAGAATGTCCCAGGTGAGGAAACACAAAGAGACTCAAGACCCTTCCCACCAAGGAGCAAGCTGAAGGTGAGGTCTGGAGAGAAAGGATTAGGCTGGCCTGTGGGCAGGGACCCTCACCTCCCACGACATTCCAGAGGAGGATGAGGCGGTCAGCCCCTCCGGTGGCCAGGAGGCTGCTATTGGGGCCAAAACGAACAGCATTGACCTCGGAGAGGTGGGCATCCTGTGGGGAAAAGGGGAGGTCGGTGCCCCTGGTCCTCGCCACACACGCCTCTTTGCTCACGCTCACAGCTCTATGTCACACATCCTTGCACACATCAGGTCTCTGTTCGAACACTGAGTTTCAAACTTAGCCCCACCAGGGCCCATCATCTCTGACTGGACCCCTGCAGCAGCCTCCCGCCATGTTCCCAATACTCCACTACCTGGCCTCGTGGTCTCCCGGCCTCCTGTCTCTCCCTCTCACTGTAAAATGCCGAAGGGCTCCCACCACAAGCTGTGGGAGGAAAACTCCTACTCCCAGTGAGGGGCCCATCCTTGCTTCCCCAGCCTCCTTGGACCACTCCTGGGACCTGCACTCCCATATCGTACCCCATGCACTTGGCCCAGCTCCTCCTTACCAGCACATCCTGAGCTCGGGTGGGAAGTCGGGCGGCCACACACACAGGGATGCTCTGGTATCGCTGCTCAGGGGCTCCCCCAATTGAGTGGCCTCTCCTCTTCTTGAAACTGCAGGAGGGGGTCAGGAGGGCATTCAGCAAGGCCTTCTGACGTGGGAGCCTCAAGCTCTCCTGAAGCAGCAACAACAGGAAGCAGACACGGAAGGCAGCAGAACATGGCCAGGAGGTGCAGCAGGCACGGTCCCCACCAGCCTCTGACCCCAGGGGTCAGTGTGGAGACAGTAGGGGCACCAAGACAGGCACAGAGGCAGGGCAGGGTTGGTGGATGCAGAGAAACCTCGGAGCAGGGTTTCAGTCCTGGCCTGGCCACTGCTTGGCACTGTGACCCTGAACGAATCCCTGACATTTCTGGGCCTCTATTTCCCAAATGAGTAGTAGCTCCTTTCTGGCCTCAGGCTGGAGCTTTTGGTCCCCTGTGACGACCGTGGATGAGGGACAGAGCCTGGAAGATAGCCAGGCAGGGGCTGGGAATGAGGCCATGCACCCAGCTCCTGCCTCTGGGACTCAGCAGAGGCTCACACACAGAGTGCTGGGCAACGAACGGAAGGACACACTGATAGACATACACAGCCCAAGCCTGGGCTCCAGGAGCCTGACACACACATCCAAGGGGCCCAACACCTTCACACACATGTCGGTGCACACACACTTACTCCAGAAGCCCCTTCACCACATCCACACAGCGGGACAACGTCAGGGAGGTGGCGGAGGCAGACCTGGGGCAGAATCGAGAGAGACGTGCTAAGGGACTGGCCAGTGGGTGTGCAGACAGCAGTCATTCATCCCTACACTCTTGAGCCGGGACAAGAACTTTGCTCCTCCAAGGCCAGGAGAGTAGGATGACCCAGAGGAGTCCCAGGAAGGTGGAGGAAGGGAGGGATTTGGAATGAAGTCTCCCAGTTTCACCATGATGGTTAAGAGCTGCCTCACCACCCAAGTGCCCCCCAACAAAATTTCATGGGAGGCTGAGCTGGGGCCTATGGAGGGGGGTAAAGGTGTCCCCAGGCTGAGAAAGCACAAGGCTGGGAGCAGGGGGCTGGGAAACCTAGATCCCAAAAATACCCAGGAGAGCATGTGTCCTGAGAAGACCTGGCCCGCCAGGGCTAAGGCTTTGGGGACTGCATCTCATGCCCCTCCCCAGGGTTCCTTCACTACCCCGAGGCCTGGACACCAGCGACCTGCAAAAGAGGGCTGGAGGGGCTTCCCTGGTGGCGCAGTGGTTAAGAATCCGCCTGCCAATGCAGGGGACACGGGTTCAAGCCCTGGTCTGGGAAGATCCCACATGCTGTGGAGCAACTAAGCCCGTGGGCCACAACTACTGAGCCTGTGCTCTAGAGCCCGTGAGCCACAACTACTGAGCCCATGTGCCACAACTATTGAAGCCCGCGCGCCTGGAGCCCGTGCTCCGCAACAAGAGAAGCCACCGCAATGAGAAGCCCGCACACCACAACGAAGAGTAGCCCCCACTCGCCGCAACTAGAGAAAACCTGCGCGCAACAACGAAGACCCAATGCAGCCAAAAATAAATATTTAAAAAATTTTTTAAAGTAAAAAATAAAAAAATAAATTCAAAAAAAGAAAGGGCTGGAGGAGAGCTTACAGGCTGGGGAATAGGGGGAGGGCAGTCTCAATGCCAGGCCAATCAAGACAGATGGGGGAGACTGGAGGTGAGGGGCATCCAAGACTGAAGCCTCAATCAGGTCCCACCCATATGAGCTCACATCTATACATGCTTCACAGGCATTCAGGTACGCTTACCTAAGCTTGTACACACATATGCTCTGATGTCCCTGTGTATGCACACACATGCCTGTGACAGCTGAACCCTGGACCTTGCCAACAGGTTCCCTCCTGGTCACACCCTTTCACCAGCCTGACATCCCACCCCCAGAGCTCTGGTCCTGGGAAGGAGGAAAAAGTGGGTGAGGACAGAGGTTGGGGTCTCAGACATGGCACTGACCCCAAGTGGCTCCAGGCACTGGAGGTCAGATCTGTCCTGGGGTCCAAGCTATACCCCAGTCTCTTCTTAAGCCCCTTCTCAACCCAAGAGCTGGCCCAAGGTCCTAGAGGAAGACTCTGGGATGGGACCCAGCTCAGAGCTGTGGGACAGTGCTCACCTGAAGGGTCTCTTCCATTTCTCACCAGCCTCACTCTCCAGTGGCTCAGCTGCCAGAGCCAGAGTGTCTGCTTCCTCTCTGATCCCATCGCCTAATGTGTCTGGACTCCTGGGGGAGAGAATTAAGCTCAGAATGGCTAAGGGACCAGGCCAGCCCCTCCGTGCCACGGTGACGATGTGCAGACCCAGAGATGAAGGTGTCCCTGTGGACGCACGTGTGGCGGGCGCAGGTGCTGGCTCCTACGACCACACGTGTCTGCACGTGTCCTGGGCTCGTTTTGCCTGGGGGCCTCGGCACCGCGGCTGTGCACACTTGCGGTCAGGTGCACCGGTTGCCGCAGGGAGGTGGGGGTGGGGTAGAACCGTAGCGGCCCTGGGGCAGGGCACTGCAGAGGTCGCGGGGCAGAGCCCGCGGCGGAGCCTCGGCAGGCAGGTCTCGGCGCATCCTCATTCTTACTCGCTTATGCTCACTGTCCGCTTGGCTGCCTTCTTCAGCTCCTGGGACACCCGCGCCTGCTTGGCCCTGGGATAGAAATGCCTCCTGAAAGTCGGGTCGCTCCGGTGCCCGGAAGGCCGGGCCGGGCCCCTCCCCCACAGGACACGCCACCGCTCACGTCTCCGAAGGGCAGGCCCAGCGCTCTCACCTCTCGCGGCGCTCGTTGCGCAGGTTGCGCTCGGCTGCGGCGCGCGCCTTGCGCCGCACCAGCCGATCCAGCAGGTCGCGTGCCTCCTCCTCGAGCCTGCGCAGAGCCGCCTCCTGGTGCCCGACGTGCACGCGCAGCGCCTCATAGGCCGCCCGCTGTGCCGCGTTCAGCGCGCGCCGCGCACCCACCTGTCCCGCCTCCTTCTCCCGCGCCTCCTGCAGCTGCGCCACGCGGGCCTCCAGAACTGCCAGCCTGGAGAACGCGGAGAACCTCCGTCACCGCCCTGGGGGAACCGGTCTCGGGGCTGGGACAGACTTGCCCCAGGCCACGCGGCCAGCCGGCCGGCTAAACCACGTCTCCGACCAAGCCTTCGGAGTCCTGCAGTTCCTGGCCTCTGCGACCAGCCACAGGCCTGGGGGGTGTTTGAGGACGTGGGGAAAGCTGTCGGGCCCTTCTGGAGACCCGCGGGATGACCCTGTCCCCTCCCCCTGGCAGTGATGGCCCCGAGCCTCCCCAAGGTGCGCGGGGAGGACCCCTCTCGCACCGCCCGCGCCTCACCTGCTTTGCCGCTCCTCCAGCTGTGATTCCAGGGTGCCCAGGGCCGCGCTCTTTTCCACCACCTGGTAGGCCATCTGCAGCGGCGGAGGGGCCGGACAGGTAGGCATGGGTGCCTCTGGGCAGGGCCTCCAGCCCCTCTCTGGCCGAGAGGCTGGTAGGACGGAGTCTATCTCTCCTCTCACCCGCTCCCTAGCTCAAGAGAAAGCTGAGGCGCAGACAGGCGTTGCACCAAGCACAGGAATGCACTGCTGTTTCAGGGATCAACGGAAGGGCCTTAGGCTCTGAAGCTTAACACCGGAGTTTCAATTCTGGCAGCGCCACTTATATTCTCTGTGACCCGGGGTAGTCATTTAACCGCTCTAAACCAGCTCTGTTTCTTCACCTGTCCAGTGGGAATGGTTGTGCTTACCTCATTGGGTAACACGGAATTACTATAAGGAATAGTATCTCAAATAATGATGATTGGTTATATAGCACTTAAGTGTGCTAGGTCTTATTGCAAGCACTCTACAGTATTAACTCTTTCAATCCAGTAGGAACTGCCATTCTCCCCATTTTACACATGAGGACATTGACACAGAGAGGTTCAGTGTCTTGCCCAAAGTCACACAGCTAAGTGGCAGAACTGAGATCTGAACCCAGGCCACCTAACATGCTCCAAGTAAAGCTCTGTGTATAGGAAGGGTTCAAGGGATGTGTGTTCTTTTCCCCACCTCTCCAAGCCCTGGCTTACCCAAGCATAGATCCCAGAGAGCAAGAAGGAGCTCTGAGCAGAGGCACACAGGCTAACAGGAATGGACTGTGGGAGCACCGGGCCCAGACTGAATACCAGAGCTGCCCCCAGCCCCAGAGTGGGGGTGAGCGTCATCTCATCTGTCCCCCGCCCCACTGAACAGTCCTTCATCCGAGAGCCAAGAGCTGGGGAAACCACAGAACTGAGGGGTCAGTGGGAGAGACAGATGCTAAGCAAAGCAGTTCCCACCACTGTGGCAAGAGGAATATGAAATAACCAAGGCTGGGGGCTCTTGCTGCTGACCTGTCCCTGTGTTCTTTCTCACATGGGCCTGGTGAGAGATGGGCTGAGGAGCAAGGTTGGTGTCCACCTGCACTGACTCCTGGTGTGAGTGGGCCGGGGTTAGGGACCCTGCACATTCAGGGTCCATAGCTGGCCCAATTTATAACACTTATAATTCCTTCCACCATTAAACAATCTGATCATCACTTCCATTTCCTCACCTGTCATATATTTCACTGATGTTTTGGCATTCAGTATTTTTTTGATGCTATTCAAAAATCCAAATAATAGAGATGGAAAACAGATTAGTGGTTAGGAGTTAGGGATGATTGGAGGAGAGGGGCGAGTTGTGACTAAAACAGGGTAGCAAGAGGGAGATCTTTGTGGTGATGAAATAGTGCTGTATCCTGATGGGCATGCAAATCTACACAGGTGACAAAATGACAAAGAACTATATACACTTCATACCAATATCAATTTCCTGGTTGTGTGTACTGTAGTTACATAAGATGTAAGCAATGGGGGATATTGGGTAAAGGGTGCACAGGACCTCTCTGTACTGTCTTTGCAACTTCCTGTGGATCTATAATTATTTCAATAAAAAGTTAAAAAAAAAAAAAAGTTAAAACAACAATAATACATGCTTGTTGTGATATGTGAAACAGTACTAAGAATTAAAGAAAAAGCCCCTCCCCATCCCTTGGCGTATCCAATGGGAACTGACTGGTTTGTGTCTGAGGACATGATGAGGAGGGAATGCTGAGGGCGAGGGGTGCGTGGAAGTATCCCAGACAAAGGGAACCATGAGCTCAGGGACAAGAGAGTGGCAGGAAATGCAACACTGAGGCCGGAGGACTCAACTTGGTAGCCAGGCTAAGGAGCTTTGGAAAATATGTACCAAACTGATCATGGGGAGAGGTGGTGAAAGGGGCTTCTACTTTTTTACTCTATGGGCTTCTGTTCTCTTGAAATGTTCACAACAAGCATGTATTTGTATATTAATTGTCTTCTTTTTAATGGAGATCATTTTTATTATTAAAATATATCACTCTGAGTGCAGAATGGAGAATGGATGGGGGTGCCAAAGGAGGAGTGGTCCAGCGAGGCATGAGAGTAACTTGGACCAGGCAGACAGGGCACAAAAAATGGAAGTTGATGGATTTGGAGGCAGGATCCATGAGCTGGTGACTAGCTCAGGATGGAGGGCTGCTAGGGGTTAGAGGTGTCCCTGGGTTTCCAGCCTGGTGACTACCAATGGAGGGGGGGATGATCTATCTCATTTATCACCTAGTCTACAAATATTCATTAGCATGGACTGTGGAGACAGGCCCCAGGGATACAATGGAGGCAAACCAAAGGCATCCCAGTTCTCGGGGTTGTCACAGCCCAGAAGGGGGCTCAGATTTTGAGAATCACCTCGCAAATGTAGAGTTGCAACTACAACAGGGGCTCTGAGGGAGAGGCTATCACTAGGTTCATAGCCCCAAATACACATTAGTTGAGCAAGTGACTTGGCATGCGGTAACTAGATAGGTGTTTACTGGCCCATCAGCCTCCTCCAGTGGACTGGAAGCTCCATCGGGCCAGGTCTTGTTCACAGCTGCATTGCCTATGCCTTGGATATAGTGATTGTCAATAAATATTTGTTGAAAGAATGAATGGAGATCACAGAAAGGGGATTTGTGGGGGAGAGAGTTCAAATCCTGGCTCCAGCTCTCTAAGCCTTCGTTTCCTCTGAAATATAAAGTTGTGGAAGATTAGCTGAAGTAACGCTTAGCCCAGCGTTCTCAACGTGGTGTTGGCCATATAATCACAGGGGCGATGGTTAGTCTGATTTTAGATGTGAAGTCCAAAAAGCAGCTGAGCAAGAGAGTCTGAGCTCATAAGAGAAGGCTGAGCTAGAGATGGGTCTGGGAGTTAGCAAACAGAAAGTCCTTGGGAGTCAGTTAACCCACCCAAGCTCCAAAGAACACCCACATCTGAAGGGAGGGGGATAAAAAGGAGGGAAAGTAGCCAGAGAAGGAAGTTCAGAAGCAACAGCTACAGAAGTGAGAGGAAAACCAGGAGAGTGTGGTGAAACAGAAGCCAAGAGACACCATGGGGCAGGGGCAGGGGGAAGCAGTGTCAGGTGGGGCTAGCATACCCTGCCATGGAGGTGGACCACCTCACTTTTGTCTGCAAATGTGTATTGAGTGTCAATTGGTACTGGGCCCTGAGGTTTGCAGGGCAAGTGGTGAGCAGAGCAGGCTGGACCATCCAGAAGGGGGAACAGAGGCTGCCTGTTTCCTGCACCCCTCACACTCCTCCCTGAGCTCTCACTGCACTTCCTCCAGCTGCTATTGGAGCCCACTTCATCCTGGGCTGCCAGGGCCAAGCTAGAGAGCACTCGGACCCCTGTCTGGCCTCAAGGCACTGGACTTTGGAATCTCCCTCACTTGCTGGCTCCCTTGGACGACATGTCCCAGCCCCAAAGTTCTGGATCCTGGGCCCACCCCATTCTCTCTCAGACCCCTGCCCAGCCTACCTCTCCACACACCAACCGGAGACCCTCCTCCTCCTCTTGCCACTTCACCCTCAGAGCTGCTGGTGATGGGACTCGGTCTGAGTCAGGCCCTGACTCCTCCTCCCTGTCAACCAATCAGAGAGTGGTGTTCATTGTCCCTCCATTCACCCAGAGGATACACACGAACAGTTTGAAACCAGAGCCATGAACTTTCTCCTGAGGAAGGTGGGAGCCAGAAAGTCAGTAGAGGAAAGAGCAAGTCTCCAGAAACTAGAGCTGCCCGTGAACCTCTGCTCCTGGATTCCCCCAGGCCTTGAGTTCCCAGGCCAGGACCCCCTCAAGAAGCACTTCCCAACTCTTTGAGCCCCAATACATTCCTGGTTTTCATCTTCGCTCCCTCTTTGGAATAGGTGGCATCGTGTCCTTTCTGTAGGCATCAGGTGAGGAGCAAACAGAAAAACACAGAGGTGTGTGGGCGTGGGAGGACAAATGCAGAGAGATAGACATTCTGAGCAGCTGGCCTGGGGGAAGGCTCGAGAGCCTGCCTCCCCCTCCCCTGGGCAGCAGCCAAGGGCCAATGAGGTGCCGGGGTGGGGGCAGGGCCCAGGCACAGGAAGCCCACTGTGACCACAAACACAAACACTCACCAGGGGCCCTGGAGGAGAGCCCGAGTGACATAGGTGGGCTCTGGCTGCAGCTTCTCTGAGAACTGGGCCAGCAGCTCTGCTTTCTCTATGAGACGGTTATCTGCGGGTGCAAAAAGGTGAGCCTGGAGCACAGACAGACACTTTCCAGCAGACTCTAGGCATACAAGTTACCTCTCTGGCTGGGAGGGCTGCAGGAGCCGAGGGATGCAGAAGGGGGAGCTACTGGCAGGCTGGGCTCTGCCCTTGCCTGAGGGGTGTCTGTGCAGCTCCATCAGGACCTCCAGCCCTTGCACAGCTTCTAAGAGCACAGCCCCCAGGCCCTCCCAGGAGAAGACTTGCTCTCCCAGGGACAGAGAAGGACGACCACTGCAGGGGAAGGAGATGGCTGAGTACTGCCTGCTGAGGTTCTCAAGGGAAGGAAGGGGCCAGGGGTTGATCCCCAGGGCGGGGCCTGTCCCCAGACAGTGATGAAACAAACTGAGCTCCACTAGCCTGTGGCCTTTGGCAAGATACTTCCATTCCAGGGGCTCTTTCTGGGCTAAAAAACAACCCTGACTTCCCCAGGGTTGGTGTAAGGCTCCCCCCAGGCCAGAACAGAAAGTCCTTGAGTTTGTTAGTTTCTGCTACAGACCCTGGAATACAGCCTCTCCACCCCCACCCATGGTCACTTCCTCTTTTCTCACCAGGTCCAGGGTAGGGTAGAGATGGTAAGCCCAGGCCTAACTCCTCAGCTCCTTTCCCTCTTCCTGTCCCCTACCAGTCACCTAGGTCACCTAGGTTGCTGGCCTTGTTCTCACACAAAACCCCACCCCAACCCTCAGGGCATTGCTCTGCCCCACCATCACCCCCAGCAAATGTAAAGAAGATGCCATTTTGTCCAGTTTATGAGTGAGAAATAGGAGGCTTAGGGGTATGACCTGCCCAAGACCACAGAGAAGACTGGACTTCCAGTGTCTCTGAGTTAAGCCCTCCAGGATCACTCCAGTCCCACAGATTTGCAGCTCCCAGGGGATGGGGGTGACTCCCTCAAATTGGACTGTTCCATTGTCCATCAGAGCAGTGGAGAAGTAAGGCTGCCTAGAGGCAGGGGGCTGGCCTCATATACCTGAACAGAGAGGACCTGCAGCCCAGAAGGCTGCAAAGAAATCTCCCAGGAAAAGAGCAACGAATTCAGTTGTGGGGCTGGGGGGAGATGGTTAAGCAGCAGCCAAGATAAAGACCAGTGATGGAGCTGGAGGGACTGTGATTAGACTTTCAACCCCAGCCATACAATCTCAGATGACCAGAGGTGCTACACACAGGTGCACACCTGTTCATCCTGGCTTGAACTGCCATACCCCTTCCTGACCAGCTCCCCAGAAACACTCTGAGAATCTGACTTCCCCAGGCTCAGCCACCTCCCTCCGCAGCCTGGATCCCCCTTCTTCTCCCTCAGGCTGGGGTTGGTTGGGCACAGAGATGCTCCAAAAACCTGAGCCAGGATCACCTATCAGTGGCAGAGCCTCAGACTCTGAACTCCCTCCCTAGGGATTCAGAGTTTAAAAGTAGCTGCTCTGGACAGCCCCGAGATCTTTCACTGTGCTTATGGGGACCAAATGGACTGACCAGGCTCTACCCCGGGGACGGCCCAAGAAGGAGAAGTCTAAAAATCCAACATTCGCGTATGAACGCGTGCACAGGAAGCCCAGCCGGTGGAAGGCAGAGCCAGGCCCTGAGGGGCGAGGAAGAGCAGGAGCACTAGGGGGGAGCTCCGTCCAGGAGGGGGCTCTGAGCAGAGCCTGGGCTGGAAAGGGCAGGAACGCTGGCTAGTCGGAGATAGCGCGTAAGAGACAGCGAGTCCAGCAGGCCCCAGGCTTCGGAGGCGAAAAGGTGTCCGTGACTTGGGTCACAGCCGGAGGGGCCAGACAAATCCTTCCCCGCGCCGGAGCCCTATCCCCTCGACGGCCCCGGGACGCACTGCACTCACAGGCCGGCACCAGCTCCAGGAAGAGGGACTTTTGCGTTCGGTCTCGCTGTCGAAGCTGCCGCACGATGTGACGTTTCCAGCGGGCGGCGGGGACGCCGGGGTCGCTGGGCCCCGCCATGGCCGCCCTCTCCCGCCTGCACCGCGCGCTCCCCCCGCCGCAGGAGGCGCGGCCGGGCAGGGGCGGGGCCCCAAGGGGACTCCGTGACGTCAGGGGGCGGGCAGCGGCGGGGATTCCCCGGATTGTACTAAGAGTGGTCTTGGGGGGGAGAACGGAACGAAAACGTATGGGGGAACCGCCCCAGGGTCTAGACCACCCGGATCCCACAAAAACTCTCACATGAGTGGGGTCTCCTATAGCTGTCGGGGCAGAGAGCGAGGAGCGAGATCGGAGCGATCTCCGGGGCGGCTTCCCCCTCGCCTGTTGGCGCGCTCCGCAGGCGGGGCCTCCGGGGCCTGTGTTCCTTAACCCCACTGTGCCCGGACTGAAGTCAACAGTAACAGACACTCTAAACCCGGGACCTGGAGACCCCCTCACACCCGGACCCTGCCCTCGAGGCTCTCAAGATCCGTGAGCGGAGGCGACACAGACACAAGGCAGACAATGTTTGACAGCGAGATAAGAAAGCACGGAAGAGGAAGGGACTGAAGGGAGGAGGCCCTGCTTTGCGGAGGTGATGGCACTGAGTTGGGTCCTAAGGGAGGCAATAGGCATTGGCCAGGAGGAGAGAGAAACGGATTCCAGGCAGCTGGAAGAACAAATGCAGAGGTTCCAGGACATAAAAACTTCCAGCAGATTCGAGCCTGGAAGGACGGGAGGCAGAACCGCCCTTGTGGGGAGCAAGGTTTTAGGGTCCAGTTCGTCGCAGAAAATTTAGGACCTTGAGAGTGAAGGAGTGCAGCTGATTTCACCCAGCAAACCCCTGGCCCAGAGGGGAGAAAAAGCTTGCCTGAGATTGCACAGGAGTGGATGGCTGAGCTGACCTGCAACCCAGTATCAGCAACCCTGACTCAGGGCTCAAGCGATCACTCTATTTGGGCGGCCTCTGGAAGAGCAGCAGCATCTCTTACGGGTACACTTGACAGTGAATCGTGGGTTTGCAGGGAACTGTGACAAAACTGTCTCCAGCAAGACCCCTGTGCAGAGCTCTGCAGACAGGCTGGTGTGAAGAATGAAAGGAGAGATTCGATGGAGCCATACAGGCCATGGAGGTGACAGGTTTGTTGAAATGCAGATGGGGTTGGGATACGGGTCTTGGAAAGCTGTAAATGCCAGTGACAACGCAGGAGAGTGTACCCTGCTCTGCTTTGAAACCACAATGAGTTGAGCTCAGTACCCCCTGTGCCATTGTCTTTGACTCTCATTTCCTTTGCACATGCTATGCCTGCTGTTTGGAACATCTTTCCCTCTAGTGGGCCTGGCTCCTACTCATAGGTCACCTTCTCCAGAAAAACTTTGTTCCACTGCACTGAGTTAAGCCTTCTCTGACCTCAGCCCCAGCCCAAGCCTAGCCTGTCTATTGAAGGAGTGGGTGGTGGGTGTTAACATTAACTAGAAGGTGTGCCCAGGAGAAGGGCATGGTACCCACTGGAGGCTCAAGGCCAGTTGACGACAGTGATAAATTCCTTTTAGGACTGACTGACTTGCAGGTGCCTGGGGACGCCATCATAGGAGCTGAGGTTGTGCGCATTGAAGGATATATTATTGCTGTGAGGCACAGAGGTGTTATTTCTCTCAGTTGGAGAGTCATATTGGGGTGAGAGTTTCCTAACCCTTTTTTGACTCACAAAACACTCCTAGGAAATTTAAAATAATTTTGTCGTTTTTCAATAGTATATGATAAAGAGGTATTTGATCTTGGCTAAAAATATTTAATTTTTATCTTTAGAATATGAAAAGTTGGGACTTCCCTGGTAGCGCAGTGGTTAAGAATCCACCTGCCAATGCAGGGAACACAGGTTCGAGCCCTGGTCCGGGAAGATCCCATGTGCCATGGAGCAACTAAGCCCATGTGCCACGGAGCAACTAAGCCCATGTGCCACAACTACTGAGCCTGCGCTCTGGAGCCCGCGAGCCACAACTACTGAGCCCACGCACCACAACTACTGAAGCCCATGCGCCTAGAGCCTGTGCTCCGCAACAAGAGAAGCCATCGCAATGAGAAGCCCCCGCAGCGCAACAAAGAGTAGCCCCTGCTCGCCGCAAGTAGAGATAGCCCACGCGCAGCAATGAAGACCCAACGCAGCCAAATAAATAAATAAATTTATAAAAGAAAAAAATATGAAAAGTTGTATTATAAAATTCGCTTTTTAAAATTTTAGGTAATATTCATAATATATGAAGACAAATTTCTTTTTTTTTTTTTGAATTTCTTTTTTAATTTTTGGCTGCCTTGGGTCTTCATTGCTGCGCGCGGGCTTTCTCTAGTCGCGGCGAGCGTTGCGGTGCGCAGGCTTCTCATTGCGGTGGCTTCTCTTGCTGCAGAGCACAGGATCCAGGAGCACGGGCTTCAGTAGTTGCAGCACATGGGCTCAGTAGTTGTGGCTCACGGGCTCCAGAGCACAGGCTTAGTTGTTGTGGCGCATGGGCTTAGTTGCTCCACGGCATGTGGGATCTTCCCAGACCAGGGCTCGAACCCGTGTTCCCTGCATTGGCAGGCGGATTCTTAACCACTGTGCCACGAGGGAAGCCCTAGAAAACTAATGTTTTTTAGAATGTAGTTTGAAACTTGCACCTGGGTTAGGCATCTCCCAGCAGGCAAAGTGATTATTTAAAAGCCTAAATCAGTTCTTGTTACTCTACTTTAAACCCTCCTAAGGCTTTTCAGCATATTCAAAGCAAATCCCTAAACCTTTTCTGTGGTCTTCAAGGCCCTGCTTGGTCTGGCTCCCGCCCACATGTCTGACCTTACCTCTTTCTACTCTTTGATAAAACCTTATTCACAACACTGAAATCACTGCCAAACTCAGTCCCACTGTGGAACCTTTGCCCTGGCTATTCCCTATTCCTGGTGCTCTTCCTCCCGAACTTTTAGGGGCTGACTCCTGCCCACAAGTCAGATTTCAGAAGACCTTCCCTGTTCACCCAATCTGAAATAGCTCCCATCCCAATTAATGTCTACAAATCATCCAGTTGCTGTTCCTTTCAGAGCACTTATCACTCTCAGAAAGGATCATGTTTCTGTGTTTGTTTTGTTGTGTATGACCTATCTCTCCTATCAGGCTGGAAGCTTCAGCAGAGCCAGGACCAAGTCAGCCTTGATCCCAGCTCTGTCTTCAAACACCTAGAACAGGGCCTGGCATCAGGTGACTAGGTGATCAGTAAATATTTACTGCTGTTGCTGTGTTATCAAAAATATACAAAAACAGGGACTTCCCTGGTGGCACAGTGGTTAAGAATCCACGTGCCAATGCAGGGGACACGGGTTTGAGCCCTGGTCTGGGAAGATCCCACATGCCGCAGAGCAGCTAAGCCCATGCGCCACAACAACTGAGTCTGTGCTCTAGAGCCTGTGAGCCACAGCTACCGAAGCCCGCGTGCCTAGAGCCCGTGCTCCGCAGCAAGACAAGCCACCTCAATGAGAAGCCCGCGCACTGCAATGAAGACCCAATGCAACCAAAAATAAAATAAAATAAATATATATATATATACAAAAACAGCTCTCATGACTCAGTGCTTAGAAGTTTTGAATTCAAAATTGTAACCATTTTTAACTGAAAAATAAATCACATGCCCATAGCCAAAAATTCAAATAGTATAAGAGTGAGACTCTTCACTTCACACCTTCGTATTGTTTAGCATAGGACAGACTATTCAGTGGTCTTTTGGTTATCTATTACTTAATACAACTATTTCTTAATAGCTCTCATGATTCTGAGTGTTGCCTGAGCTCAGATGATTCTTGTTTTGAGTCTCTTACATGGTCGTAGTCACAACCAGGACTGCAGTCATATGAAGACTCACTGGGGCTGGTCGCTAATAATGGCTCACTTATTTAGCCAGCAGGAGATGCTGGCTGTTGGCTGGAAGGTGGATTCGAGCTGAAAACCTGAAAACGAAAGCCCTACATGTGGCCCTTCCACGTGGCTTAGGTTTCTCAGAGCACGGTGGCTAGATTCTGAGAGGATGCATCCCAAAACAAGCATTCCAACAGACAGCAAGAAAGCTACTAGTCTCTTAAGCCTTGAGCCCAGAAGCTAGCACAGCATCACTTTCTCTGCATTCTATTGGCCAAAGCAGTCTCAGTCCAGGCCAGATTCAAGGACAGAGACCCCAGCTTTCAATAAAAGAAGTGTCAAAGAATTTCTGGCCATCTTTAATCCACTATATGTGGTACCAAATAAACCTTCAAATCTCAGTGGCTTAAAACACAAAAATGTATGTCTCTCTCACATTCCAGTGTGAGGTAGACCATGTGGTATACTGTTCTCCTTCAGCAGTGACTCAGATCCAAGCTGCTTCCTCCCAGCATCTCCATCATCTCAGAGTTCTTTGATCCCAACTGTCCGGATGGGAGAGAGGTTAGGGGTGGGGGTGGGGGGGAACATTCACACTGATACTTAATTGCCTTGGACCTGAAGTGGCACATTCTTCTGCCCACCTCCTCGTTGGTGAGATCACATCTACTAGGAAGGCTGGAAAATGTAGTCTTCCCCTGTTCCCTGGAAGAGAAAAATGGGTGTGAACACATCATTGTTGCTGATACACACCAATGTCCCAGTCTCCTTCTCTAGAAGTATCACCATGAACAATTTAGTGTGTATCCTTTCAGAAATATTTATGTATATACAAGACTATAAACACACATGTAGCATTTACACACTGTTCCACATTTTGCTTCTTTATGTAACTATATTTTCAATATGTCTTACAGAACTTTCCATATCAGACTACATAGATCTATGTCATTCTTTTTTTTTTTTTTTTTAGTTTCACATTGTCTTTATTATTGCTTAAAAAAAATTAATGAGTGTCAAAATCTTTTTTTACTTTCAGGAAACTTGAGGATTTTTTTTTGAATTTTAGAATTTTATTTATTTTTTTATACAGCAGGTTCTTATTAGTTATATATTTTATACATATTAGTGTATATATGTCAATCCCAATCTCCCAATTCATCACACCACCACCACCCCGCCACTGTTCCCCCTTGGTGTCCATATGTTTGTTCTCTACATCTGTGCCTCTATTTCTGCCCTGCAAACCGGTTCATCTGTACCATTTTTCTAGGTTCCACATATATGCGTTAATATACGATATTTGTTTTTCTCTTTCTGACTTACTTCACTCTGTATGACAGTCTCTAGATCCATTCACGTCTCTACAAATGACCCAATTTCGTTCCTTTTTATGGCTGAGTAATATTCCATTGTATATATGTACCACAACTTCTTTATCCATTCGTCTGTCGATGGGCATTTAGGTTGCTTCCATGACCTGGCAATGTAAATAGTGCTGCCATAAACATTGGGGTGCATGTGTCTTTTTGAATTATGGTTTTCTCTGGGTATATGCCCAGTAGTGGGATTGCTGGGTCATATGGTAATTCTATTTTTAGTTTTTTAAGGAACCTCCATACTGTTCTCCATAGTGGCTGTATCAATTTACATTCCCACCAACAGTGCAAGAGGGTTCCCTTTTCTCCACACCCTCTCCAGCATTTGTTGTTTGTAGATTTTCTGATGATGCCCATTCTAACTGGTGTGAGGTGATACTTCATTGTACTTTTGATTTGCATTTCTCTAATAATTAGTGATGTTGAGCAGCTTTTCATGTGCTTCCTGGCAATCTGTATGTCTTCTTTGGAGAAATGTCTATTTAGGTCTTCTGCTCATTTTTTGATTGGGTTGTTTGTTTTTTTAATATTGAGCTGCATGAGCTGTTTATATATTTTGGAGATTAATCCTTTGTCCGTTGATTTCTTTGCAAATATTTTCTCCCATTCCGAGGTTGTCTTTTTGTCTTGTTTGTACTTTCCTTTGCTTTGCAAAAGCTTTGAAGTTTCATTAGGTCCCATTTGTTTATTTTTGTTTTTATTTCCATTACTCTAGGAGGTGGATCAAAAAAGATCTTGCTGTGATTTATGTCAAAGAGTGTTCTTCCTATGTTTTCCTCTAAGAGCTTTATAGTGTCCGGTCTTACATTTAGGTCTCTAATCCATTTTGAGTTTATTTTTGTGTATGGTGTTAGGGAGTGTTCTAATTTCATTGTTTTACATGTAGCTGTCCAGTTTTCCCAGCACCACTTATTGAAGAGACTGCCTTTTCTCCATTGTATATCCTTGCCTCCTTTGTCATAGATTAGTTGACCATAGGTACGTGGGTTTATCTCTGGGCTTTCTATCCTGTTCCACTGATCTATATTTCTGTTTTTGTGCCAGTACCATATTGTCTTGATTACTGTAGCTTTGTAGTATAGTCTGAAGTCAGGTAGTGTGATTCCTCCAGCTCCGTTTTCTTCCCTGAAGACTGCTTTGGCTATTCGGGATCTTTTGTGTCTCCATACAAATTTTAAGATTTTTTGTCCTAGTCCTGTAGAAAATGCCATTGGTAATTCGATAGGGATTGCATTGAATCGGTACATTGCTTTGGGTAGTATAGTCATTTTCACAATATTGATTCTTCCAATCCAAGAACATGGTATTTCTCTACATCTGTTTGTATCATCTTTAATTTCTTTCATCAGTGTCTTATAGTTTTCTGCATACAGGTCTTTTGTCTCCTTAGGTAGGTTTATTCCTAGGTATTTCCTTCTTTTTGTTGCAGTGGTAAATGGGAGTGTTCCCTTAATATCTCTTTCAGATTTTTCATCATTAGTGTATAGGAATGCAAGAGATTTCTATGCATTAATTTTGTATCCTGCTACTTTACCAAATTCATTGATTAGCTCTAGTAGTTTTCTGGTAGCGTCTTTAGGATTCTCTATGTATAGTATCATGTCATCTGCAAACAGTGACAGTTTTACTTCTTCTTTTCCAATTTGTATTCCTTTTATTTCTTTTTCTTCTCTGATTGCCGTGGCTAGGACTTCCAAAACTATGTTGAATAATAGTGGCGAGAGTGGACATCCTTGTCTTGTTCCTCATCTTAGAGGAAATGCTTTCAGTTTTTCACCATTGAGAATGATGTTTGCTGTGGGTTTGTCATATGTGGCCTTTATTATCTTGAGGTAGATTCCCTCTATGCCCACTTTCTGGAGAGTTTTTATCATAAATGGGTGTTGAATTTTGTCAAAAACTTTTTCTGCATCTATTGAGATGATCATATGGTTTTTCTGCTTCAATTTGTTAATATGGTGTATCACATTGATTGATTTGCGTATATTGAAGAATCCTTGCATCCCTGGGATAAATCCCACTTGATCATGGTGTATGATCCTTTTAATGTGTCATTGGATTCTGTTTGCTAGTATTTTGTTGAGGATTTTTGCATCTATATTCATCAGTGATATTGGTCTGTAATTTTCTATTTTTGCAGTATCTTTGTCTGGTTTTGGTATCAGCGTGGTGGTGGCCTCATAGAATGAGTTTGTGAGTGTCCTTCCTCTCCAATTTTTTGGAAGAGTTTGAGAAGGATGGGAGTTAGCTCTTCTCCAAATGTTTGATAGAATTCACCTGTGAAGCCATCTGGTTCTGGACTTTTGTTTGTTGGAAGATTTTTAATCACAGTTTCAATTTCAGTGCTTGTGATTGGTCTGTTCATATTTTCTGTTTCTTCCTGGTTGAGCCTTGGAAGGTTATACCTTTCTAAGAATTTGTCCATTTCTTCCAGGTTGTCCATTCTATTGGCATAGAATTGCTGTAGTAGTCTCTTAGGATGCTTTGTATTTCTGCGGTGTCTGTTGTAACTTCTCCTTTTTCATTTCTAATTTTATTGATCTGAGTCCTCTCCCTCCTTTTCTTGATGAGTCTGGCTAATGGTTTCTCAATTTTGTTTATCTTCTCAAAGAACCAGCTTTTAGTTTTATTGATCTTTGCTATTGTTTTCTTTGTTTCTATTTCATTTATCTCTGCTCTGATCTTTATGATTTCTTTCCCTCTACTAACTTTGGGTTTTCTTTGTTCTTCTTTCTCTAGTTCCTTTAGGTGTAAGGTTAGATTGTTTATTTGAGTTTTTTCTTGTTTCTTGAGGTAAGCTTGTATAGCTATAAACTTCCCTCTTAGAAATGCTTTTGCTGCATCCCGTAGGTTTTGGACCGTCGTGTTTTCATTGTCATTTGTCTCTACGTATTTTTTGATTTCCTCTTTGATTTCTTCAGTGATCTCTTGGTTTTTTAGTAACGTATTGTTTAGCCTCCATGTGTTTGTGTTTTTTACACTTTTTTCCCCTGTAATTGATTTCTAATCTCATAGCATTGTGGTCAGAAAAGATGCTTGATATGATTTCAATGTTCTTAAATTTACTGAGGCTTGATTTGTGACCCAAGATGTAATCTATCCTGGAGAATGTTCCATGTGCACTTGAGAAGAAAGTGTAATCTGCTGTTTATGGATGGAATGTCCTATAAATATCAATTAAATTTGTCTGGTCTATTGTGTCATTTAAAGCTTGTGTTTCCTTATTAATTTTCTGTTTGGATGATCTGTCCATTGGTATAAGTGAGGTGTTAAAGTCCCCCACTATTATTGTGTTATTGTCAATTTCCTCTTTTATTGCTGTTACCAGTTGCCTTATGTATTGAGGTGCTCCTATGTTGGGTGCATATATATTTATAATTGTTATATCTTCTTCTTTGATTGATCCCTTGATCATTATGTAATGTCCTTCTTTGTCTCTTGTAATAGTCTTTGTTTTAAAGTCTATTTTGTCTGATATGAGAATTGCTACTCCAGCTTTCTTGTGATTTCCATTTGCATGGAATATCTTTTTCCATCCCCTCACTTTCAGTCTGTATGTGTCCTTAGGTCTGAAGTGGGTCTCTTGTAGACAGCATATATATGGGTCTTATTTTTGTATCCATTCAGCAAGCCTGAGTCTTTTGGTTGGAGCATTTAATCCATTCACGTTTAAGGTAATTATCGATATGTATGTTCCTATTACCGTTTTCTTAATTGTTATGGGTTTGTTTTTGTAGGTCCTTTTCTTCTCTTTTGTTTCCCATTTAGAGAAGTTCCTTTAGCATTTGTTGTAGAGCTGGTTTGGTGGTGCTGAATTCTCTTAGCTTTTGCTTCTCTGTAAAGCTTTTGATTTCTCCATCGGATCTGAATGAGATCCTTGCCAGGTAGAGTAATCTTGGTTGTAGGTTCTTCCCTTTCATCACTTTAAATATATCATGCCACTCCCTTCTGGCTTGTAGCGTTTCTGCTGAGAAATCAGCTGTTAACCTTATGGGAGTTCCCTTGTATGTTATTTGTCATTTTTCCCTTGTTGCTTTCAATAATTTTTCTTTGTCTTTAATTTTTGTCAGTTTGATTACTATGTGTCTCGGCGTGTTTCTCCTTGGGTTTATCCTGCCAGGGACTCTCTGTGCTTCCTGGACTTGGGTGCCCATTTCCTTTCCCATGTTAGGAAAGTTTTCGTCTATAATCTCTTCAAATATTTTATTGGGTTCTTTCTCTCTCTCTTCTCCTTCGGGGACCCCTATAATGCGAATGTTGGTGCATTTAATGTTATCCCAGAGGTCTCTTAGGCTGTCTTCATTTCTTTTCATTCTTTTTTCTTTATTCTGTTCTGTGGCAGTGAATTCCACTATTCTGTCTTCCAGGTCACTTATCCGTTCTTCTGCCTCAGTTATTCTGCTATTGATTCCTTCTAGTGTATTTTTCTTTTCAGTTATTGTATTGTTCATCTCTGTTTGTTTGTTCTTTAATTCTTCAAGGTTTTTGTTCTTTAATTCTTCTAGGTCTTTGTTAAACATTTCTTGCATCTTCTCGATCTTTGCCTCCATTCTTTTTCCGAGGTCCTTGATCATCTTCACTATCATTATTCTGAATTCTTTTTCTGGAAGGTTTCCTATCTCCACTTCATTTAGTTGTTTTTCTGGGGTTTTATCTTGTTCCTTCATGTGGTACATAGCCCTCTGCCTTTTCATCTTGTCTATCTTTCTGTGAATGTGGTTTTTGTGCCACAGGCTGCAGGATTGAAGTTCTTCTTGCTTCTGCTGTCTGCCCTCTGGTGGATGAGGCTCTCTAAGAGGCTCTGAGGATTATTTTTTTAACTGATGATATTTTGTATTACACAAATTGAATTGAGGTAATTCAATTACCTCAGCTGTTGCATGTGCTGTGCTTAGAAAATGCTTCTCTGATTCAGTCTTTTATTCATTCAACAATATTTTCTTAGATATCCACTCCATTTAAGGTACTTTAGTGCAACTTGGGTCTCTTGGGGCACAACCCACTGGATCATAGAACATGAGACAGCAGGACCCTGGTGCCCCTGCTGCTAGTGTTGGAGGGTCCCCTGCAGAGCCAGGGGGTGGATGTGGCTCACCGTGAGGACAAGGACACTGGTAGCAGAAATTCTGGGAAGTACTCCTTGGCGTGAGCCCTCCCAGAGTCCACCATTAGCTCCACCACAGAGCCCTACTTCATTCTTTTTAAAGCTGCAAAGTAGGGAATTCCCTGATGGTCCAGTGGTTAGGACTCTGTGCTTTCACTGCCAAGGGCCCGGGTTCAATCCCTGGTCGGGGAACTAAGATCCTACAAGCTGCACAGCACAGCCAAAAAATAAATAGATGAAATTTTAAAAAATAAAGCTGCAAAGTATTTCATTGTATGGATGTACTATATATATAAATCAGTCCTATACTGATAAATATTTAGACTATTTTCAATTATTTGCTCTTACTATGCTACACTGTATAGCCTTGTGTATAGATCTCTGCTTAACTATGTTAGTAAACCCGTAGAAAGGTTTCTAGAAGTTATTATATATCCCAGTAATATCCAATTAGAAAATGTAGTAAAAATGAAGTCATTCACGACAGCAACAAAAACTAATATACTTAGGAGTATAACAAGAAAAAATTTACTAGCTGAAAATGAATGACATAAATTAATTTGATTGTATCAATTATACAATATATTTAATGTATCTTAATGTGATCAATTAAATTAACTGAAGAACATAAAAGAATATCTGAATGAAAGAAAATGTATAAAATGTTTGGGGTTGGGAAGACTAAAAATAAAAATATAATTTACACAAATTATGAATTCAATATATTCCCACTGAAATTCCAATAGGATATCATTTTTATGGAATTTGACAAGTTGTTTCTAAAACTCATCTCAAAAAGAATACCCCCAAAAAAATTTTTTTAAGATTGAGGAAAGAGGACCTGCTGTATAGCATGGGGAACCCTACTCGGTGCTCTGTGGTGACCTAAATGGGAAGGAAATCCAAAAAGGAGGGGATATGTGTATACCTATGGCTGGTTCACTTCACTGTGGAGCAGGAGCTATCACAACATTGTAAAGCAACTATACCCGAATAAAAAAATTTTTTTTAAATGACAAAAAAAAAAAGAATGAGGAAAGACTATTACAATGAAAACTGCGTGCTGTTGGTTCAAAAATAGGCAAGATTTGGACTTCCCTGGTGGCACAGTGGTTAAGAATCCACCTGCCAATGCAGGGGACACGGGTTCGAGCCCCGGTCTGGGAAGATCCCACATGCTGTGAACCAACTAAGCCCATGCGCCACAACTACCAAGCCTGCACTCTACAGCCCGTGTACCACAATTACTGAAGCCCGTGTGCCTAGAGCTCCTGCTCTACAACAAGAGAAGCCACCGCAATGAGAAGCCCGCGCAGTGCAACAAAGAGTAGCCCTGCTCGCCACAACTAGAGAAAGCCCAGGCACATCAACAAAGACCCAGTGCAGCCAAAAATAAATAAATAAATAAATTTATTTTAAAAAAAAACAACCTTAGAAAAAATAGGGAAGATTAGTAACAGAACATAGAACAGAAATAGATCCTCCCATGTAGGAATTTAATATAAGATGAAGGTGGCATTTCAAATAAGTGGAAAAAAGGAATCTCTTCAATAATTTATGTAAGGACAATTAGTTATCCAGTTAGAGAAAAAAATATAGTTAAAATTTTTTCTTCACACTATGCAAAAGTAAATTCCAGAGGGATTATATTACATTATAACTTACAATCATAAAATGATAAAGATATCAGAAACAAGTAGGATAGTTTATCGATAACCTTGGGATATGGAAGACCTTCCTAAACAACATTCACAGCACAAAAATCATTAGGGAAAAGATAGATAATTTAACCACATCAAAGTGTAAAATTTCTGGATAATAAAAGACACCATGCCCTATCAAAATTCCAAGAGCCTTTCTTGCAGAAATGAAAATGCCAACCCTCAAATTCATATGGAATTGCAAGGGGCCCTGAATAGCCAAAACAATCTTGAAAAAGGACAAAGTTGGAGGACTTCACACTTCAAGATACACTACAAATCTACGATAGTAAAAACAGAGTGGTACTGGCGTAAAGATAGACACATAGACCATTACATTAGAATAGAACTGAGATCCAGAAATAAAGCCATACATCTATGGCCATTTGTTTTTTGACAAGGATGCCAAGTCAATTCAATTGAGAAATAATTGTTTCTTCAACAAATGGCACTGGGACAACTGGATTTCTATATGCAAAAGAATAAAGTGAGACCCTTACCTCACATCATATACAAAAAACTAACTCAAAATGGATCTGAGACCTAAACTTACGAGCTGAAATTATTTTAAAAAATCTTTGAAGAAGCATTGGGGAAAATCTTCAATGACTATTATTTCATGAATATGATACCAAAAGCACAGGCAACAAAGGAAAAAAAGAGCTTTTGTGCATCAAAGGAGATGATCAAGAAAGTGAGAAGACAACCTACAGAATAGGAGAAAATATTTGCAGATATATATCTGATAAGGGTCTAGTGTCCAGAATATATAAAGAACTCCTAAAACTCAACAACAAAAATAACCCAATTCAAAAAATAAGCAAAGGATTTGAATAGACATTTCTCCAAAGAAGATACACAAAAGGCCAATAAACACATGAAAAGGTGCTCAGTGTTATTACTCATTAGGGAAATGCAAATCAAAACCACAAGATACCACCATATGCCTACTAGAATGGCTATAATTTAAAAAAAATTGTTTTAATGGAAAATAATACGCATTGGCAAGGATGTTAAGAAATTGGATGAATTGGAAGATATGGATGGACATATATACACTATTGATACTATGTATAAAACAGATAACTAATGAGAACCTACTGTATAGCACAGGGAACTCTACTCAGTGCTCTGTGGTGACCTAAATGAGAAGGAAATCCAAAAAAGAGGGGATATATGTATACGTATAGCTGATTCACTTTGCTGTACAGTAGAATCTAACACAACATTGTAAAGCAACTGTACCCAAGAAAATTAATTTTTAAAAAAAAGAAAGAAATTGGAACAACACTTGGGCATTGCTGGTGGGAATGTAAAATGGTACAGGTGCTGTGGAAAAGTTTGATGGTTTCTCAAAAGGTTAAACATAGAAACTATTGTATGACCCAGCAATTCCACTGCTAGATTTACTGACGGCAAGGACTCAAAAAGATAGTTGTATACCCATTTCATAGTAACATTATTCATAATAGACAAAAGGTGGAGACAATTGGTGTCCATCAACAGATGAATGGATAAACAAAATGTGGTTTATACCTACAATGGAATGTTATTCAGACATAAAAAGGAATGAAGTTCTGATACATGCTACAACTTGTATGAACCTTGAAAACTTATACTACATGAAATAAGTCAGATACCAAAGGACAAATATTTTATGATTCCACTTATATAAAATATATAGAATAGTCAAATTCATGGAGACAGAATGTAGATTAGAGGTTACTGGGGCTGTGTAGAGGAAATAGGTAGTTATTACTTAATGTTTACAGAATTTGTTTGAGATGATGAAACAGTTTTGGAAATAGTGGTGATGGCTGTGCAACATTGTGAATGTAATTAATGCCACTGAATTACACTTAAAAATGGTTAAAGTGGTCATTTTTATTTTATATACACAAAGTAAAAAGAGAAAACAGATAGGATAGTATACACAAAGTGAAAGGACACTATACACAAAGTAAAAGGAGAGGCAGATAGAGAGATGGATGAGGAGAAAATACTTGCAACACATATAACAAATTAGTAAAATCCAGAAGATATAAAGAACTTCCACAAGTCAACTAAAGAACAGAAAACCCAATACAAAAATGGGCAATGACTTTTATCAGAAGAAGAAAAACAAATGGTCCACAAAAAATAAAACTATGCAAAACCAGTGAAATGTAAGTTAAAGTATGACTGAGAGGTCAAGTTTCACTCATCAGATTGGTAAAAATTAAGAAATTTATTAATATTTAGAGGTGGTGAGGGGAAATGGAACCATCATTCCTGCTGGTGGGAACGTAAACAGGGCTAACCTCTTGGGAAGGCACTTTGGTCATACTACACACACACACATTCAAACACACTCTTGGCCCCAGCAGTTGCACTCCAGTATATGACAGGATGAATGGTTACATATATGGTATATCCACGAGGTGGAATTCAATGCAATCCAAAGAAGAAGCTGGATCTGTGTGTCCTAACATTGGAAATATATGTCTGAAATACTTCATAATACTTTTTAGACTTCCCTGGCGGTCCAGTGGTTAGGACTCTGTGCTTCCACCACAGGCGGCCCAGGTTTGATCCCTGGTCAGGGAACTAAGATCCTGCAAGTCTCGAGGCTCGGCCAAAAATAAAATAAAATAACAGTAATCATAATACTTTTTAAAATCCAACAGGTTTATTTTTTGTTTCTAATGTTTATGTTTTGTTTCTAAATGATGAGATTAAATGTTCAGACTGCTGTTTGCAAGCAGTTTTCACAAATGACACCTGGGAGAGTGGGCTGGCTTTATTCTCGGTACATGCAAAGCCAAATGAAGTACGATCATCACGTCCACTTTTTTTTTCTTTTTTCTAGCTGTAGCTTTGCAGTCTTAGTGACATCTGGATGTGCTGTGTATAAACTTTGATTGGATAAATACAAGAATCTGGCAACAATCATCTTTAGACAACTTCACAGGTTTATTTTTATGCTTCTCTTTAAATAGTTATGTCTATAACCAATGGTTCACCAAAGATTATAAATTAAATAATATAGAACTAAAAATTAAACAGTTTAAAAGCATGAAATGGTCAAAATGCTTGGGGTTTGAGGGAAGTGAGTTCATCTGTAGCTAAAGGGGTCCTGGGACCCCCAACCTTCCCTACACACCACGTGCATGCACTGTTGACTATTGCATTAAAGTGAAAACAGCGTTTGGAATGGGATGAACTGAAACTACACCCACCAAGGAGAGAAACTTGTGATTTGGGCATCATTCAATACGGGCGAATGTGAACGATGCTTTGAAATGGGCAGGAAAGATGACCCCTTCTCATTTTCCAAAAAGTCAGGTCAAAGTTATATGAATAAGAGGAATAGAAAATTCTTTGGTAGATGAGATGTGGCAGAGGTGGGGTGGAATAAAGTGGCAAGAGGGTCCTCCACAAGGAACTTAAATCCTCAAGATGTTGAAGTATATTTGGTTTTAGCCGTGTTCAAGAGAAAACCAAGCACAGCCCAAGGGGACGCTTCTTCCCACAGTACTCACCCTCCCTCTGGGCAGCAGGCAGGCCACAGCTCGACGCTATGCAAAGCCACCAGGCTCAGCGAAAATAGGTGGCTATGAAATTCCCAAGGCACTAGCAGGGACTAGGGACTGGATGAGCTGATGACACAACTGGAAGAGCTTCAAGGGAGGAGACCATGAGAGATGAGGGGGAGACAGGTGGGATCACCTCTGCAGCCTCCTTTTTGAGGCCCCAGCCATTATCGAGGGCTCGGCAGGTGGGGAAGGGGCAGAGTAATTGAGACCCGCTTTTCACTTGTAGTCCCCCGTTCCTTCCAACTTTCTAAAGTTTTAGGCTGCTGACCTATGTGAAAAGCAGCTGATCCAGTGTGATGACGTTTGAGATCAGTGAGTGAAGAGGTACCTGACCCAGGTGAGGAGTGTCCCCACCATCTCATGGTCAGAGGTGGTCAGTGCCTAGTTCTTACTTGGAACACGGCAGTGAAGAGTGGTTGCCAAAAAAAAAAAAAAGATTCAGTGTTAAATACACTGAGTTTGGGCTTCCCTGGTGGCGCAGTTGTTAAGAATCCGCCTGCCAATGCAGGGGACACGGGTTCGAGCCCTGGTCCGGGAAGATCCCACATGCCGCAGAGCAACTAAGCCCGTGCGCTACAACTACTGAGCCTGCGCTCTGGAGCCCGCGAGCCACAGCTACTGAAGCCCGTGCGCCTAGAGCCCGTGCTCCGCAACAAGAGAAGCCACCGCAATGAGAAGCCCACGCACCGCAACGAAGACCCAACGCAGCCAAAAATAAATACATAAATGAATTTCAAAAAATAAATAAATACACTGAGTTTAAGGAACCAGAAGCAGACATGCCAGAGGCCAGAGAAAGGCCTAAACCATAGATTGAGGAATCAGCTTATGGATGGAAGTGAATGAGGTCATCCAAAGAGAGTATGCAGAGTGAAGAGAGGGCCCGTGATAGAACCTGGAAGACACCAGTATTTCAGCGTGTCCTAACCCAATCAAAGATCACCAGGGACAAATCCATAGTCCAATGAAGTCAGGTTTATTGACCCATTGCTATGAGGAAGACAACACACCAGAGGAAAAATGAGGTGTCCTACCAAACACAAAGGAATAGAGACAGTTCTTACAGGATTTGAGAGAGAGGTGGAATTAGGTGAAATTTAAATGAGGCAATATTTTGATGGCTCAAAGCAAAGCAGAACTGCGTCTGGACTGCTCAGTGGACTCAGGGTCCTGTTTCCTTGGAAACAATAAAGTTAAGGCAGATGTGGAATATATGTTTAGAAATCCCTTATCTGAGTCTCTGCACCTGGGTTGTAAATCCTGTCCTTTTACTGATTTAACTCCTCCAGGCAAGAGTTTCATTCCTACTTATATAATTTCAAACAGCAAAATTTCTGACAGTCTATGATTTTAGAAAACAAAGTTGCTCGGTAAGAAAGAAGTAGTCACTCAAAGGAGGGGGTTGTTACGACATTTTATAGTTGCAGTATATCCTTGGGGAAAATATTGTTTCTTATTAATTTTGCAGCTGGCTTTATCTGTGCCTGTTATTCCAGTCTGATGAACACCACAGCAGATTTTTACAATCTGAACTAATTTTTAGGTTTTCAAGGGACACACAGTGGAGGTGGAATCTGCAAAGCCTAAGTGTAGTGAGTAGGCAGTGTGGACAAAAAAATGTTGCCTGACAAGTCAGTAAACAAAGAATGTTTCCTGCCATCCAGCCATCAGCCACTGCAGCCACCCCTGAACGGTGCACCCTGAGGGGAATTCTGGATGGAGAAAAACAGGATACTAGCCCTAGATAGTTAAGATGCATACCAAAGGAATAATTTCAATGAGCCCAGACTCTTGCATCTTCCCATGCATAGGCACTAAAACAATTAACTTGAGATATCTGGTTTCTTGTGTGTGATTAGCAGTAACCTTTGGATGTCCACTACATGTTTTTTTCAGGAAATACTCCTTGCTCCTCCCTTACCTCTTTGGAACAGTCCTTCAGAGCTATCTGAGAGGCTGCCTTCCCCGGCTATAGTCCTCAGTAAGGCTGTGAATAAAACAAAGTTCTCAACTTTTAGGTGGTGTACTTATTTTTAGTCAACAGTAGGAAGAAAACTAAAGTGTTAGGTCTCACAAAGCGGGAAGGTGATTGTTGGTATTGAACACTAAGAGGTCTAGTTTAGTATAGTGTGCCGCTGTCAAATATGGTAGCCATTAGCCATAGGTGGCTATTTAAATGTAATTAAAAGTAATTAATTGGATTTTAAAAATAAACTCAATTAAATAAAAGTTTTTCTTCCTCCATGGTACTTAGCCTTATGTCAAATGTCCAGTAGCCACAGACTAGTCGCTACCCTATTGGACAATGCAGCTATAGAATATTTCCCTTATTACAAACAGTTCTGTTGAACAGCAGTAAGAGAACTCAGAGTCCCAGGCGACGGTGACCCCTGGGACTGCAGTCTCCAAAGAGTGATGGGGGTGGAAGCCCTGTGGGAGGTGCAGACACATAGTGCGTAGTATTCTTTCTAAAACTCAGTCCAACAGCGCTACTCTCTCCTTATGACAGCTACCGTGTAACTCGTGCGTACCTCGAACCCACAGCCCAGGCTCAGAGAGCGAGACTCCACCACTTCACCGCGTTTCCCTGCCTGCACAAACTCACTACATGCCCACACTCCATCTCCCAACATGCCCCGGGCCCTTCTCCTGCGACTCTGGCTCTTGGACTTCTGGGAAATGTAGTTTTAACAGCTTTCCAACTCCGGAAAGGTTCTAGCAGCGAATTGAGGCTCCCAAGAGGCAGTGCGTGGGCTGCTCCTGTCCAGTTCACCGCGGCCACCATATCTGCCGTGAAGGGCGCCAAAGTCGGCACCCGAGGTTTAGTACAGCGGTAACTGAGATGCTGGAGTCCTGGGAGACCGCGCTGTGCCTCTCCCTGCCATTCCTTAGGTCTCCGCCGCTCCGGAGTTGTAGAAATGCCTCAACCGAAGCAGAGCAGACAGGGCGCCAGGGAACCGTAGTAACTGGGCGGCCACAACCGCTAGGGGACTTGAAGGCAGCGTCTGACAGCGAGCAGCCAGACGGCCGCTAGGCGGCCCCTTACGCGGAGCGCACGCGCAAATGCTGGGCCTCAAGGCTTCCGTAAACACCAAAGAGCGCCTGCGCAAACGGAGCGCCTCGGGATGGACACGAGGGGGCGCCTTAGCAAAGGTAAGAGTAATAAATAGTAACGTAACGGTCCCGTTGTTTTTCTGTTGTCCTTTTTCTTATGGTTTGCAAAGCACAGCCCCCTTCATTGCCTCTCTTAATTTGATCCTTAGAGCAGTCATTTTACCAGTGGGGCAACGGGTCAGAGAAAGTCATACAGCCAGAGTCCTATAATCTTAAGAGTGTGGAAGACCGCAGATGGTTCAGGATTCAAGGACTCTAGTCCAGGCTCTACCTCTGAGTTGCTATGTGACCTTGATAGTTCTGTTCCCCTGAGGACCTAAGCTTTCTCATTTGTAAATGGAAATAGGTTATTGGAAGGATCGAATAAGATCCGGAAGTGAAACTAAGTTGCCAAGCAATGTATAAAGGCAAAAGATTATTATAATCGGGTGATTGCAGATTGAGGAGCTATTTCCTCATGATACAAATTGCAAAACTGAGGGCCCCAAGAGGAGCAGGAGCTTGCCCCAGGTCTCAGCAGTCTGTGAGCAAGGGCTAACGCCCAGGCTTCCTGTGTTTGGGCTTGGAGCCCTTCCCTGCACCCCAAGGATTAGTGTCTTTGTTGGATACAGGCTTAGAGAAACGGAGTCTGGAGGAGTCCTTATTCCTCATCCTTCTCCTACCCAACCTGGGCCTAGTGGAGAAAGGCCCTGCTCTGTTGAGATGACTACCAAAGGGTAGAAACTAAGGAGGAACTGGAGAATCCTGAAGACAGAGGACAGTGTTGCTGGAGCTGTACAGACCCTGCTTCTCAGGAGAGTGGCCTAGGTAAAGGAAGGAACTCAAGTGTGACAGATGAAGGGGTAATGTGAAGGGGACAGACCCTGAATGGAAAAGAGTGGGCTCTGTTTCTGAGCCTGGGAGGAATTGGGTGCTCAGGTGATTCCAGTTGGGGCCAGCGACAGCTGGAGGTGGTGCCTGGGCTGGCTTGGATGCTAAGAAGAGGAAGTGATGCAGGTTGAGCTGAGAGGCTGTAGGAGCCACTCCTCCAACCAGGTGGAGCAGTCAGGTGACACCATAGGCACACCATACCACCCCCCAAGATCAGGCAGCTGCCCGTCAGGGAAATGAACTTTTCTCTGTCCCTTGGAGCTGGGCTGTACCCAGTTGTTTGTCTCTGGAGTGCTCTTAGAGGTTCTGGACATAGGTATAGGAGGGGCTAGGAGAGGAGACCCTAAGGTCTGGTTGCAGATGGGGCCTCCTCAGGCAAGTCATGAAAGGCAGGTGTTCGTAGAAATAGAAATTCAAGATCCTCCCCACCTCCAAATATCTAATTCTCTGGGCCTTCACTTATCATCTCTGTTTTCAGCAGGGGAAACCGAGGCTAAAGGAAGAAAGAACTTTTCTTCAGGACACACAAGGAGCTGGCGTAAAATTGGACTAGGACAGGGATCTTTCCATTACATGGCAGTGATCAAACATCTTCATCAAACATTTATTGAGTGTCTAATGTATATGCTGAGAAGAGCTACCTTAGGGTACAAACAGAAGCCAGGATTGCAGTCAGAGCTGGCTTTTAACTAGCCCTCCCAGTGACTTAATGCTGGGATCCTTGGCGAGTCACTACCGCACTCTGAGCCTCACTGTCTGTAGAGTGGGGTGGTAAGCCTTATTCAAGGGCTGTCTTGAAGTATAACTATGAAATAAATGAGTTAAGAACTGTTACGTGTATAGAACACCACCAGGCACGTGGTACATGCTCAGTAAACATTAGCCACTCTTTGTTACTCATGAACACAGATGGAGGCCAGCTGCAGATAGGGTTCTCCCAGAGCCCAGCAGGGGCAGAGATGTCGCAGCCCCAGATACCTCCACTCTGTGCCCAGGGAGCCTGCATTTCTGGAAGTCAAGGGGGACACTCACATCCCCATTTCCCCCTCTGGCACTGGGAACCTGGCAGGGAGCATTTACACTTCTACATGCACGTGATTCATTTCCTCACAACCTGGGTCCAGAGTAAAGGTGATTCTTGCCCAAAGCTCACAGCCCTGGACAGTGAGACCAGAACCACAACCCTTTCTCCCGGCAGGACAGAAGTCCCAAAAGGCTGACAGCAGGGCCTTGACTTGTGTGTCCCCTGAACAGAGCAGGAGCCATGGGCAGAGAGGAGCCTGGGTGGGAGACAGGGCCCAATGTCAGATAACCCTGCTGCCAGCCCACCCTGTTTGAAGGTGGCAGTCTGGCTCAGTGGTAAATTCAGCTCTGGTCCAGGCCTCCCTAGTGGAGGTCTGGTTCAAACCCCTTATTCATAGAGGAAGAAAGAGAAGCCCAGAGGGGCCAGGAACTCACCAAGAGCCCTACAGTAAGGTGGGAGTGAGTCTGAGCCAGAACTCGGGTGTCCTTATGTTAGGCCACGGCTCTGCCTGGCAGCTAGTTTGAAGGGGGCAGGGCTTGGCTCCATCTCTCCTTCCCCACGGTCACCACAGTCCCTCTTGGAGCCAGCCTCAAATGCAGCCACCTGGGTGGGTTGTGGTCGGGGAGTGGCAGGGTGGGGGTGGGTGCATGGATAGGTAAAGGGAGGGGGGAGCACAGGACCTGGTCAGAGAAGCCCAGAGCCGAGCTGGGGCAGCTGGACTGGGGAGCTCTCCTTGGTGTGTGCGGCTGCTGCAGGATTCTAGGGCCTTGTTAATCAGTCTGAGGCAGCAGAAGATAAAACTACCACGGGAGCACACTCCTGGAGGAGGGGAGCGAAGCAGATTCAGGAATGAGTCACAGAGCCCAAGCCCTAAATTTAGAAGGTGCTGAAGGAGGCAGCCGCCCCCGGGGGAGCACTGTGGAGATGCCGGCTAACCCGGGGCACCAGGGCCTCAGGGCAGGGGGTAGAGGTTGGCAGGAGTCCCCTGCACAGCAGTGCCCCATGGAAGCTGGGTCTGTTCTAGGCCTGTTCCAGGTGTGAATTTTGGCCCCAGAATGAACCCCGGCCCAAGGCAGAGCCTTCAGCCCCACTCACTGACAGAGCTCCTAGCAAGCCTTCCCCACACCAGCCCTTCACAGGGTCTAGGAACCAGCCCCTGGAGTGTAGATGTCTCAGTACTGTCCTGCCTGCTGGCTGGGCATAGCCAGGCTCCCTGGGTCCTGCTGCTGTCCTAGCATCCAGTTGTCAGACACTGAGGATGGGCCTGTGTGGATGCAAGGAGCTCATGCCATTGAGTGAAGGCCTTCCAAAGGGAACCCATCCAGGCCTCTGTAGCTGTTTGGAATTGGGGTGAGGGAGGGGAACAAGATGTCATAGCACTCACTTCTGCTTTATTCTCAGCCCTCCAGTCTCCAAGTGAACCCAGACTGTTTCTTTTCCTCCATGTCAGAAGAGGGAGGCACTGCCTCCAGGTCAAGGAGCAGAGACTTAGGAAAGAGGCCATGCCTTGGGGAAAGCTGCCAGACAGGGGGTAAGGGGGCTCAGGAGACAAGAACTGATAGCAGCTGTGGCGTTTATTGAGTGCTCATTGTTTGCCGGGCACCATGCTGAGCTCTCCACATGCGTGAACTCACTTCGTCCTGGAGGCAATGGTGTAAGCCCTACTAGCCTACTCATTCTAGAAATGGGAGTGCTGAGACACAGAGAGGTTAAGTAACTTGTTCTAGATCACACAGTAAGAGGTTTTTTGTTTTGTTTTGGTTTTAATTTTATTTATTTATTTATTTATGGCTGTGTTGGGTCTTCGTTTCTGTGCGAGGGCTTTCTCTAGTTGCAGCAAGTGGGGGCCACTCTTCATCGCGGTGCGCGGGCCTCTCACTATCACAGCCTCTCTTGTTGCGGAGCACAGGCTCCAGACGCGCAGGCTCAGCAGTTGTGGCTCACGGGCCTAGTCGCTCCGCGGCATGTGGGATCTTCCCAGACCAGGGCTCGAACCCGTGTCCCCTGCATTGGCAGGCAGATTCTCAACCACTGCGCCACCAGGGAAGCCACACAGTAAGAGGTTTTAACCCAGACAGCCTGGCTCCATAGCCCAAGCTCTTAACCATTGTGGTAGACTGCTGAGCAGGGTATTTCACCCTGTCTATTCCTCCTCCTCTTCTGGCCTTCCCTCCCCATCCTCCAGTCCCTGTACCCTAGAGTCCTGGGAGCTTCTCTCTGGGCCTTGCAGGGTCTTGCTGCCCAGGGTGCTCCCAGGCTTAGGGGAAAGAAGAGACTAACACAGGTCCACTGCAACCCCCCCACCATGCAGGACTTCACAATTTACAGAGCCCATCCACCTGCCCCAGGCCGGTGGAGAGGCATCTTGAGCACCACCACTTCGACAGGAAGACAGACCAGAGAGGTGCAGGGCCTTGCCCAAGGTCGGCAGGGCCCAGAGTGGAACCATGGAGACTCCTCTTTGGGAGGGCCCCAGGCCCAGATGGCCAGCGCCCCCTCTGCAGGCTGGGTCTTTCTGCTGATGATGTCTTTTGGGCACTGCCGCCTGCAGCAACCCAGTTCAATTGCTGGGTCGATGCAGCCTTCCAAAAGCCCTCGAGTTTCCTGTCAGAGGCTCCTGATCCATCTGCCTGACCCCAGGCCTCCCCTCGGCTATGTGCTCAGGCTGGGTGGCAGTGGTGATGGAGGTGTCTTTGTGTGTCTCTGGGGAGGACGAGGTTTTCTGGCCCTTTTACCAGGGCAAGAACTCCAGCCTTGGGACGACAGCCTCTTTTCTGGAAGCCCACACAACTTCCTTCTTTCGGTTTCTTCGTATTTTTTAATCTCAAAGCTGGGCCCTCAGTGCCCTGACAGGACAGTTTCCACCTCCTGGGACTAGAGTGGCCTCTGGGGCGCACTTAGGATCACCCGTTGGATGGGGGAAGGGGCAGAGGGTCCACCCCCCAAACCCCTACGCTATTGTTCCTACCAGGGAGAGGCTCATCTAAGAGGCCTGCTTGAGGAGCTCAGACCTGCCCAGGGACACAGCCCAGCCCAGGTATAACATGACTTCCCTCGCACCCCTTCTGCCCCTGCCAGGGGACCACACGTGGGGATACCAAGGATAGGTTCTGTTTCTTGCTGGGCCTTATTTTTCTCATTTGTCAAATGAGGCTAAGAGTCCCTGTATGACCTTCCACCTAAGGTTATTGTGAAGGTTAGACAAAATGAGTGTGGCAGACTCTTACTCTGGCCCAGGGCCTCTTCACAGAGAGGATGTGCAAGGCCGTTCATGTGTGTGTGTGCGTGTGTGCGTGTGCACGTATGTGCACGTGTGTGCAACAGCTGTGACCCGGGTGCTGACTGTACCTTCCCAGGGCAGATGAGGGACTGGTGTAGCTCTCTGAGGCTTTGTGATGTGGGTGTGGCACAGGGCCTCAGGTATAAGGTTGCCAGATTTAGCAAATATTTGATACATCCTCATACTAAAAATGATTTTCCTTATCTGAAAATCAAATTTCATGACGTGTCCTGTGTTTTATCTGGCAACTCTACTTGGGTGACCTGGTGCACCCTAGCCAGTGTACCCATGTTGGGCTCCCATGCATGAGACTGAGATTGTACGTGGCTCTGTGGGTCTGTGACAGGACATCAGTGTGATGGCACATGGCTGTGACAGTGTCACCAGGAGGAGAGGGGATGTGGGTAACTCTGATTGTGTGCCTTTCTGTGACTCGCTCAGGCTCTAGCAGCTCCCTCAGGGCAGTGCTTGGGCTGTTTGCTCAGGGAGGCCCATCAGGGGTAGGAGACCCACCCTGGGCAAACACTTAGATCCAGGTCCAGTTGGGACGGGGGTGCCGAGCCTATTGCCACCTGCAACAAACTGTAAACGACACGTCTGGCTCAAGGCCGAGCCAGCCCTGGGGGCCTCAGGGTGCTCTGTCCTGGGCCCTTCCAGAGGGACCTCAGGAATCACCTCTCTACTCTGGTGCTTCCTGGTGACATCACACAGGTCATTGCCCAGTCTTCTAGAACGGTGCCCCCAGGGTACTGCCTCTTTACCCTAGGCAACCTGGGAATTTTCTCCAACCAAACGCAGGGTCAGTTACCCCTGAGGAGAGGGAATGGGGGGGAGAAGGGGTCGGGGGGGGCCTTCTCCTCATCTCCCAGAGGGGAGATCGAGGCAGCCATCCGTCTGACTAGATGATGAGTTGGAGGGAGCACCCCGGAGCAAGTCAAGACCTGGTAGCCCCTCATTGTCCAGGACACTGGACAGGGTGGGGCCCTTGGGCAGAGGATGAATCTTGAAGCAGAGAGAGGGTGGTGACTACCCCAAGGTCACCCCTGGGGTAGTGAAGGTAGTGGTGTATAATGGGGAACAGGGACAGAGCCTTGGGTTAGGAGCTGGGAGACCTATGATCTTATCTCTGCTTTGTCCCTGCTGGTGGGGCCTTTGTTTCTCCATCTGTACAGTTAGGGGCTGTGGCCATATGATGTCAGTCTGAGGGTCTTTAGTCCTGATGGGGACTCAGCGAGGGGAGTTGAGGGGAGTGTGAGGGACCAGGTCATGGATGGCTCCAGGCAGGTGCCCTGACCCTATTCCAACTGCTGTCAGGGGGCAGTGAGCAAGGACTGGTGTGAATATCTCCAAACGACCCCCTACCCCCATTCCAGGTACTGGAGGTCCCTAGATGGGTTCTGTCTTACTTTGATTCAGGGGCGTCCCCATGCCTCCCACACCTCAGCTGCTCTCTCTGTGAGGGGCATGTGTAAGACCCAGCACTTGCTCAGCACCCTGGGTAATGATTCCTCACATTCTCATGATGCCTCTCAGTTTGCTAAGCACCTTCTCTTTCTCTTACACGCTCCCGCCTTCCACTCCCACTCTGACTCCTGCTTGGTGTTGCCCCATTCTGGGGCTGGGGCCCAGAGAGGCACCTCACCCAATCCACTTTCCGTCAAGGGGCCCTGTGGCTGGTGCAGGGGCTGCAGGGGGCAGAGCAGGGTCATGCTTTGCCAAGCTTTTCCACTGTTTACTCTTTCCTGAGAATCTTAACAACCATCCTATCAAGATGTTATCTTAACACTTTTTTGTTGGAAATATGCCATTTTTGGACAGTGCATTTATTCCTCCCTACCCTTCTCCCTCCGGTTATATTTTTAGTTACTTGAGCGTGAAACTGATATATGTACAACTCTTTTCCTTGCAATAAGTATAAGTAATAAGTAGGTATTATTATTCTAGATGAAGAAACTGAGGCTCAGAGAGGACTGTCACCTGCTCTTGGTCACACATTTAGGAAATGGTATAGACAGGATTTGAACCCAGTTCCACAGGCCCTTTGCACTTCAGGCTGTGGGAAGCAGGGATGGCCAAGTCCTAGGACTCCTCTCCAGACTCCTCCCCCAGGTCACCCATCCCAGCCCTCCTAGCCTTCTCTCTCTGCTGCTCGGTGGTGTTTGAGACAGGATATGAATCTGCTTTGCTCCAGGCATGTTTGGGAGGCTGTCATGAACCCTTGAGCCAGAGATACCTAAATTCCTGGGGTTTGGGGGGGGGGGCCTGCAAGGGCAAATTAATGATGAATAGGATGAGGAGTGATGCCCCAGCTAGCCTGGCCTAAACCTCCAGGCAGGGTTGAGCCCAGGGCATAACCATCTGAGCCCAGAGGTACCAGGTCACCCACCTTTACTGCCCCAAGACCCAAAAGATTCATTCTTGGTTAATCTATATTTGGATTTGAGTGTTGGTTTGATTTCTGCCATGTGTACCTCCCTGAGTTTGTGTGTCTTAGGCTGGCAGTGCTCTGGGGGGTGGAGAAGTCCTGTCAGTCTGCCCTCAGTGCTATCTCCTGCTGTCACCCCAGCCTTATCTCTTCTACCCTAGACTGGGTGATGGGCATGAGAGGAGTACTGCCCTGGTGCCTGCTGTCAGCTGAGATGTGTGTCATTGGGGCCCTAAGAAGGCAGGAGCCGCCAGGCCAGTGCTTCTCTCTCTTTTCCTCGTGGCAGATCCCAGAGGCTACAGTTCACAAAGCAGGCTCTGTGTACCCCTCTTTGAATCTCCCATTAGCCTGGGTATGAGGCTGTCAGATAAAACCACTGAAGCCAGGGGAGGGGCAGTGAACTGCCTAGGGTTGGGGTGGAGGCAGAGGACATGCATAGCAGAGAGCCAGAGCCCTGGCCTCCCGAACCCAGATCCAGCCCCCCTGCCACCCATTTCCACACACTTAAAGAATGTGGGTTAGAAGGGGCGAGGGTGATTATCTGACTATGCCCCTCACACTGGAGATCTAAGGTCATCACACAAGCCTCATGGGGACCTGCAACTCATTTTACAAGATTTACTTTGCAGAATGCACCTTGGGGTCACTTGCCATCAGGGCTCCCTGCTCACCCCCTCCACTTTTAAAATTGGGCCTGATTCACACACATCTCAGAGCCCTAAGCACTTCAGGAAGAAACACCTCTATTTGTGAACCCACCGTGACAACTCCTTATCTTTCTCGCGCACCTTTAAGAAAAGCTGTTCCATCCCAGAGCTCTAGGATGGTGAGGCTAGGAGGTTATACATTCTGATGCTCACATTCTACAGATGGGAAACTAAGGCTCAGAAAGATGATGGGGACAGCCAGAGCAGAGAAAGGAACCCTGGGGTGGGAGGAGGCTGAGATCTGGGTTCTGGGAAGGATGGCCATGTACTCACCGTGTGGCAGTGGGCAAGTGATGGGCACTTGTGCCCTATTAGCTGCCCATCCAGGGGAGCTCACCACGGGCCCTAGCTCTCCCTAGCCCTCCGTAGTCAAGGGCCAGTCACTAGGGTCAGTGAATGCTAGCCTTGGGCCCATTGCCACACTCATACTGGCCTCACCTCAGAGAAATTGAACTATTGGCCTCAGTTCACCCGGAGCAGCTGGAGGCGGAGCTGGCACTAGGACCCAGGGGGGCAAGTAGCAGCCTCCCTGGCTGGAAGGGGTGGCTGGAGTACTGGTGGACCTACCTGCCCTGTGGCTGTGGAGCTCTGGACAGCTTCGCCTGGGGAGGGACAGGGTAGCCCCAGAGCTCTGGGGCCAGATGCTCTTGAGAGCCTAGTCTAATCCATGGGAGGTGTGTGAATACATGCAGGGGTGCTCAGGAGGGGTGGTGGTGGACAAGGGCCAGAGTCTGGGGCTGGAGGAGAGCCTGGTTAAAGCTCCCAGCCGGGAGTGAGATGGGAGTGGAGATTTACCCACGTCTAGCCAGCCTGTGAACCTTGATGCTAGTGGTTGTTGGGGGATGCAAGCTGTGGGCTCTTGATTGTGGTGGGGGGAGTGTGCCCATCTTTGGGTCTCTGGGTGGTTCCTTGTGTCTAAGTAGGTTGTTGCAGAGGTGTGTACCTGTGAGTATGGGAGGGTGTTGGAGAGAAGGGGTTCGCAGGTAACTTCCAGAATCCCTCTTCGAGCACCTCCTCGCCCTTCTTCTCAGAGCCCACTCTTTCTGGGCCCCTCCCCGACCCCTGCCTGAGGACTGGTCGGGCCAGGTCCCCTTCGGAGGAGGGTGGGGCGGGCGCTAGGACCCGGCGGGGCGGGGCGGGGCGGGGCTCCGAGACCCATCAGCTGTACCTCCGCAGCCTGGAAAATACCCAGCGCCGGCGAGCGGAGACCCCGGAGCCCCCAGCCTAGCCCGGGGAGAGGGAGGGAGGGGGGGGGGCGCGCGGGGCGGGGGGGGGGCGCGCGGGGCCGGGGGGGGGGTGCGGGGCGGGGCCGGCGGCGGGACCCACTGCTCCTCCCCCCAGAGCCCCCGCGCTGCCCCGGTCGCCCGGGCAGCGCGGCGGCGGCGGCGGCGGCGGCGGCAGAGGCGCTCGCACCTCCGGCCCCGGCGGGCCCCGGCGGAGCAGCTGGCACAGGTGAGCGGGCCGGCCCCTTGGGCACCCCACCCCGCCCCCACCACGGGCCCCGCGCGCTTCCCGCGCCGGCGCCGCTGCCGAGTTAGTTGAGCCAGTCCGGCCAGCGCTGCGCGGACCCCGCCGGGCCGTCCGTCACCTCGGGTCGCGGCCTCCCCCGGGTCCCGACGGGCCCCCCCCGCACCCGATAATCAGCCCCCACTCCGGCCCCCAAACCGGAGGTCTGGGTCGCTCCTAGCGGAGGGGGAGGGGGGCGTACTGCTCTGTGCCGGCGGTGCGCGCTGGCCAGCCCCTGCCTGTCTCTAACTCTACCCGCCAGGACCCCGAACAGCCGCACCCGCGCCCCCAGCGCACTGACTCCGGTTCCCAAACCGGTCTTTCAGGTCCCTGGAAGGTGGCGTCAGCATCTGCAGCCGCGTCGACGTTGTTGGAGCTTCCGCGGAGGACCCAGGAGAGCCGGACTAGGACCAGGGCCCTGGGCTTCCCCATGGAGAAGTCAGCTGCCTCAACTGAGCTCCAGGGGCCTCGGCCAGTCCTGGGCCGCGACAGCGTCCAGGTGCCCGACGACCAGGACTTCCGCAGCTTCCGGTCAGAGTGTGAGGCCGAGGCGGGCTGGAACCTGACCTACAGCAAGGCCGGTGTGTCTGTGTGGGTGCAGGCTGTGGAGATGGATCGTACCCTGCACAAGATCAAGGTAGGGTTGCCCTGCAGCAGGTGTAGCCTGCACTGCACCCTTACTTCCTCTGACCAGGGAGTCTCCTGGTCCTCCCGCAGGGTTACAGACACCCGGATGTACACCTCAGACTCTCCCGTGAGAAACCAGGAGGAGGCACAGTTTGCTGGCCCCATCTCACAGATGGGCCAACTGAGGCCTGGAGAGGGGGTGTGACTCACTCTGGCTCACTCAGCCAGAACCCAGGCTTCTGCACACCCCTGCCTGATCCGGGGAGGTGGGCTGCTGTCAGGCCTACCTAGGAGAATGGTCTCCCTCAGGGAGCCCTCTGCCCATGGAAGCCTTCACCACGTCCTGACTTGAGTCATCTGAGGAGGGAGACTGAGCCCTTCTCTCCTGAATTCCTGGTTCTCTCAGCCTAAGCTGTGTATCTTTCCCCACTTTCTGCACCCTTGGGTGCCAGGGACCTGATTCCTTCCTGTCTGATGCCCTGCTCTTCCCCCTTCCCTCCTGGCTGTTCCCTGAGTCTCTCCTGCAGGGACTCAGGATCCTGGCTGGCAGATCCTGAAAGCAGGACTTAGATGTCTCTGCCTTACACAGGGCCAGACTGGGGGTGGGCTGGGGGAGGAGAGGACCAGCAGATGCAGGGAAGATGTAGGCACATGCAGCCTCCCTCACAGCCATCAACCCCATTCCTCACAACCCCCTGATTTTCTTCTCTTTGCCAAGATAGGGCCAGCTTGGGGTTTGGGACCCCGTGAGCCCACCTACCCTGGGGAACTAGATGGGGAATAGGCTGGTGAAGACTCTGCTTAGAGGCCTCGGTAGCTTTCTCCAACACAACACATCTGGCATTGCTGTGAGTGCCACTTTTCAAGGGGGCAGGTCTCCCTTCAGTGGAGTCCTGGTAGTAGACTGTACCCTTCCCTTTCTCTTGCCTCACCCTTCCTGCTGTCCTTCTCGAACATGTGGAGGAGTGTATTCCTGTGGTGGAGGGGGGCAGAGGTGGAAGCAGGACACTGAACTCAGAGGGCACTCCTGCCCTCCCTCTACTTCAACCCCTCTTGCCTGGGACCTGCTCTTGGATTTGGATTTAGCTCTGGCATCATGGCCTCATACCAGGGCCAGAGATGTCTGACCTTCCCTCTCTGACACTGTGCCTTTCTGCCTCACTTTGTCTTAGTCATTTAGACCTTTGTCCATCTGTTCCCGTGTGGTCTTCTGGCTCACCCATTCTGTCTTCCCTTCTCCCTTCTATAACTCTCTGTCTGCACCCTGGCTATCTGACTGTCTCCTTCTCTCTGGGTTTCCATGTGTGTCTCCCCTCCTGGGACTCTCTACCCAGGCCTGAGGACCCTGGGCTGGGGCCTTCCCGGAGGCCTGACCTGTGTCTGAGCCTGAGGAGCAGGGAAGGGAAGGGCAGCTGGTATGTTCCAGCTTAGTGCTCTCTGAGGACAGGGACAGGTCCTATTCTTCTTTGCATCCTCAGCCTCCAACACAGACAGAGCAGGGATGTTGGTTGAATGAAGGATGGAAGGAAGGAAGGAACGAAGGAACAAACTGAATAAAACGTGAGCAAAGTTTTTGTGAGAACAAGGTTGTTTTCCTGACTGTGACCTAGGAAAGGCTCAAGGCTGGGCTGTGCAGTGGGGTGGGGAAGTGTAATTTCCCCACCGAGCTGGCTCTCCAGAAGGAAGAGAAGGGGAAAGTCTGAACTGAGACCAGTACTCCCACCCTCTGTGTCAACAGGGTGGAGTTGCCTCCTCCATCTGGCTTGGTTAATGAATAAACCCAGCCTAGTCCAGGACTGGAGTTGGCAGGTCTGGGGTCCGGAGTGCCACAACGGACCACTTGTGGCCAGATCAGATTTGTTAGGTGTTCTTCCTTGGGAGTGGAGGGGACTTGGAAAAACGGGGGTATTGTGGGCTTGTGGTCAGGGCATACACCTGACCTTCCTTCCCTCTCAGACTGAGCAGAGGTTGGAGGTGCCTTTACAACCCCAGTTTCATACTCACCCCTCACTGGGGTGCAAGTATGGACACCGAGGTCCAGAGAGGAACAGGGGCCAGCCCAGGCTCACACAGCCAAGTCCCAGCAGAGCCAGACTTGGCACCCGGACCTTTAGCCTACCGGCCTAGTTCTCTCTGTTGTGCTCGCCACAGTGGAGGGGGACTGGGGCCAGGAGGTGAGCAGAGCTGGGGCCTAAGGAGGAGGCTGGGGCCTTGGTTACGGGCATCCCGAGATCTCTGATCCCCTCAGCACAGCCAGATGGAGCTGTGGGGGACAGGCAGAGGTCTCTGAGCTCCCCATCCCCAAGATTCCAAGAATCCGTTTCTGGTAAGAGCCCCTGCTCTGAGCCAAGCGTTTCTCTTCATGGTCTAATTTACCCTCAGGCCAGTCCTGGGCAGCAGTAGGCTTGTCTCCATGCTACAAACAAAGAAACTGAGGCTGAGAGAGGTGATGTCACTTGCCTAAGGTCATATCAGCTGAGGCAGGAGTGGAACCCAGGCCAGCCTGGCTCCAGAGTCCCTGCCTCTCTCATCTTGGGCTCACATCTTAGTCAACATTCTGGCATTTGACCCCATCAATAACTCTTTGAAGGACGTGGTGTTTTCATCATCCCATTTTTGTTTGATAAATGAGAAAGCGGAGGCCCAGAAAGGGGAGTGGCTTGTCAAGGTCACACAGCAGGTCTGAAGCCAGAGTCCCCAGGGATGATTGGGTCACTCCGGGAGGCTGCGACTCAACCACAGGTATTTGTTGAGCTCCCCCCTCCCCACAGCCTGTTCTGGGCCTGCCCTCTGAGCTGGAGAAGCCAGCTGCCTCCTGTACATGCCCTGTGTGCATGATCCCAGGTTGGGGGAGCAGGTCCACCTATCTGCCTACCTGATTGATTTCCTCTTCCTCACTCCCTTTCCCCCAGACTTATCTTCTCCCTGCTCCTGTGTCCAGAGGTTCCTGGAAGACACTGTGGCTCTGGCCCAGCATTTGGAGCCAGGACAAAGGGACAGGGCTGCTGGAGGCCACCTCTTCCCTTTCCCTCCCTCCTGGCCTCCGGCCTGGTCTGGTCCCAAGCCTGCACTGTGCTCCGGGCACTGGAGAGGAGGCAGATACCACCTCCTGAGAGGTCAGGCTTCGTCCCAAAGGCAGACGCTGAACGTGGATCCTGGGTCCAAGGCAGAGGGCAGTTTGGAACCTGAATACAGGTCTCTCAATGCCCAGGCCAGGCTTCCCCACAGCTCCTGTAGCAGTAGAGAAATGGGAAACCAGGGGGTCTGTCATTTATTCAAGCAGGGCCAGCTGGGGAAGAGGCTGAGGTCCAGTCCTGGCTATGGTATTCTTTTGCTGTGTTTGTGACTGTGGGCACATCCCTGCCCTCTCTGGGTTATGTCTCCATCTGTGCCATGGGGCTCTCCTGGCTCCAAGGGCCTCTAAACTCAATGCCTGGGCTGGGGCCCATGGAGAGGGGTGAGGCACAGGGGACAGAAAGCAGGAGATGACACGGCCTGCCCAGCCCTGCCCTGGATGCTCACGTGCTCGGGCTCTCTGATGCTGCTGTGTACCTAGCCACCTGAGAGGTAGAGGAGACCTGGCCCCTGTCCTCAGAGGTGTCCAGACCTTGGTGGAGAGAAGACTGACAATTCCAGGTGACCCCCTGCCCACTGCATGAGGCAGGTGTCCACAGGCAGACCACAGAGGCAGGAGTGGGCCCGGTGGGTAGGGGCCTTGAGGGGCTTGATGGTTGAAGCAGGGGTGCGAGGTCTCCTGGGGGAGTGCAGCTGAGAACCTGAGGTTCCTCTTGCCACAGGAAGCTGGGTGGTGGGGACCTATCTCCTCTGACTTCCTGTCCTACGACTCCTCCTCTTCCCCTTTGGAGAAAGCTTCAGTGACCCCTCCCTGACCTGTCTCACTGTCCACCTGCTTCCACACCACAGGCCCCCTGAGTTCCAAGCTCTTAAGCCAGTGCTCCGGCCTGTCCCCTCTCAGCACCTCATTCTCTCCCCCTGTAAAATTTGGGATCATCTCAGGGATCTCCAAGGGCCCTTCTCACTCTTAATGGTCCATGGGACTCAAAAGGGTCATGGGGAAGGTGGGGACAGTTGCAGGGCCAGGTGTTTTCTTCATGTTGTCCCACTGAGTCTTCACAACTGTCCTGTGGCATAAGTCTTATGAACTCCATTGAACAGATGTGAAAGCTGAGGTTCAGGGCAAGAATTCACTTGTGCAGTCAAACAGCTAGGAGGTAGCCGAGGCAGGATCAGAGCCCAGGTCCTTGAGACTCCAAGGCCAAGATCTCTTCACTCCCTTGGGCCTGCTTATTAGCATCATTGGGCCCTTCCGTCTCCTGGACCCTGTGGCTCAGAACCTACCCCTGTCTTCTGCCTTCGGTCTCCCTGTACTGTGCCATTGTGGGAGGGCACCCTGGAGTGGTCCCAGCTGAGCAAGAGCCCAGTCCTTACTGTGTGACCTTGGGGGGTCACTTCACCTTTATGAGTCAGTCTTCTTATCTGTGGTGGCAGAGGCAGGAGTTAATTGGGTTTTAGGGTTTTGGATTCAGTGAGTTCAGGTTCAGGCTGGGCCTCTGTCGCCTCTGGGGCTCAGTTTCCCTGTCTCTACAGGAAGTTGCTGGGCAGGTGGTTTGTAGAGGCTGTCCTGGCCTTAGGCCATGGTAAAGGCTTCTGCATTGCTGGACACAGAGTAAGGACGGAGAGCTAAGGCCATGACAGTCTGTGCCATCTGAGAGGTCCCTAGATGGGGCTCCTGAATCCAGGCTGAGGCCCTGAGACCCCTGTCCTGGATGGCTATAGCTCTGACTTGGTGTGAGGGCAGCTGGAGGAGGTAGTCCAGAGCTGTCCTCAGGGGACAGGCTCCCAGAGAGCATGCCCCAGGGAGTCAGGGTCTGGACCTTCAGGTGGGGGAAATCAGAGAAAGGAAAGGTCAGAGGTGGCTGGAGGCTTTAGGGAAGTCTTTCTGGAGATGCCTGGGTTGGCCTGAGGCCACAGGGGGAGAGCACAGGGTCCAGAGTCCTGGGCATGTGACCTTGGGCAGATTGCTGCCCCTGCCTAGGCTTTAGCTTCCTCATCTGTCACATGTGAATAGTAGTGCTGCCCTGCCTGTCTTTGGGCACTTCATTCAGGTTGGGGACAAAGAAGGAAATCAAACGAACCCTGCCCTCAAGGAGCTCCCAGTTGGATGCTGGGACAGACACTTATCACAGGAGCTGCAGAGACCCAGAGCAGGCCTCTGAATCAGCCTTGGGGGCCAGAGAAGGCTTCACAGAGGAGGAATTCTCAGGTGATCTGTTTGGAATTGGGTAGAGAATGAGGAGTACAAGTTTGACAGCATTGGGAGCATTTCATACAGAGGAACAGCTGTGTAAAGACCCAGAGGCGGGAAACAGGGCAGTGCATTAGGAGAGCTGCAGGTGGTTCATTGTGGGGCTTGGAACTCAGGGGGCTGGAGGTGATTAGACAGCTAGACCAAGGCTCTAGGATTTGGGTCCTGGAGGTTCTAGGGTACCAAGGGAGGGTTTTAGACAAGGTAGGTGGTAGGAGGAAGATGCTGCTGTATTTATCTGGACAGACATGCCAAGGCCTGCACTAAAGCAGGGACTGTGGGGAATGGAGCAAGGGATTGCATCCAGAAAGATTTAGGAGGCATAAGGGATGGGACATGGTGGTTACAGCATAAGTCTTGTGCAGGCTGGGATGTAAGATAGTATGGATGTGCAGCTCCCTGGGGGCAAGGAACTGGTGGGATGGGTGCTTTCAGTCAGTGTCCATCCACGCTGGGGCTAGAAGAGCCCTCAGCCCCCAGGCTGGCTCTGTTCCTCCATGACCAGCTCCCCAGGCTCTGGCTTTTAAACTTTAACGAGCCCCAGCTCAGTTTCCAGCCGAGAGTCTTTAAAGTTTCAGGAGATGAGAGAAAGGAGGCAGTCCTGGAGACAGATGGGTTTTCTTTCTTCCCCTGTGTCTCCATGCCTGGCTGGGCCACCTGGAGCCAGGGCTGCGGGTGCCATGACCCCGGAGGCGTGGTGCTCTTTAGGGATCTGGGACCTTAGCTGGGCTGCTCCAGTCTGTTCGTGAGGGGCCAGCGGCCACCGAGATAGATGGGAATTAAAACTCTATTCCCACCCTGCCCTCTTACCTTTACCCCTGACCTGGGCAGGTGAGCATCCACCCTCCCCCCCCCAGCAACAGGTGAGAGGAAAGGTGCTTAGACCATGCATTGGGCTCGAGGTGTCTCTGTCCCTCCCTGTGCCTCACTTCAGGCATGCTTGGTCTGGCCTCAATGCTCCGGGACCCCTGGAGCTGTAGAAACACAGGCAGTGGAAGAAAGTATCAGGTCCAGAACTTAGTGGTGGGTCCCACACCAAATACAGACTCCTGTCACCTGTCATTAAAGAGAGGCTGGGCAGGTGGCACTGGGCAGCTGGAGCTGTTCTCTGGGGCTTTAGCATAATAATTGCCTCCCTGCCTCTCAGCCTGGCTCCCTGAAGGCAGCTACTTGCTACCTCTGACCTCTCTCTAGAATTCTTATGTCTTGGGGCAGTTGAACAATGCCTGCAAGTTTACCTCCCTCCCCTTCCCCTCCACCACGCAATGGGAAGTACAGGTAAATACTGCCTTTGGTCTCCTCTGCATTGTCTGGGCCATGTAATCTCATCCTTTGAGTTCCCTGTCACAACCTGCATCTAACCTTGGTTTCCTGAGAAATCCCTCTACCATCTCCTTGATGCCTCCTCCTTGTTTTTGGACCCTTCTAGATTGCCTGGGACCTTGTACTAGACCAGGGAAGTGACGAGTCTTAAGGCAGAGGCCTGACAGCCAGAGGGGATGGAGTTCCCTTGTGTGTCTCCAACATTCATTCATTCAACACATATTTATTGTTCACATACTGTATCCCAAGTATATCCAGGAATTTAGTGGGAAACCAGACAGATCAGACCCTGTTGTCATGAGTTTACATCCTGAGGGGGAGACAAGCAAAATAGAAGCAAATAACTAAATAAGATACCAGATGGTTGTTGTGTGTTATGAGGGCAGGATGATGTGATGGGAATTGTCTGGCCTTCTATGTTTGGGCCTTCTGTGTGTGGAGCTGGATTGTATGTGCCTGTGTGTGTGATCTGGTCCTTAGTTGGGTAGATTGTGAGCCCCTCAGGGGCAGGGCACCTGACAAAGGTCATTAAATCCATATTGAATGTGTTTGTGTGTGTGTGTGTGTGTGTGTACACGTGCCTAAGGTTGGGTGTATGTGCCTCTGAGTGTGAGACTCTGTGTGTGTTTCTGTGTCTGGCATTACTTTGTGTGTGTGAGTCACACCCCCTCACTGCAGCAGAGTTGTCTCTGATCCAATTATGTCTCCTCAGCTGTCTCCCAGTGGCTTCCGCCCCCCAGCTCAGCTCTGGCTCTGCCTCGGTTTTCCCCTCCCTGCTTCCCTGCAGCCTCCTGTCTTTGCCTCTGGGCCTGTCTCTGGGTCTCAGAGTCTCCCCTTGGGGTGTGTTTTCTATCCCTGTCTCTAATGGTTACTGCCTCTGCCTTTACGTCTCTACTTGTCCTGTTTCCTCCTTTTTTTTAATCTGTCCTGGTTATTTATTCGTTCAACAAACCTCTTCTCGTGTCTCCCACCCACTCTGCCAGCCACTGTGCTGGTGCTGGGGACCTGGAGATGGATCAGACCTGGGCCCTGCTCTTAAGGCCTAGTGGGGTGACTGATGGAGATGGTGACAGCCCTTCGTGAGGACTCAGGTCGAGGGAGACGTGGCTGACAGCGTGGTGGGGGGCAGTGGCGTCTGGGTGGGACCTGTGGGGCCCATCAGGAGTCAGGTGGCAGGCTGAGAAGGTCTTGGTGGGTGCGGACTAAGGGTGAGGAAGGAGAGGAGGCAGAGCCAGAGTTGGGAGGACGTTTTGGTTAGGATTTGATCTTGAAGGCAGAGGCAGCAGAGGCTTTCAAGCTGGGCAATACCATCATCACTGGGTTTTATTTTTTATTTATTTTCTTATTGTATTTTATTTCGTTGCACCACACAGCTTGTGGGATCTTAGTTCCTTGACCAGGGATCGAACCTGGGCCGGCAGGAGTGAAAGCTCAGAGTCCTAACCACTGGACTGCCAGGGAATTCCCAGCACTGGGTTTTAGAAAGCTCCCTGGCCCCAAGTGGCAGATCGGCCTGGGAGCCAGGGGACCAGTGACGAGGCTGTGGCTGCACCGGTCCAAGCAAGGATGGTGAGGCCTGCCTGGGTCTGGCGAAGAGGAGCTGTTGGGAAGGTCATGGCCAAGCAGGATCCCAGGTTCCAGGCACAGGCGGGGAGCAGAGGGGAGTGGGCATTGGGGTTGGATAATCCAACAGTAGTGGATATGGTGAGGGTGAGCCTATGGGCTGTCCAGGGGGTGATGCCCAGGAGGCTGTTGAAAATGCAGTCTGGAGCTTGCTAGAGAGCTTTTGGGGCATGAGGCCACTGTTAGCGCCTGAAGTCCTGGGAAGTGTTTATCCAATTTGTCTTTGTCTGCTTGTCTCTGTGTCAGCCATGGCCCCTGTCTTGTCTCACTGATCTCCCCGACCCCCTTTCTTTCCTTGCAGGCCCACCCACGCTCTGCTCTTTCTCAGGTCTCCCTCCTCTGTCTGGCTCCCCACCTCCGCCAGGGCTGGAGCAGAGTGGTGGGAGCTCCAGACCAGGAGGTCAGCTTCCAAGATATCAGAGCAGGATGTTCCTCAGCTGCAGAGGCCTGGGGGGTGGGGGTGGGGGTCCAGGGAGGCTGCTGGAGACTAGGTAGGGGGAGGGGAAGGGGATGGAGGCACAGTAGGGATGAGTCACTCAGCCCTGCGTGGAGAGCAGCAGAGGGGCCTAGCTTGGTCTGCCTGAGCAGACTCTGGGAGCTGTGTCTAGGGGAGACATGGCAGTACCTCCGCCTACCACTGGTCTCAGGAGGGCCGCACTTTAGGAGAGAAGATGGGTTGAGGTTATCTGGTGCCAGATCCCCTTCCCTTCAGAAGAGGCTGTCTAGTCATTTTACAGGTGAGAACTCTGAGGCTGAAGGTGGGGGAAGGAGAGCCTGTGACGGGCCCACACCAAACCTGCTCTCTGTGTCCTTCCAGCGCCCCTTACTCCAGGCAGAGCTGCCCCAGCAGCCCCAGCCCCTAGCGTGGACCCTCCAGGGATAGTCCTCATCTGGCCAAGTGCTGGCCCACCTGGGATTCCTTGAGTCCTTGACAGAGCAGAGCCTTGTTCTTAGGGAACAGCTTCAGGGGTGGACTTTGGGTTGACACTGGGTTCCAGGATGGTTCTTCCCTTCACTTTTCTCAGCCACCATTTACAAATGGGCGTAATCTTCCCTCCTCACGGGTAGTTGAGAGGATGGAATTAGGAGAATTTGCAAGGCCCTAGTGCAGAGCCTGGCACAGAGCTGGCACGCTCTTAACGTTTGCTGAATGGATGAATGAATGAACAGTCTGAGGTACCCAGGGGACAGCTCCATTTCCTCCTGCGTCCATCCTTGTTCACTGGGGTTACCTCGTGGAACTGCATGAGCCTTCTCCTTCCCCCAGCCGGTCCAGGCCATTTCCAGTCCCCTCCAGCACCTCTGCCCAGCCTCTTTCCCCTCCTTACATCTGGGTGCCATCTGCTATTCTATTCATCCTGTAGGACTCTGCTTAGGTGTGCCCCTCCCTGTACCTGCGTCCCCCTGCTTCCTTCTCTCCCTGCCGTGAGCCCCCAGGATTTTCATGCCTGTGTCCCAGCTGAGGGTGGAAGGACCCTGAGCCCCCTCAGGCTTTACTCTCAGCATGGCTACACCACACAGAGCATTTCCAGGCAATTCAGCATCAGCCTGGGCAGCCTCAGGCCCATCTCAGCAGAGTCCAGGCTCCCAGGTCCAGGGCACAAGGACCTCGGGATTCTGGACAACACACTTAACCTAGAAAAAAAAGAGTATGGTTTCTTTATCTTATATAAACTCTGTTGTACCAACAGTAACGAGAATCCAAAAATGATAAATTAATCCCCCAGAGCCTCAATTCCTGAGTTAAACTTCCCCTGGTTCCTTCCAGCTCTCATTCAAGGGTGTAGGTAATTTATGTACAGTTGAGACCATGGCACAGATGCAAGCTTGTGTCCTCTTTTGTTCATTTAACATTGCATCTGTGGAAATGTCTCATATTGCTACAGAATCATTAATTCAGGAACATTTCTGGCAGCTGCTCCCTGCCAGGCCTCTTCTGGGTTCTGAGGGGCCCCTGCCCCTGCCCTGAGGGAGACCACAGTCCTCAGTAGCTGGGCAGTGATCTTCAAGGTGAGGTATCATTCTTAACTCAACCAGGCCCTGTTGGTGGTGGTGTTCCAGGTTGTCCCCCAGTATATTTTGCTAATTACAAATGCAATAATACAGTCATGAATATTGTAACAGAACTTTTTTTCTCATTTTGTATTTTTTTTCTGAGTATAAATTTCTGGTCCTGGAGTTCCAGGACCTGAGTTGAAAGATACATTTTTATGATTTTTAAAATATCTGCCAAACTACTTTTCAGAATAGTGCAACCAGTTTTTGCTGTCACTAACTGGGTAACAGTTTTACCATATGCTCACAAGCAGTGGTTATTTTATATACTTTTGCTATTTACTAAATGTAAATTGATACTTCAGGACAGATTGAATTTACTTTTCTTTATCAGAATTATTAAAGATCTTACAGAAAGTCCCAGAATCTCCCTTCACCTGTCTCTGCCCCTGCCCCTTACACTCCATTTTATGAGGATGATGGCAGAAGTAGTAATCAGCCTCAAGTGCCACAGAGAGTTTTACAAGCGTCCAGGAGGTTTTCACAACGACCCTTCCTTCTGACCTCCACAAAGCACTGAGGGCCACCAGGCATGGCCCCAAGCACTCTAAAAGTCAGAGAAGCTCACACGGGCATGGCCTCTTTGCTGGCTCACCTGTCCCTCCTTCCATTCAGGCAGCATTTCTTTACTAGACCATGCCAGGCACTGGGGATTCCAAGACAAGCAAGGGGCCAGGATGAATCGATGCATCGCAGTGTGTGCTGATGAAGGGAGGCGGTGGGGTGGAGGAGGAGGCCCCAGACCAACCTGCAGAAGTTAGGGACACGGTAGGCGGCCTGGTCAGGACACAGCCAGGCTGAAGTTTGAGGGCAAAATAGCAAAGAACCAGCAAGGGGAGGTCCTGGGAAAGCAGGACTTATTAGATCTCTCTCCTCCTACACACCCCCACCTCTGCTTCCCCTGATGCCCTGTGTCAGTGCCCTTGAGCTGCTCTTGAGATTTGGCGGGGACATGGGGGGAAGGTCTTAAGGGTCTCCATTCTGGGGACCCCAGAAACCCAGAGGCAAGGGCAGGTGCTCTAGCAGCTTGGCTAGATGATGGCCGTGTGGGGCCTTTAGGAGGGGCAGTGGAGGGCCCTGAAGCCAGCAAGCAGGTGGTGCGCAGCCCTGGGAGGAGGACTTGGAGCAAACAGGGCAGAGGGGCCACTGGAGCTGAGCCTTTCATGTGCTGTGTGCCCTGGGTCAGTGTCTGTATCTTTTAACACCTGGACTGACATGGTGAGGGCAGTGCCTGGTTGTGGGTTGTGAGGGTGGAGCCTGTGGACTTGTGCAGGGCCCTGGTACAAGAGGGCCACGCACCCCCTCCCTGTCCGTCCACCCTGTGGCAGGATCTGAGGCATTTTTGTTGTTTTAAACTTTGTTCCTTGCCCCTTTATATCCTGCCCTTTGGTGTTAGCAGGAAAGTGCTCCCCTCGGCAGGGCCTGAGAAGTCAGGGAAAATTGCCGGGGCCTAGGGCTGGAGAAGGGCAGCTGCCGCTGGGGGCTTTATGTACAAGTCTCATTTAATCCTCACAGCTCTACTCCGGGGGGAGGATTATCCCTGTTTGACAGATGAAGATACTGGGATTCAGAACTGAAGTCCTTTGCCCAAGCCAAGGCCACACAGGCAGGAAGCGGCAGGACAGAGGCCTATCTGACCAGACAGCCTGGAATTGCTGCGAGTGTGAGCTTGTGGGGCAATGCGATGGCCCAGGTCTTCTCAGAGGAGACTTCCAGGTGCAGAGCTCCAGTGCTGAGCTTTGGAAAAGCACAGCCTTGCCTTTAAGCCCAGGGAGGGCTGAGGATAGAGTCGGGAATTTTGTTCAGAGGAAGAATCTCTGAGCTTCGCCTGCCTGGTCAGCAAGCCTTTCTGAATCCAGTGAGCTCTGCGTAATAACCATCAATTACGGCTTCCCTGGTGGCGCAGTGGTTAAGAATTTGCCTGCCAATGCAGGGGACACGGGTTCAAGCCCTCATCCAGGAAGATCCCACATGCCACAGAGCAACTAAGCCCGTGTGCCACAACTACTGAGCCTGTGCTCTAGAGCCCGCGAGCCACAACTACTGAGCCCACGTGCCACAACTGCTGAAGCCTGCGCACCTAGAGCCCGTGCTCCGCAACAAGAGAGGCCACTGCAGTGAGAAGCCTGTGCACCACAACAAAGAGTAGCCCCCTCTCGCCTCAACTAGAGGAAGCCCATGCGCAGCAACGAAGACCCAACGCGGCCAAAAATAAAATAAATTAAAAATTAAAAGAAAATAATAACCATCAATTAACTAAGGCAGTCTCCAGTTGCCAGCGTGTTTGTTTTAGCTGGGCCAGTCCTGCCCCTTGATGAAGGGAGCAGAAAGTCCTGACACTTTGGGGTCAGGCACACCCAGGCTCTGGTTCGCTCCACCTCTGTTAGCTTTGTGGCCTTGGTTAATCATTTTACCTCTCTGGGCCTCACTTTCTGCATCTGTAAAATGGGGGTGATGATATCCATCAGGGTGTTGGGGGGGTAAGAGACAATATTTGCACAGGATGCAGCTTGGCGCCCTTGACAGCTGGCAGAGGTGGTTTGACCTAAACTTCAGCCGCTGGGGGGTCCGTGGTCCAGGTGCTACTGTCTCCTTTGTGGGATGATGAATTAGTGATTTGGAGCACATGGTAATGGTTATTGAGGTGGTAGCTGTTGTTTGGGGCTATGATTGATTTGATAGCTAGTGCTCCACCCTGGTCAGGAGTGCTTTCTCTGTTTTAAATACGGTTCTTTTGGGAAAGGGTGATTTGCTTAATAGTTATTCCTTTAACAAAACTGCTAAAATGCAATGTGGTGAGAAGTCAGCACAGCCTGAGGCATGTTTCAGAGCCCAGATGGACCCCTTACCCTTCTCTGGGCCTCAGTTTCCCCAGTGGTGACCTGAAGAGTAGAGGTGGAAGAGATCATCTCCTGGGTCCCTAGGACTTTGGGATAATCCATGTGCCCCATATATCCCACGGGCAAGGATATTGGAGACCTGCTGTGTTAAGGTCTTGGCATGTGGGCCAGACTTGGATCCATCTGTCCGTGTCTCAGTTTGCTTGTTACTGCCCTGGCCATTGGCCCTCAAAGCCACACCACAGCCCCATGGACATGACCTGACTTCTTTTCCTGTCTCAGGTCAGCCATCTCCCTGGGTCCTGGGAGATACTTCAGCCCCTTCCCCTACCAACCACTTCCCTCTTCTTGTGGAGATTCCTCTTTCTCTAATACTGAGCACTGGGAAGGCATCTCCCAAAGAAGCACGGGGCAAGGGGTGGGAGAGAGGAGGAGGGTAGAGTGAGACACCGCTAGGGCACTGACCCTGCTCTGTACTTATTTATTTAAGCCTCCAGGTTTTTGCACCCCCCAGTCTCTCTGCCTGAAATGCCCTCTCTCCCCTTTCAGCAATTCAACTTCTTTTAGGTTCAGTTGCCCTCTGATCCCACAGTTCCCATGCCCACCCCCCCAACCCAGCTCATTCTCTAGTGAGATTTTATGTCCCCATCTCTCCCACTGCGCACTTGATGGGCCCTCTTTAGGGCAGGGCCCAAGTCTGGTTCACTTCTCAGTTCCCTGCCGCCCAGTTGCAGCCCTTGCACACAGCCGACTCCGGGCAGTAGTGAATGGATGGATGGAAGGGCAGGGCCAGGTGAGGCAAGAGAGGCGCCTGGGGCCCAGAATGTAAGGAGGCACATGCAAACACAACCTGGTCCTAGCCCTGTGGAAGGGTGCGTGGCTGCTTGTGGAAGCCTGCTTAAGTAATAACAGCTACTGTTTTGGGGGTATCTATGTGCCAGGCATATTGCATACATTATCTAATTTAATTTAATCACAACGTCCCCATGAGATAGGTACTTTTTAAAATTTTTAATTTATTTAATTTATTTATTTTTGGCTGCATTGGGCCTTCATTGCTGCGCGCAGGCTTTCTCTAGTTGTGGTGAGCAGGGGCTACTCTTCATTGTGGTACGCGGGCTTCTCACTGCGGTGGCTTCTTTTGTTGTGGAGCAGGGCTCTAGGCACACGGGCTTCAGTAGTTGTAGCACACGGGCTCAGTAGTTGTGGCGCATGGGCTTAGTTGCTCCGCGGCATGTGGGATCTTCCTGGACCAGGGCTTGAACCCGTGTCCCCTGAATTGGTAGGCAGATTCTTAACCATTGCGCCACCAGGGAAGCCCCGAGATAGGTACTTTTATTATCCCCATTTTTCACATGAGGAAACAAAGACTCAGGTGAGTTAAATCTTGTGCCTAAGGGGAGGAACTGGAATTGGAACCTGGGATTGCTAGACTCAGAGCCTGCAGGAGTCACCCCTGATGGCCTTCCTTGCTTGTCCATTCCCTTCCAACCATGGCTCTATGGGGTTCTGGGCAATCCCAGTTCTCTACCTCATGGGGTTTGGAGAGAGTGGAGTGTAGGGGGTACACAGTCTAATTTCTCTGGTGTCACCTGCTCCCTCTGGGCCTCAGTTTTCTCAGCTGTAAAATGGCTGCATGTGAGACTTCCTGCTGTAAACCAGGCCTTAAGGGCTTTGCAGCCAAGCATGGCCTGCTCCTTGGCTGAGCAACCCCGGCACTGCCTCCCATTCAGTTCTGGTTTCCAGGAGGAGCGCCCAACCGGCCAGCCAAAGTGAGTGACTTGCACAGGGCCCAATGGCTGTGGATTCTGGTCACAGCCCCGCCCACCAGGTGCTCTCCAGTGACTCACCTCTACCCCTGCTCGTCCCTCCAGAAGCCTCTTAGAATTACCTTGCCCATGTGGCGGCTGCAGCTGCGCACAGGAACAATGCTGGATGTAATTTACCCCTCTTGGCTCATGCGCACAGCCTCCTGGGGGCTGTGGAAAGAGCCGGGCCCAAAGCCAGACTGGCCACCTGGACCGCCTTGGTTTCCTCACCTGCAGCGCTGCCTCCACAGCCTGAGTTCTCCCCTTCCCAGCAGGCCCCACAGCTGACCTTCCTCCCCAAGAGCCTGCCGTGAGCTTGGGAACCCTTTGAAGTTTCCTTCTTTATCTTAAAGATAAGATGTTACGCAGAGTTTATGCTCAACTCAGTGCCTGGTCTGTCTTGTGGCTCTGCGTGCTCCTCCCACTGCCTGCTGTCTCAGACGGAGGCCCCTGGTCCTGAAGCCACAGAAGTCCAGAGGGAGAAGAGGCAGTCTGGGCAGTGTAGGCCTTTCTCAGTGTGCACCCAGCCGTGGGTGCAGCTTGCCCTGGGAGCACCAAGGCTGGCCTGAGGGAAGAGGAATCCCCAGGTTGGATCCTAACCTACAAAGCATAATTCTGTTGTCACTACTCCTTCATACAGTCACTGTGTGGAATAACACGTTGGAGAACTTGCAAAGCCAAACCAGCTTCCATACTTGGATTTAGAGAAGTTCTGGTTTCCTCAGAAGCCACACTTGAGTGCTCCTTCATGGTTAAGAGTATTGGAAGATCCGGTTTTGAAGTTCTGCTGCTTTCTTGCCTTATGATTTGGACAGGTTGCTTCCTCTCCTGAGCCTCAGCTTTCTGTTTTGCAGCACAGCTCACCGGGGGGTGAAGAGTGAGTGTGTGTGTTGAATGTCAGGTGCAACACCCAGACCTCAGTGTCGCTGCACAGTGGAGGTGTGTCTGTATGCTCCTGATGATGCCAGATCTGGCCTCTGCCGTCTTCTCCATCCCATCCTTCTCATCACTTTGTTCAATCACTCATTTATTCATTCGCTCATGTTTCATTAGTCTTTCTCAGTCTGATATAGTTCCTGAGTCTTTCCTTGACTTTCATGACCCTGACACTTAGAGGCCAGATATTTTGTAAAAGTCCCTCATTTTGGGTTTGTCTGATATTCCTTATGATTAGATTTAGATCATGCATCTTTGGCAGAAATATCACATTAAGTGGTACCTGTATTCTTTTCATTGCATCCTATCAGGAAACATCCAGTTGTAACTTGGCCTATCACTAATGATGTTCACTTTGATCACTTGGTTAAGGTGGTATCTGCCAGGCAATGTGAAGTTACTGATTTGATGGGAAGGTACTTTGAAACTATATAAATACCCTATTCCTCATTAAACATTAAATTTATTTATTTATTCATACCTGTATATACTTTGGTTTCCTATTTTATTCAGTGGAATATAATCTGTTACTATCATTATTTATTTTAATACATGAGTTGGCCCAGCTTTAGCCCATGGTAGGGGACCAGCTGTCCTGTTTGCCTGGGACTGAGGGATTTCCCGGGATACGGACTTCCAGTGCTAAACTGGCAAACCCTGATGAGTTGGTCATGGAACCAGCAGGAGCCCTTCACACTGGCTCCTGTGTCTGCTGGGCAAGGTCCCTATCACTCTGTAAGTATGTTGTCCTTACTTTCTGGCACAGTGAGATGTTCCAGGTACATCTTATACTTACTCCGACTTAGCCCTGGAATTATGCATTTCTCCAAGAAGACCTGGAAGCAGGACCTTTGAGTATTAGGCTGCAGCACACCATGGGCACTGGAGCAGATGGAACTCATTCAGCTTCCCTACAGGCCACACTGTTCTCTCTGCCAGGGCCACTTGCTAGATTCCTACCTTCCATGCTGAGCTTCTCCATGAAGACTGATTCCCCACATGCCTCACCGCACACAGCTGACCACCTCCTCTGTGCCCCATTGGGCAGTTTGGGCACCTCCCCATTTCCAAGTTGGTCTCCTCTCTCAACTGGAAGCCTCTGAAGGACAGGCCTCAGATTCATCTCTGACTCTTCTGTGCTCTGCACAGAGCTGAAGCTGATTAAATGACTGGATCTAGTCATACCACCTGGTGGAGCAGAAAAGCAGAGGGCAGGGAGGGAGGATGACACACAATGAGTTTTTGCAGGCTGGAGCTGTCCTTGAACTTTGGTTTTCTTAACTAAAATGGGGCTAATCCCTCAGAGTGTTGCTGTAGGAATAAAATGTGGTAATGTGTAGAAAGCCCTTAGGATAGTGCTTGTGGTGAGCACACCTCTCAGTATCTCTGGGAAACTTTTTTTTTTTTGCTGCGCTGGGTCTTTGTTGCTGCGCGCAGTATTTCTCTAGTTGTGGCGAGCGGGGGCCACTCCTTGCTGTGGTGTGCAGGCTTCTCACTGCGGTGGCTTCTCTTGTTGTGGAGCACCGGCTCTAGGCGCGCGGGCTTCAGTAGTTGTGGCACGTGGGCTCAGTAGTTTTGGCTCGCGGGCTCTAGAGCGCAGGCTCAGTAGTTGTGGCACACGGGCTTAGTTGCTCCACGGCAATGTGGGATCTTCCCGGACCAGGGCTCGAACCCGTGTCCCCTGCATTGGCAGGCGGATTCTTAACCACTGCGCCACCAAGGAAGCCCCTGAGAAACATTTTTATTTAATTTTTTTTCATTATTGCAGAAGCAGTACTATATATTTTAGAAAATTAGAAATACAGACAGCAAAAAGAAAATAAAGCTATTATATGCTCATCATTTATAGATTGCCACTGTTAACACCTTAGTGATTGTGCTTCCCAGGCCTTTTCTGTGCATATATTTTTCCCCCAAAATGAGATTATATCATGCATTCCATTTTGTAACTTGCTTTTCTTCAGGCAGCAATCTCCACCATTTTGTTTCAGTAAATTTTCAGCACATCTAACTAACACTCAGATCATATTCATATTTCTCCTATTGTCCCAAATATGTCCTTATAGCTGTTGTGTCCAAGCCAGTATGTAATCCAGGACCACACTTTCTATCTGGTTATTTGTCCTATAAGTCTTAGTCTAGCCTAGTTCCTTCCTTATGACATTGACCTGTAGAAGAGACTGGACTAGTAGCCCTGCAGAATGTCTCACCATCTGGCTTTGTCTTGTATTCTTATGGTGACACTTAACTTGTTCCTCTGTCCATTGTATTTTCTGTTGAGTGAAGCATATCCAGGGCTTGAGGAGTTCACTTGTGCCTAGAATACCCAATGGGTAGTGTCCTTCCTGTGTCCTCTCATCACCATTAGTGGTGCCAGGGCCTAACCCAAGATTAGGGGGAAGGTGATGTGACCCCTCCCTCATATGGCTGCATGTATTTACCTTTTAGTAGAAAGTAATGTGTGGTTCCCTTGGCACCGTCTGAACACCCAGTTCTGGGAAACCTTTTTTTTTTTTTTTAATATTTATTTATTTATTTATTTATGGCTGAGTTGTGTCTTCGTTTCTGTGCGAGGGCTTTCTCCAGTTGCGGCAAGCGGGGGCCACTCTTCATCGCGGTGCGCGGGCCTCTCACTATCGCGGCCTCTCTTGTTGCGGAGCACAGGCTCCAGACGCGCAGGCTCAGTAGTTGGGGCTCACGGGCCTAGTTGCTCCGCGGCATGTGGGATCTTCCCAGACCAGGGCTCGAACCCATGTCCCCTGCATTAGCAGGCAGATTCTCAACCACTGCACCACCAGGGAAGCCCCCTGGGAAACCTTTTTAAACTACACAATAGAACTTGTCCATTTGCTGAGGGGAACTTGATCCTGGGGTTTGGGCTTTCGGGTGAAAAAAAAATCATAGAACAAGGATATGGACTGAGTTTCATCTTGCTGAGTGTAAATCTAGTAAAACCTGGTTCTGTTTTTATTTGCTTTCCAGACATGTGATCTAGGTTAAATCCCAGCTTTGCTACTTACCAGCTGAGTGACCGTGGGCAAGTTCCTTAACCTCTCTGAGCCTTAAGTTCCTCTTTGGATTTCTTGTCTGGTAGAGTTATTGTGGGGGTTAAATAAAAAACAAAAAGTGTCCTCGGCTCTTTTCTCCCCTAGATGGAAAGCTCTTTGAGAACAAGGCTGATAAATAATAAGAAATCCAAAGATGTTTGTTGGGGGAATTCCCTGCAGTCCAGTGGTTAGGACTCCTGTGCTTCCACTGAAGGGGGCATGGGTTAGATCCCTGATCGGTGAACTAAGATCCCACATGCTGCATGGCGTGGCCAAAAACAAAACAAAACAAAACCCAAAACCAAACCAAACCAAACAAAAAACAAAGATGTTTGTTGGATGGCGGAAAAAAGAAAAAAAGGGCAAATGGTGATAAGTACCAGGTGATAAGTACCATGGAGGAAAGACATCATCCATTTAGGCATTTGTTTGTTCATTCATGCTTTCATTTCATTTAACATGTACTCATACCAGGCTCTGTACTGAATCGACTGAACCTCTGCCCATGAAGTTCAGGGACCTGGAGGGCACAGATAAAGAGATTCAGTGTATGGCAGTCCAGAAAGTTGGCTGGGTAATTCAGGAAGACTTCCTAGAGGAGACCTAGAGGATGAATGGGGAGGTTTGGTGGGGGCTGAGATGGGGGAGACAGTCTCTGGATGCAGGGGCTTTTTCCTGGCACAGGTGGCTTCTGGGAGGGCTGGACAGGACTCATGGCAAGAGGTGAGCCCTTGCTGGCTTCAGAGGTCACTGTTCCTCCTTGTCCTCCTTCTCCTCCTCTCTCCTTGCCTGTCTGCCCTCCCATCCCCTAACCAGGACTTTGAGCCCTGTGTGACCCTGACAACCCATGTGTCTGTCTGCAGTGCCGGATGGAGTGCCGTGATGTGCCAGCAGAGACGCTCTACGACGTCCTACATGACATTGAATACCGAAAGAAGTGGGACAGCAATGTCATTGAAACTTTTGACATTGCCCGCTTGACAGTCAACGCTGACGTGGGCTATTATTCTTGTGAGCAGACGCGAGCACGCCGATCCCAGCCCCCTCCACCTCCATCCAGGCCTCCAGCCCAGCCTCCTCCTCCCACCTTCCATCCTTGGGGTCACTCCCATGGCCAGGCTGCTCAGAGACCTGAGTGCAGAGATGTAGGGCTGCCCTCCCTGAATCCCTATCCACTCCCAGACACTTGAGCACACATACATGTGCACTCACAAACACATATGTACTCCCATGTTCAAGTATACACATTCCACACAAACACACATGCACAGTCATGTACAAAACCCACAGCCACATGCCACCTACTCACAGTCACACATTTCATGGACACACTCACAGTAATACCATTGTTTTCTCATACACTCACATTCACATATACAAACAGATCAGGCCAGCAAGGTAAGGGCTGTGTGAGGCTGTGAGGAGCAGGGATGGCTGGATACAGGAGGGGAAAGGGTTCTGTTCTGTCTCTTTGCTAGTTCCAGAAACTAGGTCTGGTGGTGGTGGGGGGGGTACCTGTTTGGACCAGGGGGAGCTGGCAGTTAACCAGGCATCCCTATGTCTCTGGGCTTTGCCACACCCTTTCAGTCAGGCAGGCCAGTGGTCTGGCTGAACTGTCCCTTGTCCTCTACAGGGAGGTGCCCAAAGCCCCTGAAGAATCGTGATGTCATCACCCTCCGCTCCTGGCTTCCCATGGGCACTGATTACATCATTATGAACTACTCAGTCAAACATCCTGTGAGTCAACCTGCCTTCCCTGCTGGGTGGGCAGGGGAAGGTACCAGGTAGGGCTGGGCCAGCAGGCCTAGCCCAGGGAGAGGACCCTGGCTGCTATCAGGACTTTTCTGTGACTTCAGGCCAGGCATGAAGCCTTCTGTCCCTGTTTCCTTCCTATACAGTGAGAATAATGGTTCCTGTCTTCCTGCTGGGGCTTTCAAGCAGATGAGAGGGCGGTGTGGGCCATCACTGTGGACAAGTGGGTGGGATGGACTGGCTGGGAAAGGGGGAGCAAGAGGTGAGAGGTAGGGTCCTCTGACCCTCCCTGAGTCTGGGTCTCCATGGCAGGAAGGACAGGCAGGTGCAGCTGGCTTGGCAAGGGTGTGTGCGTGTGTGCGCACGCTCATGCACGCCCATGTGTTTGCTCATGAACCCTGACCCCAGACTTGGGTCTTTCTGGAGGGGAACAGGGGAAGCTTAAGAGGGGCAAGGATGACTCCTGACTCCTCCCTTTTTCCTCACCCCAATATCAGGCCTGGCCTGGAGTGGATGCCAGGGGATGTAAACCAACTCTGTGTGTGTTAAGTGTACTTACAAAGACACCTTCTTTTCCCACACCTTGAGTCTCACCTCCCTGTGCCTTCCATTCCCAGAAATACCCACCTCGGAAAGACTTGGTCCGAGCTGTGTCCATCCAGACGGGCTATCTCATCCAGAGCACGGGGCCCAAGAGCTGCGTCATCACCTACCTGGCTCAGGTGGACCCCAAAGGTGAGGGCTTGGCCCTGGAAGCCCATCATGGGATCCTTCCTTATACCGCAGGGCATGGGGCTTGATCTACTTGATCTACTGGGATCCAGAAGGGCCTCTGTTAGGAGGTGTTTTGTATTTTGGGGCATCTGCGCCCACAACATTCTTTGAACCAAAGTTTGAGACTTTACAGTTGTTTGAAAAGCAAGGGCCAAGGTGGTATAGCCACTGCTCCATGACGAAGCTTATAGCTGTCTTCCTGGACTCCCACTCCCCCATGCTCTGACTTGCTCCCTGCTCACTGGCTGCTCCCACTCTGTCTTGTTGGCTTCTATCCTGGAGGTCTGGGTTTCCTAGGCCCCAGTCCTTTTTCCCTTGGCGGGGCTCAGCTACTCCCCAGGCTTCTGTGGCTGGGTTGACCACATGTCTCTCTTTGCTGAGATCCAGATCCCTGTGGCCATTGGCCTCTTGGACATGTCCCTCAGGGTGTCTCTTAGGACCTGAGGCTCCCTGTGTCCAATGCTGAACTTACTGTCTCCTCTCCTAACTTGCCCCTTCTCCTAAGTCTCTTCCCTCTAGTCACTCATGCCAAAAACCTGGTGGTTGTCTGGGGTCCCCTCTTCTCAGCTCCCAAATCTAGTCACTAATTATTATTGATTTTACCTCCTAAATAGCTCCTGAATCTGTCATTTCTTTCCATACTCAGTGACCTTGTCTGTCCATACAGCTACCAGAGGGATTTTTCCAAAGGACTTATTTCCTTGTGACTCTCTTCTGCTAAAGTCCTTTTGTGACTTTCCATTGCCCTCAGAGTAAAGTCCAAGCCCCCTCCCCGGGTTTCCCAGTCCCTCCTCATAGCTTACACCTTCCTACCTATCTAAGCAGCCCTTTCCCTCGGCCTAGAAACACCTCTCTGCCCTTACTCATCCCTCCAGGGCTGCTTCACCACCTCTATCCCTGATACCCAGAGGAGTCGCTGGCTCCCTGCCCTGTGGACCCATCCCCCTCTAACAGAGTACTTGGCATACTGTTGGGGCCCCCCAGACAGTGAGTTCCTCTCTCGGTCCCCAGGGCTGGTCCAGGGTGGGTATCACTGAGTGAATGTGGAGTGAGTGAAGGAATGGATGAATGACTAGAGGAGGGGTAAGCCTTGAGCATCTTTGCCTGGGTATGCCCCCAGCACCACTGAGGGCCCACGGGCCCAGGCCCAGAGCTCCCCAGCACCTCACTGAGTGAGTTTATTGTGTGTCAGAGGCAGAGCAGACACTTGGGAATCAGACAGGGTGGAGAGCTGGGCTGTGGATTCTAGGTCAGGCCAGGCTGGAGTGCTTAGCCAAGAGGTCTATGTAGCAGCTAGGCTTCCTGGGCCAGGGGGCTTGGAAGGACAGGCAGAGCAGCGGATGAGCACCAGGGCCGTTCAAGGTAGCGGGACTGGGTATGAGAAAAGGGAGGTCAGTGTGAGTAGAGGGGAGGCAGCAGGTGAGAGCTCGACTGGCCAGGATTTCAACCCAGGTGTTGCCTGTGGTCACCTAGGACCCTGTGGTTTTCTTTTGTGTAGCCCTTGGGCTCACCAGCGGGCAGAGGCAGGGGGTGGTGGAGGTGGGGGGTTAACAGAGATGAGCCTGAGGACCATGGTCTGAGGTAGAAAGAGGGGGTGAAGATGATGAAGTCTTATAGGGCTTGCCTCACAGCGCCCCCTCCCTAAGGAGAAGAGCGTGTCCTCCCTGGAAGCCCCAGGCTGGAGTGAGGGGGCTGGTATGTGTGTTTGTGGGGGGCTGGTTCCCTGAGGTTGCTGCTTCCCTTTTCTCCTCACTACCCATTCCTGCCCTCATAGGCTCCTTACCCAAGTGGGTGGTGAATAAATCTTCTCAGTTCCTGGCTCCCAAGGTGAGTGGCCTTGGGACTTTGCGGGTGTGGGGTTTGGGGGAGAGGGTTCCAGGATGAGGGGGTGGAGTCAGGGGGGGAGCTAAGGCTGAGGGGCGGAGTTATGAAAACTGGATCAAGAGTCAGGATCCTGGGAGATGCGGACTGAGCCGCTGGAGGGCGCAGGAGGGGATGTGGTGAAGACATAGTCCGCTCCCCGCTCACCCCTTACTCGGCGGTGCGGCGGCTCCGCAGGCCATGAAGAAGATGTACAAGGCGTGCGTCAGATACCCTGAGTGGAAGCAGAAGCATCAACCGCACTACAAGCCGTGGCTACACCCAGAGCAGAGCCCGTTGCCGAGCCTGGCGCTGTCGGAGCTGTCTGTGCAGCACGCGGACTCGCTGGAGAACATCGACGAGAGTGCGGTGGCAGAGAGCCGGGAGGAGCGCATGGGCAGCGCGGGCGGCGAGGGCAGTGATGACGACACTTCGCTCACCTGAGCACGGCACCACGGCAGGGACCAAGACAAGACGGGGCGGAGCCCAGGGGTGGCGGATCCTCCCGCGCTTTCTCCCCTCCCCCACTCCTTGCGCCTGCTGGGGACGCTGGGCTCCGGCCCAGGCTGGCGCTGCGGCGCGGCTGGACACAACCCCAATAAACGGTCCCACAGACTCAGCCGGCTCATCACTGTGCCTGCTTCCCACTTGCTCAGGGCACAGGCGCCGCCCTCGGTCCCTCTATTCTACAGTTCATTTTGTTAATTTTATTATTGATCACCTGGACTTTGCTCCTTTAGATATCCCCTCATTCCCGATGTGTAGCTCGGAACACACCCCCTCCTGTCCCTGGTGTGTTCATTATCCTTGCATCCATTCATTAGTTCACTTTTCATCCATCCACCTGTCCTTATTGTGTGTTCATTAGGCCATTCACTGCAGGCTCTTTGGCTACCTTTCACTGCTCTAAAAGAAGGAGCAGGTCTGGCCAGAGGCCCGGGGTCAGGGGTCAGAGAGTGGGGTTCTATTGTAAGACCTTCAGCCTAAGGCCCGCTGGGTCCAAGCTATGGACTGGGGGTCTGACACTCTCCAGTTGTGACAGGAGGGGGAGAGGTCCTTGGGTCTCAGACCACAGCACTGTGGGCCTCAGAGCTTAGGCTGGGGCAGCATGTTCTGCAGGGAGTTTGGGGGTTGAGGTGAGTGTCATCAGACTCCAGTGCAGTGGAGGGACCAGGCCCTGTGATTTGAGCCCTCCCTAGATCATTTAGAAGACCTCAGGCCTGTGTTAACAGAAAGGGTGGGGCCTCCAACCGATTGCCAGTGGTCAGATGCCAGTTCCCTGATCCTGTGTTCCACCTGGCTGCTTTGATGTCTAGGCTTTGAAGTCTAGAGGGATGCCTGGGCCTCTCCTGTTCTCTGTAGCCCACAGGTGCCCTCTGCTGCCTGAGGGTCACCCCTGCTATCAGGTCGGGAGGAGGGCCTGGTGCTCCACCCCTCTCCAGTGTTTTTGTACCCCGTATGAATTTTGAGCCGGAAGTTCTCCCCAAGGTCTGGCCTTACCCTCTCCTGGGAAGCGACTTAACTTTGCCTGTCAGGAAGACACTTGGAGTCTACTTTTTCCTAGAGGGGCAGGGTGAATGTTCAGTAGGGGTAGGCAGGACATTCTGTAACTCACCAAGACTTGGCCAGTTTACCCAATACTGACTTTGTAACTTCGGGCAAGCCCTGGAACTTCTTTGGAGCCTTATTTCCTAATCTATATCCTGGGGTGATGATTTTTCACCTTCAGGCAGATTGCGATAAAAGGAATAAGTTGCCCAGCACTGGGCTTGGCATGTAGTAGGTGCTCAAATTAATGAAGCCCAATCTCAGCCCTGGACATAGGACCTGGAAATGCCTGCCAAACCCCAGACCCTCGACCCTCATCTGTGTGTATGCTGGCAGGATGGGTAGAAATCTCCCATTCTCTAGGCCAGGGAAGTTGCCTGGCAGCCAGGACCTCAGGCTGCAGCCTTTATAAAGCCAAGGGATCCTTGGGTCCTCTGACTAGAATCTTCCCCACCACCCTGCTCCTGAGAGATGTGGGTCCAGGGAGAGAAGTAGGATATTTTCGAAGAATGAAGTGGGTAAGGACTTCCTGGAGGAGGAGGTCAGGGACTTTGGTCTTCCAGCTTCCAACTGCCCCTTTCCGCTCTGTGGGTGGGGCGGTTTGTGGCTTGTCCCTCCCAGGGAGAGGGGCGTCAAGAGGCAGAGAGACTCAGGAAGAGATGAAGACTCAGAGGGCGGGGGTGGTGGAGGTAGACCGGAGCCTCAGGAGACGGAGACGGACCTGTGAGCAGCGAGAGGGACAGGAGAGACTTAAAGATCAACCTGTCCGCAAGGCGGGCCAGGCCAGAGGACTCGAAGACCGTGACTAGGCGTGGCCGGGAAGGGGGCGTGTCCCTGGGAAGGGGGCGTGTCCCTGCCCCCTTCTCCGTCCTCCCCTCCCCGGGGCGTCACGTGGGGCGGGCGGAAGCGCCCGGCAGGGTGGGCGCGCCTGGCCTGCGGCCGCGAGTTGGCTACACCGGCGTCAGTGGTGGCCCCGGGACCCCGGGTCCCCGCGTCCCCGCGTCCCCGCGTGGAGTCTTCGCTCACAGGTCAGTGCGGCTGCCGGGTCCTCCCCGTCCGCTGCCCCTTGGCCAGGTGTGGCCCGGAGTTTCCCCATTCCGCAGAAGGGAACGCCGAGGCCGCGCGGCGACTCTGCGCCCGGCGACTACTTCCGCGGGCGTTTCTCTGGGTCACGTCGTCTGTTCTGACTGGTGGTGGTGATGGGGTCGCCTCCGGAGGATGCGCGGTCGGGCTAGAGACGGTAGGGAGGAGGGCGAACCGGCGGGACAGGGGGCTTCCACCCTTTAGCCCTTTGGCGTGAAGTCTCCGAGGTTCCGGGGCCAACCCGCCCTCGGGCACCTTGATTTTCTCATCTGTGAAATGAAGGCTCCCACTTCGTTGACTGCAGAGACCCTTACCGGTCTGCAAGTTCTTATGACCTTATGCGCTGGACCTGGGGCACCACTGATCTTGGGCAGACTACTTCCGGGCTCTGCGCCTCAATTCCCCACCAGTAAATGGGGGCATGGCTTCCCAAGAGCCCCTACCTGGCCCAGTTGCTGGAAAAAGAAGGAGGTGTGTGTTCACTGAACGGGGTCAAGCCGGGAGTGGGTTATTGGGACTGGAGAGAGCAGACTCCGAGTGCAGCCTGAGGGCATGGGGTGGGCCTTTGGTCCCAGATCTGGAGGGGTGGTTTTTAGTGCTGGGGAACTCTGGTCGGTATCTGGCATATGCACCCTCACTCCCCCAAAGCTCCTGTCCTGGGGAGCCTTCCCCAATCCCCAGGGCTGCAGGGTTGGACAGATATATGGAGGTACTCAGAGAAGGATTTGACTGTTTGCCGAGCAGCGTCCAGACAGAGGCACCCAGGATACCTGTCCTCGGAGAGCAGAGTGTCCAGGCTAGGAGAGACCTCCCAGCAAGCTCATTACAGGGTAGAAGGAGCCCTGCGGAGTCAGAAGACAGGTGCAGACAGGTACTGGGATGGAATCAGGCACTGGGACTCTTGGAGGCTCAGGAAGGAGGAGATGGTTGGAATGGGCCTTGGCAGTTAAGTGGTAATTCACAAGGATAAGGACCCTCAGAGGAGGGCAAAGCTTGTGCAGAGGCAGGAACTTGCATGGTGTGTTTGAGGAATGGCAAGGAGATGTAAGTGGCTGGAATGGGTAGCAGGGGTTGAGTGTAGAGAGAACCAATCCCCCGGTCCCGTGGCTGGTTGAGGGTTGTCCAGACCCTGGCTTGGGGAATCCTGTCTTCCCATTTGCTGCTTGCTCACTGGAATAGGGCAAGAGGGGGTTGTCCCAGGCAGAGTCCTGACAACTGTGAGGTGGAAGTGGGCAGATTGCTCCCAGGCTTCGTTGGGGCATTCAGGCCTCCCCAGTCAGCCCCAGCCTCACCCCCATCGTCTCTTGGACTCCAGCCATGCCTTTCCACACATCATGCCTCAGCCCTTTGTGCAGGTTGCTTGTCCTCCCCTCTACCTTACAGAAGTTTTCTTCTCTTCCAAACCTCCCAGGTCCTTTGGGACTTAAGAGGTGGGCCTTCTCCTGCCTAGCCTTTCAGTGCTGTGTAGGGCACAACTTAGGAAGGGTCTCCTTGGAGCTCTGTGGGGAAGGGGACTGCAGAGCTGTGGGGGTGACTGGGACCTGGGACAGTCCCTCTGCAGCCACCAAACACTACGTGACTCTGCAAGTTCCCAAACCTCTCCATTTCCCCATCTGCTGGGTTGGGTGATAAGCCCTGGCCCCATGCTCCAAAGAGAGACTCTGCTGGAGCAAGAATTGGGCCTGTCTGAGTCTAATTCCTTCCCCCAGCAGTGAGTGTTTGAATGAAGAAAAGGGAGAACCTGGGGAGAAGGGGTCACTTCAGAGGGGTAAGGGGCCTCTGAGAGTCCTAAGGGCTAGTTGTGGACTAGGCTAGTACAAAGCCCTAGGACAGAGGGGAGTCCCCTCCACTCTCCGGGGGCCCTCTCCCCTCCCCACCCCACTCTCCCTTTGGCCAAGCTCAAAGCCAGCCAGCTGATGCCCAAACAAGTGGCCTCTGTTCCCAGGATGGGGGGAGGGGAGGCAGGACCTGGGCTGCAGGGCCTGGGCTGCAGGCCCGTCTGTCCAGCACTGACCCTGGCCCCCCGCCCTTCACTCTGGATCTTAACCCTTGGGGGCCTGAGAGGGGCCCTGGACTGCTTGAAGGCTGGTACCCCTTGCCCACCAGCTGTCCCCTCCACCCCACTTTAGGGTCCCAAGGGTTCTGTTGCAGCAGGAGGGGGTGCAGTAGGACATGAATTGGAAATGGAGAAGGAAAGGAGGGAATGGAGGTGGGAGGGAGGCTGAAGCAGATATGGCCATGGACAGAGATCACTTGGCCCAGAAGCTTTTTTCATAGATGAGGAGACTGAGGCCAGGGACCAGAGATCGGACCAGGATCACACAGCAAGCCCTAGTGGGGGTCAGGACTGACCCGACTCCTAGTCTGGGCCCTCTTGGGGAGAAGAAAGGGAAAGGGAGGGACCTCTACTTGATTTGAATACCTACGGTGTGCCTGACACTGCACATTTGTTACTTTATTTAGCTTTACATCATTCCGTGAGACAAGGGTCATCCTCCAGTAAGACAGGGGAAGAAACAGCCTCGGAGAGAGCTGAGTAATACTATCAGCGAGAATGACGCCAGCAAACATGCACACAGCACCTTTGTGGGCACTACTACGTATGTTAACCAGTTTCGTCCTCCCAACAAACCTAGAAGTTAGGCACCATTCTACAGATAAGGAAACTGAGGCACAGAGAGGTTAAGTAACTTGCCCAACATCACGGCAAATAAGTGGTAGAGGCAGAATCAGGACCCAGGCATTTGTTTGCCTCCTTTGGCCTGATTTCCCCTCCCCCAGCCTGACGTCACTCCTTGAGCTCAGTCCAGGGTCCCACTCAGTGAGGGGCTTTCCCCTGGGTGGTGGCCAAGGCAGCCTCGAGCAGAGTGTGACCCCAGCCATGCAGACCCGGCCCTCCCTTAGGAGCAGAGTCCAGTCCCTTGGGCGGCCCCTGTCACCCCCTCCTCTGGTCTCTGTCAGGCTGGACTCTTCCCCCTCCATAGCCCTGCATGGAGGGGCACTTCATGTTTCAGGAAGGGGCTCTGCACCAAGGGTCTGAACAGCAGGAGGGTGTGGGGAGGCCCTCAGAGATCCCCTACAAGTACAGTCCCAGTGGAGCTCAGGGACTCAACACCAGTATCCCCAGCCCTGATCAGAGAGGACATCTTGTCCACCTAGCCCCCCTCCACCCCCCCACCACTGTCAGGCCCCCAGACCTGTAGATTCCAATGAGGGTTCTGGAGAAGACAGTCTCAGCCCCAAAAGGCAGGTGACCTCAGGTTCAGGGATGGCCTGGGGTGGCGGGGAGGGAGGGCAGTGCATCGCTGGTCTTCTACATGACCTTCCTGTGGAATTTCTCTCTGTCTCATCGTTTGGAACATAGTTCAGAAGGGAAAAAAGATTCTGTCCCATAAACAGGACGTCTGTCCCAGACCATTGAGACAATCAGAGTCGCTGGGAGGGGATGTGGAGTTAAGTGACCAATTCAATAACAAAATTATTATTTAATAGTAGTAATAATAGTAGCAGTAGCTACTGTTTTTTGGAAGCTTACTACATGCCAGACACTTGTGCTAAACATTTTATGTACTGATTTCATTTAATCCTCAACAATAGTCCTACGGGGTAGGCACTGTTCCCTTTTTACAGATGAAGAAACTGAGGCCTCGAGAAGTTAAGTAATTTTCCTGAGATCATTTATTATATAGAAGAGCTGGGAGTCTGAATTTCTCTAGCTTCACAGTGAGAACCCTGAGCACTGGGAGACACTGCAGGCAGACAAGATCCAAACCCTGTCCTTCTCTGGGAACTCCCAGTCGGGGTGGCAGGCAGGGACGGGAGGGCTGCCTGGGCAGGTGACATTACTGGTGACGCGCAGTGGGGATGGGATGCCTGCTCGCAGGCTGGACTGGCTGCTGTCAAGTCTTAGCCCCCAGGGGCCCAGCCCTAGGATGAGCAGCTCCTGCTCGCTGCTCTTGTCCTGTCCTGTCCAGTTTGGACTTTGTTGAGTACAGTGGTTCTCCTTTTTACTGCTGAGGAGACTGAGGTCAGTAGAAGTTAAGTGACTTGCCTAGAGTCTTTCAGCTGAGGAAAGGGAGAGCTGGGACTGGCACCCAGGCAGGGGGCTCTGAGGCCTGCACTCTACCTCCCTGCCTGGTCAGGGCCTCCTGGGCCTCTGAAGCCCTGAGCTTCCTTCAGATACTGCCCACCTGCCTTGTCACAGTGTCCAAGTCTTTCTCTCTGGCCAAACCAGGAACCTGATTCCTCTCAAGGTGCCTGGGGTTTGGTACAGCTGGGTGTCGGTGACTGAACGAACAAACCTGGGGAACATGGTTGCAGAGCTAAGAGGCCAAGAAGCAGAGACCAGCTGTGGTCAAGAGTGTGATGCTCATGGCCAGTGGGGTCCAGAGGAGGATTCAGGGGTCAGAGAGCACCCCCACCCCCACGCCCCGGGAGGGAGAAACGTGGCAAAATCTTCCTCCTCCTCATTGTTTTCATTGTTGTGAGAGCAAAAGGTCGTGAGGGCAAGGGGGAGGGAGAGGAGGATTGGGACCTCTCACAGCCACTCCCCTGTCCCCATTCCCAGGGCAGGGAATTGGAGGTCACACCTGGAATCTCAGCTTCCCAGGGCCTTTGGGGGACCCTGGCCCCGCCCTCCCTCCTTCTGGCCAGGCCAGTGCTGGGGTGGGTCAGGCCTTAGGACAGGGGGAACAGTAGCAGGGCTAAGCTACCGCTGCATATTGCTCCCCTGCCCCACAGGTGCCTGGGTTTCCTCTGCCACCTTCCTTCCCGCCCCAGAGGACGCTGTGCGGCCCCTGGGCATCCCCTTCTCTCCTTCCCTCCCCTCCTTCCCGCCATAATGCTGGGGCCAGGGCTCTGCCTGTAATCAGGCCTGGAGTCAGGAGCTCATGGTCTGTCCCCAGCCTCTGGTTCAGTGAGAGGCCTTGGGTTGGTCATGGACTCAGCTTCCCTGGAGCTTCAGGGAGGGAGCAGGAAGCAGCAGCACCTGGGACATCCCCAGCCCCCAGGTGTGGACAGGTCAGGACAGAAACCAAACAGCTCAGGTAAGGGGGGCGGGGGAAGGGCTTCTCCATCCCTCTCCACTCCCACACTCCCTCTCCCCACATTGGGCAGCTGGGATTTTAGGATTCTGAGTCTTGAGACTCTGGGCATTGGGGATCAAGGATTCTAGGGTTTTATGTGCCAAAGATCCCCAGCTTCCAAATTTCCAAAATTCTAGGTGCCAAGAACCTGCAAAGCTTCCAGTTGGGCTGCGTGGATCCTGAGTTGAGGCTGAGCCCTGTGCCACACCTTGGCCAGCTGGTGCCAGACAGACAAGGCCTGGAGAGTTTCTTGGGGCTGCTTGGTGGTGGTGCGGGGGGAGGCTCTTCATGCCCTTTGCACCTACCCACCACTCCCAGCAGACACCCAGTTGACACACACCTTTCAAGAAATCTGAGAACCAGGTTCTGGAATGGACTAGGTAGTAGCAGAAGAGATAGCCAACTTAATGGAGGTGGGGAGGAGACAGACAGGGGCCAGGCCTCCTCTTCATTCGTTGGGGGTGGGGCTGTCCTGGATGCCAGGATGGGATTGAGAGGAGGCCCAGGGAGGGCTGGTGGCTGACTGGGTCACAGAGCAAAGCCTGGGCCGTACTGCTGGGCGAACCAGTTCCTCTCAGGGCCGACATGGAATGTGGCTCAGCAGGCCCAGGTCCAGCTTTGGAGTGTCAAAGCCAGGCTCAAGGACTCTGAGGGGTGGTGGACAGAGACCTGGGCCCGGGAGCCCCAGGGGAGGCCCTGACCCTCCTCAGGGGGCAGCAGGGGCAGGGAGACTGGACCTTGGCTGAGGGCCTTCTAGTAATTCACAGTGCCTCCCCAGGTCCTTCCGGTGCCCATGTGGGCCTGTGGGCACAGCAGTTGCCCTCAATGGGCCCTGGGCATGGGAGCGGGAGCTGCCTCATGGGGAAGAGGGCTGTTCCCTCCGCACGAGGGAAGTGCCCTCCTCTTGGAAGACTTCCTGGCTGGGTGAGCTCCTTTCTGCTGCACATCCCTCTGGGGGGGCACCGTGCGTGTTCCTGTGTGCGCATGTGCGTGCTCTCAGGCCCAGACACCTCCTTGGAGGACCTGTGCTTTTGCCTTTGTTTGGGTGCGATCAGCATTCCATGTCCCAGTGGGTTGGGGTAGGAGGTACCTGGCTCTGCACCCCTTGATGTGTGAGCTGGGTGAGGCTTTTACCCACTTGAGTGGGGACCTTCACCCAAGCGGGCCGCGGTGTGGTTCTGCAGCTAAAATGTGTGTTTCCAGAGGCCCTAGCCTGATGGGGAGAAAGGGCCTCCCTGAGCTTTGCCAGATGACAGCAGGACAGCTTTGGGGTGGAGTCTCTCTTGCTTGGTAAAGGGGTGCCAGAGCCTCAGCTAAAGTCCTACCTTTTCCCTCATACTGGGGCTGTTCCTCTTGCTGTCTCCTAAGCTCTAAAGATGGATAGCTAAGTCTAGGGAGGCCAGAGATCCAGGGAGTATCTAATGGTTCTAGTGGTTCTGTTCCAGGACGTGAACCAAAACACTCCTCTGCCTTTACTGCCTGTGACCTGAAAACCCACATTTCTCAATGCAGGGCTGGCCTAGCCACTTGGAGATGGGGGGTTACTCCAGTGTCTCTGAGGTCACCTGAGGGGACCTCCCCCTCATAGTTCTTCCAAGGAATAGGCTAGAGGAAGGGGATGGGGTGCTCAGGCTGGGGTGCCTGGGTCCTGTCCTGACTCGTGTGGCCCTGGTTGGGTTCTTGTCCCTTTCTGGGGCCCACTTTCCCCTTCTGGAAGCGGGAGGATTGGATTAGGAGGTCCCCAAATGCCTAAGGAGCAGGTGCTTGGGCATGTGGAGAGCTAGGAGAAGGCGGGGCTGCGGTCTGGCAGGCAGGAGGCTGGAGCTGTAACTGGTGGGCATGAGCAGAATGGGAGGCACCTGGTCCTGGGGGGCTAGAGGCCAGGTTCTAGCCACGCTTTGGCCACTGATTGCAGTGTGACCTTGGACAAGTCATCACTTGCTTGGGCTCCTTGCTTTCCATGTGTAAAATTGGGAGATTTCATTCAAGCAGTAGATATTCACTGTCTGCCAACCCTGGGCTGGTAGCTGGGGATGCAGGGAAATCAGACCCCGGTCCTGCCTTCAGGGAGCATCCAGCCAAGGCTGGGGCGAGAAAGAATGTGTGTGTATATGTGACACAGCGACAGATAAGTGACATACCGGTGTGACCCAGGCTGTGACCGTGGGAGTCAGAAACTGCTGCCTAGAGCAGGTGACACTTGAACGTGAAGGGCAAGGTAGAGAAAGATGTTCCAGGCGGAGGGAACATGATAAGCAAAGTCCTGGAGGTCAAGTGTCCAGCGGTGAGAGTGGAGGGAATGAACCTGGAAAGGGGGAGTAAGTGGCGGGACCCAGAGGATGGAGGCCCTTTGAGCCCCGCTGGGTAATGGGGAGCCGTGGAAGGGTTAGGCAGGCCAGGGAGGGGGAGATTGGTCTCAGAGATTTCTGGAAGTCTGGGGTGGTTCTCACCTGCTCCGGGGAACAGGACTTCCCCTGTGTGGGTGAGGGGCCCCCCAGCAGTGCTTATCAGGCCAGCACAGCAGGAAGTGGCAGGGGTAGCCACAGAGGTGGAGAGAAGGGGCAGGCCCAGCCACGGAGGGTGCCAAGGAGTCTCAGAGTTGAAGCTTTCGCTCCTAGGCCTCTGGACATGAACCTTGAACCTTGGCACTTGCCTCACCCAATCGTCCCTCACCCTACCCGTGTCACGGGCCCTGTCTCAAGCTCCTGACCAGGGCGAGCCATGCCTCTGTAGACGTCCTTTCATCCATGCCCCCAGTGGCCAGACACTTCTAGCCACTGGGGATAGAGCCATGAATGAGACAGTGCCCCGTCCTCTGGTTGAGGAGACTGACAATGAACAAATAAACATATAATACAGTGTCCGCTAGAAATAAGGGGGGTGTCGAAAAATGACATGGGGTCAGGAGAGAGGGATGGATGGGGGACACTTCTTTAGGCAGAGTGGTCAGGAAGGAAGGCTGTGCCATGCATTTGAGAAGGCGCTGGAAAAAGTATGGGAGTGAGTCATGCAGGTGTCTGGAAGAGCATTTCAGGCAGAGGGAGCTCCAGGGCCCAGCCCTGAGGCAGGAGCACTCAGAGTGGATTGGAATAACAGCAAGGCAGGGACAGACCATGCAGGCCTGGCGGGCCTTGTCCTGGCTTTGGCTTTACTCTGAGGGAGGTTGGAAGTCACTGGAGGGTGAGAACTGGTAGGTTGGGATCTGTTTTTTTTTTGTTTTTTTTTTAAATTTACTTATTTATTTATTTATTTTTGGCTGCGTTGGGTCTTTGTTGCTGCGCGTGGGCTTTCTCTAGTTGCGGCGAGCGGGGGCTACTCTTCGTCATGGTGCACCGGCTTCTCATTGCAGTGGCTTCTTTGTTGCGAGCATGGGCTGTAGGTGCGCAGGCTTCAGTAATTGTGGCACTCAGGCTCAGTAGTTGTGGCTCGCAGGCTCTAGAGCGCAGGCTCAGTAGTTGTGGCGCACGGGCTTAGTTGCTCCGTGGCATGTGGGATCTTCCCGGACCAGGGATCAAACCCCTGTCTTCTGCATTGGCAGGTGGATTCTTACCCACTGCGCCACCAGGGAAGTCCCTGGGATCTGTTTTGAAGGCATACATTTATTCCCCACAAGCCCATTTTACAGATGATGAAACTGAGACTCAGAGAAGTTATGTGAATTCTCAAGTCTCACAGCAGTAGGACCCCTGTCCTGCCTGCCTCTCCTGCCGCCCCATGTACCCTGCTGCCCTTCATGGCTTCCTCTTGTCTGGACCAGTAAGGCTAAGTGTCTTAGTGTGGCCTTCAAGGCCCTTCTCAGCCCACACTCATCCTCCCTCCCCTCTCCTGCCTGACTTCCCTGCTCCTGGTCTCCACACTCTCCCCTCTGAGGAGACGGAGTGGAAGGAGGGGCTCCTGTGTGATCTTGGGCAAGTTACTGAACCTCTCTGAGACTCAGTTTCTTCCTCATCTGTAAAGTCGGGCTAAAACCATCCACTTTCCAGATTGTCATGAGGATTATATGAAACAATCCATGTAGCAGGTTTGGCACAGCGCCTGGTAGATGGGAAGCACTCCATAACCATGGCCTTTTGTCTTTTTAAGCAGGGATGACAGGGTCAGATAAGTGGGTTAGAATGTTCCCTGTGAGCGAGAGAGGAGAGTCTTTCCTTTCTGTTGTCTGGTTATAGAGTTGGGGAGGCTGAGGTCCCACATCAAACTGGAGGCCAGAGCCTATGGGGCTGGTCCCCCGTCTCCCTGTCTCCCTCTTTCCTTTCCAGCCCCTGCCCCACCCATCTGGTCACCTCCACGCACCAACACAGGAGCTTCCTCTTTTCAGGTGCCAGCAGCAAGGGGCCTGCTGATCACTGGCTTTCCATTGCAGGGGCTGCCTAGGGAGAGGGCAGTGTCAGGTCCCTGTTCTCCTGGGCTGCTAGTTCTGGGTGCAGAGGAACCCCAGTCTCTCCTTCTGGGTGGGCAGGCACATCAGGTGCCCAGTTGCCTCAGAGAGGATGGAGTCAAGCAGCCTTCCCTTCCCCTCCCCCATCAGGCCAGGGCTGTCCTCAACCCCTCTGGTGTGTGGTGAGGCTCTGACTGACATGACTCTGGCTCTGTCCACTCCTGCTGCCAGGGAGTCCGTCGTGTGCCCTGTGCACTCACATCCTCCCTGTGGTTAGCCCTGTTTCCTCCTGTTTCTGCCTCATTTGCAGTGTTAAGAGCTCCCCCGATGCCAGCTCCCGCGTGGGGGGCAGTCATCACAGAGGAGGATCATCCTGGAGTCACCCTGTGGTACCTCAGGCCTCCCCCTCACCCAGCACCTTTGGTGGGAGAGGTGCTCCCTGCCCTGCCTGGGGAGTCCCCAGCCCAGGAGGGCGTGTCTGTGACTGAGGGGCCGGGGGCCAGGCCAGAGACCGTGCTCTCCTGGTGAGAGAGCACCAGGTCTCCACAGGTGCTGTGCGGCTGGCTGGGCCCCCCTTCCAGGTGAGAAGGGCCTGAGCTGGGACCTGAAGAGTGAAGGGTTGGGGGCATAGGGCTGGTGGATGTGGGTCCGGGCTGGGGGGTTCAGGTTTGGAGGAGCTCTGTCTTGTTGGGGGGGATGGCTAGAGGAGCAGGTAGAGGGTGCTCTGGTTGAAGGTGTGGGGGACAGAAGGGCAGGGAGGAGGACCCAGGGGTCAGGCAGGCTGGGGAGGGGCAGTGGGGATGGCGAGGAGGGATGAGTCAAAAGCGAGGTGATGAGGAGGCAGTTAGAGGAAGGGGAGGGCGTGGTCCAGAGTGATCCGTTTGGAGGTGGGGATACTGGTAGGGCCAAGGAGGTCAGTGTGTCTTGGACTTTTTTTTTTTTAATTGAATTATAGTTGATTTACAATGTTGTGTTAATTTCTGCTGTACAGCAAAGTGATTCAGTTATGCATATATATTCTTTTTCATATTCTTTTCCATTATGGTTTTTTTTTTTTATAAAAGTGACCATTGTAACCATTTTATTTATTTTTTAGAAATGCTTATTTATTTATTTATTTATTTATGGCTGCGTTGGGTCTTCATTGCTGCACGCGGGCTTTCTCTAGTTGCGGCGAGCGGGGGCTACTCTTCATTGCAGTGGCTTCTCTTGTGGAGCACGGGCTCTAGGCGCGCGGGTTTCAGTACTTGTGACACACGGGCTCAGTAGTTGTGGCTCGCGGGCTCTAGAGCGCAGGCTCAGTAGTTGTGGCGCATGGGCTTAGTTGCTCCGCGGCATGTGGGATCTTCCCAGACCAGGGCTCGAACCCGTGTCCCCTGCCTTGGCAGGCGGATTCTTAACCACTGCACCACCAGGGAAGTCCCTCCATTATGGTTTATCACAGGATATTGAATATAGTTCCTTGTGCTATGCAGTAGGACCTTGTTGTTTATCTGTCACAGACTTTTTGACAGGGCCTGAAAACCAAACCTTTTAACTATCAGCTTCATTTATTGTGAGTTGAGGTACTTCAGACATTCACACTTCATCCTCTCCAGGGTGGAGAGGGGCTTGGGCATGAGGGGGGCCCCCGGTGAGGTTTGGGGGAACGTGGGTGAGGGGCAGGGCTAGGGTGGAGTCAGATGCTGTTTAGAGAACAAACCACAGGGACCCTGGCATCTCATGTTCATAGTGACCCTCAGTCCATTTCTCATTTGAAAGTCTGTGGGCTTCAGTCTGGCCTCCGGATCTGTGGTTGGTGGGGAGGAGGGGGTGTCATTTGATAAACTGTGTCTTAGCCCTCCGGGAGGATAAGACAGTGAGGGAGGGGGTGAGCTTTGGGGCTCAGTTTCTCATCCTCCAGTCCAGATGGCCCAGGAAATCAGTTTCATTTACGATAGTTCTCTTGGTATTCTGTGCATGTTATATTGAAAATCATAAAGCTACTTTATAATGATGGTTTTGGGGAAGAAACTGGGACAAACTCATTTCTGATAGACTTAAAATGCTTTTATCATTTTTCATTCTAATTATGAAAGTGATATGCAACTGTAAAAACTTTAAACAGTACAGACATGGAGGTTGTAGAAAGTGATTAGTCTTTCAAGATTTGGGGTGGGAATTAGGGGTAGGCCTGAAATTTAGGTCAGGGCTGTCTACTGTCCTTTAGTCTTTTTTTTTTTTTTTTTTTTTTTTTTTAAATTATTTATTTATTTATTTATTTATTTATTTATTTTTGGCTGTGTTGGGTCTTCGTTTCTGTGCGTGGGCTTTCTCAAGTTGTGGCAAGTGGGGGCCACTCTTCATCGCGGTGCGCAGGCCTCTCACTGTCGTGGCCTCTCTTGTTGAGGAGCACAAGCTCCAGGCGCGCGGGCTCAGTAGTTGTGGCTCACGGGCCTAGTTGCTCCGTGGCATGTGGGATCTTCCCAGACCAGGGCTCGAACCTGTGTCCCCCGCATTGGCAGGCAGATTCTCAACCACTGCGCCACCAGGGAAGCCCTGTCCTTTAGTCTTAAATGTCCATTGATCATCAATAAAAACTAGTTGTACATTTTATTAGGGCGATGCTGAGGGGGCTGCCCTAAGGAGGTTGTTACAATATCCTACCTCTCACCTACTCCACTGGGTGCAGATGTGCGTGTTGCGCACTGCCCAAGGGTACCTGGCTGGGGGCAGGGAGAGCCGGGAGAGGAGGACTGAAACAGCCTGTCCTCTTTGCTGAGCTGCATGCCCTGCTATGGGGCTCCTGAAGCAAGAGGCATTTTTTTCTAATTTGCTGAATGGTCCCACCTAGGTTGGAGGCAGCCCTGCTTTCCCCAGGAGAGGGGAGTGGGTGAGTCCACTGTGGGGCGGGGCATGTGCAGTGCCTGGGGCCCCCCAGGAAGAGGTCCAGGAGGCCGTGGTGTATCCAGCCTGGAGCCTTGCTGGGGGATGTGGCTGGAGGCAGGGTGTGGGGGTCCCTGGTATCTGGGGAACTGAGAATTCCAGGGTGCTGAAGGCATCCAGACTAGAGCCTGGCTACAGGGCCAGCAGCAAGGGCCCCTCTGGACGGGCCCGGCCAAGGCCTTGGGGCTCGGAACAGGAAGTGTCTGTCTTAGCAGCAGAGGAGTGAGCAGATGCCGAATGAGTGTGGCCTCTAGTACACACATGGTCATGTGTCACGGTCATCTGGGTGACAGCTCTGTTCTGTGGAGGGGGAAACTGAGGCTCAGAATGTGACATGACTTGCCCAGGGCTTCAGGCAAGAAGTGATGGAGCCAGGACTGGAACCTGCTCTTGCCTGGCGTCCTGGGGGGATGGGGTTCTGGCCTGGAGCCAGTGGCCCCCAGTTCCCTACCAGATGGCTGAGGCAAGCCCTGGGGCCTGGACTCAGTCAGTCCTCTGCCCTGAGGGCTGTTCCTTGTCAGCCCTCACCACTCCTGTCAGGCCACATCACAGATGGGATGGGGCAGAAATCTGGTGCCTGGGCAAGTGACGGGGCGGAGGTCCGGGGCCGGGGTTAGGGCAGGAGACCCCAGTGTGCCTCCTTGGCACCCGTATGCTGTGGCCACCAGTCCCTGAGAGACAGAAAATAGGCTTCTCGGTCCGTGGGTTATAGTCGGCTGCCTGCCTGCCTGAGGGCTGCACCTGCTGCCTTGCCTGGCAGGGCTGGAGGGAGCTGGCTTCTGTGGAGGGGCGGGGGCCACTTCTGTGCCCTCTGGGTCAGGCACCCAGCCCCCACCTAGTTCCTCATATCTGAGGGAAGTGTCTCCAAGTCCTCTTGCCTGTGTTAACAGAGCCCTGAGAACAGCCAGGAGGGCAGCAAACAAGGGTGGCCCTGCCTCCAGGTATGACCTGGTGATTGGGCTGGGGGGACTGGGCTCAAGGGGCGTGGGCAGCATGGGGCTCTGGGCAGTTGTACGCAGTCCGGTTGTTGGTAGTGAGTATGGGGACTGAAGGCTGTGCGTGTGCTGCTCGGCGGGGTGGGCGGTGTGTGAACCTGGAGGCTGTGTGAGGTATGCATTTGTGGTATGGGTGGGGTGTGCATAGTAGACCCAGGCCTAGCTGGATATGTAGTGCTCTTAGTTCCTGTGTGGAGAGCTCTGAGGGCTTTCCTGAGGTCTGGGCTCTGGGGTCCCTGCCCAGCTTGCCTAGGATGGGGTGGAGTGCTGTGAGGGGGAGGAGGGGGTCGGGGGGTGGATGAGCACAGGCCGCAGGTCTGAAGCTCCAGGCCTGCCTTCCTCCCCTTCCGTTCCGCCCACCGTTGGGCCTTCCCTTGAATCCAGAGCACAGCTCTGTGCAGAGAGGGGGCTTTGAAGATGCAGTTGGGGAAGGGTCCTCGCTGAGGGGACTCCAGAGCTGAGTGGGGAAGGAGTTAGGACCATCAAGGCTACCGGATCCAGGCCTGACTCATTCATGCAAATAAGAATGCAGAGGAGGCTCACACCCACATGGGCGACCAAGGGCAGATCCCTAAACCTCTCTGGGTGTCACTACTGTCCTTTCACATCTTCTGTTCCTGCCCCACTGAACTCTCCCCATCTCTGGATCTGCCAGCTCCTTTTCTCCATCCCCGGGCCCTGCACACTCAGTTCCCTTTGCCTAGAAGTGCAACCTCCTACTTATGCTCCAAGGCCCAGCTCAGGAGTGCCCTCCGGAAGCCTCACTGCCTCTGCCAGACAGACAGTCACATCCTCTGAAGGCCCTGTTGGCTCTAGCAAGTGACCTGGGCAAGTTTCCACTTCACACAGCCTCCATGAAATGGGATAAAAATCCCAGACCTTGGGACTGTACCGGGGATGATTCAGGTGAACGTGGAAATCTGGCGGAGGCTGGGCATGCAGTGGATATTTAGGAAACCAAAGAAGTGAGAGTGTGCTTGTCCTTAGCTAAAGCTCAGGGCTGCCTTTCTGCTGGACTGGCAGTACTGGTGTCCCTAGTCAGTAGTGGGCAGGGATGGTGCGAGAGAGATGCTGCGCTGGGACAGAGAAGGGGCGATGAGATTTAAACTCTGCCCTTGGGTGTTGGAAAGGTAGTTAAAGCACAGAAGGATGAAAGTTTTGGCTCCAGCAAGAGGGACTCAGGCCAGACCTGCAGAAGGACTGGTTGGCAAGGATTAGGGAGATTCCAGACAACCCTTACCCCTGGACTGAGTGCCCTTGTGAGCACAGCCAGGTCCTGGGCTCTACTGTGAGGGCAGGGGAGACAAGAAGGGGTACAGGCTCTCAGGATACCCCAGGCCAGGTTGGGGGTTGCGTGGAGATGGACCCCCCACAAATGGGACAACCAGGAACAGAGCAAGAGCAGCACTGAGCTGCATAACTCAGCCTCTGAGGCTTAGGAGCCCAAAGGGGCGGTCAGGGAGGACTTTCTGGAGGAGGCAGCCTGGAATCAGCACCTGAAGGTGGGAGGATGTGGTTCATTTACTCATTGACAACAGACAGTTTTGGGGGCTTCCACATGTCAAGCTGGTGCCTGGTGCAAAAAGTGAAATGGAGGGAGTGGTGGGCCAGCTGAGCCCGGCCGGGGCTTGGGGCATGTCCTGACAACTTGGGCAAGTCACTTCCTCCCTGTGGGTGTTTGTTTCTTCATCTGTAAACGGCAGGGCTGGAGCCAGTCAAAGGATGGTCAGAGGAGCTGGACTTGAGGACACTGGGAACCGTGGAAGGGGCTTTGAGCAGGCATGGGACGGTGGTTGGCCCAGTGGAGAGGGGCTGGAGGGAGACAGGGTAGAAGCAGGGACAGGGTGGGCTGGTGTGATGGTGAAGCCTGAGCTGGGCCCTTGGGGTTGGGGGGGAGGGGAACCCCCCAACTTGTGGCCATTGCTGTCTCAACAGGATGACACTCTCCTCTGCTGGTCCCTGCTTCCTTGTGGGTGGAGATTCAGTGATGTGTCTTAGCAGCCGAAGGGCTTAAACCTCCAAACTCGGCCAGGATTAGGGTGGAGCAAGTGAGACAAAATAAATGAGTGCAAAATATGAGGAAGGGGGTGACCAAAAAGCTCAGTAATCAAGGTAAATAATAATTTTAAGAAATATTTTTAAAAAAAATTTTTTTTTTTTTTTTGGCTGCGCTGGGTCTTTGTTACTGTGCACAGGCTTTCTTATAGTTGTGGCGAGCGGGGGCTGCTCTTCATTGCGGTGCGCGGGGTTCTCATTGTGGTGGCTTCTCTTGTTGCGGACCACGGGCTCTAGGTGTGCAGTAGCTGCGGCGTGTGAGCTCAGTGGTTGTGGCTTGTGGGCTCTAGAGCCCAGGCTCCGTAGTTGTGGTGCACAGGCTTAGTTGCTCCACGGCATGTGGGATCTTCCCGGACCAGGGCTCGAACCCGTGTCCCCTGCCTTGGCAGGCAGATTCTTAACCACTGCACCACCAGGGAAGCCCTAAACAATATTTTTTTAAAAATCAAAATTAATGAAAAAAAATCCAAGATAACCAAAATATCAAAAATTTAAATAAAGAGATTCAGTATCGCTGATTTCTTTTCTTTGTCTCAGGCTCTAGCATGGCTTAGCAGGGCACTGCTCCAAACTTCTTTTTTCAAGCAGCTGCCTCCTCCAGGAAGCCTTCCCTGACCCCCGCCTGGTGAGGGCCATGTGGGCTGTTTTCGCCGGCTGGGTGGTATCTGACACCCTCCAGCCTGAGATTCCTGGAGAGTGGGTACACGTCTGAGGTCTGGCTCGTGCTTCTAATGCCTTGAATGAGGTTGTCCTAGAGGGGTGTCAGTGCGGAGTCCCGAGTCTGACCTTGGCCTGAAGCCTTTAGTGTAGGATTAGGAACTTGAGAGAGGCCCAAGAAGGGGCTGGGCCCTTCTCAGGGACAGAGGTGGTTTCCTGTTTCCCAGCCCTCATCATTCCAGTAGCCTGGTTGGGCCATCATCCATCATTCCATGTTGAATCTTGAGAATACTGCCTGACCTGTAGCAGCTGCTCAGTTAGAGCTTGTTGTCACTGTCGAGAGGCAGTGGGCAAACTGGTTAAGAGTCTGGAGCTGCACCGTCCAGTAGAAATGTAATGCGAGCCACAAGTGCAATTTGAAATTTTCTAGTAGTCACATTAAAAAGAAACAGGTGAAATTAATTTTAATAGTATATTTTATCCAAATATCCAAAATACTATAATTTCATTATGTAATAAATAGAAAAAATTATTGAGATATTTTACATTCTTATTTCTTTGTACTAAGACTTCAGAATCCAGTGTGTATTGTATAGAGCACACTTCATTATGTGGCCACTTTTGGAGTTTCAGTAGTTGTATGTGTCTACTACTAGTTACTGTATTGGGCAAAGCAGGTATAGACTATATTCAAATTGCCCCTTCTCAGCTGTGTAACTTTGGGCAAATTACTTAACCTCTCTGTGCCTCAGTTTCTTCATCTTAAATTGTGAGGTATGTACCTCATAGGGTTGCTATGAGACTTAAACAAGTTAGTAAAAAGTGCTTTAGGTGCCTGGCACATAGTAAAAGACTATTTACATTGTCTTATTAAATTCTTTTTAAAAAATCATCATTTGAGTAGCACTGCCATTTTTTGCCAACTCTTTATGAAGTACTAATTACTTAAGATTTATTTTTGAAATATTCACTTTTAAACCATACCTATTTTAGCCCCATCCTAAGAAATAACTGTGAAGTCTACTTAAGATAAATACCTAACTAGTTAATTTTACATGTTCACCCGTACCCCCTAAAGTCATCCTGCAGAGACCAGCAGTTTGTGGTTGACCCTGCCCTAGTAGCAGGAAACGTGGCTCTGCCCAAGACCTGGGCCTTCGACCCACCCCCCCGAACAGAGCCCCGGCCATCTGAGCTTGTTGGTGGCCTGCCCTCAGGGATGGCCACTTCTTTCTCCTGCCTGGAAACACCTTCTTTTGGTCCCCATACACATTTAGGAGCAGGGCCCCTGGGGTCTCACGCCCTTGCCTCACCCCTCCACCCCCCACCCCCCGGCTCTCAGGCTTAGTGGAGAGGGCCCTGTCGCCCTGGGTCTCCCCGGGTCTCCCCAGGTTCCTCCTGACAGGCTCTGCATTGTGGGGGCCCTGCCTCAGTCATGCAGCTGCGTCTGCCCCCTCCCCATGTCTTCCCTGGGGGCAGTCCAGCCTCCTGGCCAGGCCCGACATCCCTGCTACAGCCACTGGTCCCGGGGGAGGGCCAGAGAACGGGGTGTCCTGACTCTCCTCTCCCACTGGTGTGGCCTCCACCTCTGGGCAGGCCTGTCGTCGGTCTGCCTCCTCACCCCCTCCTCACCCCCGCTGGAAGGCTTCCTCCCTTTAACCATAGCCTGGTTTCCATTACGCTCCCTGAACCCTTCCCTCTCTTCCTTCTCTTTCTCTACCCTCTTCTCCGTCTCTCGCTTTCTTACATCTCTTTCCTTTTCCCTGTCCCTCGCCCCCTCCCCCTTCCTCCTTCCTCTTCTTCCTCCTGGCATCCAGCTGCCCAATGTGGCCTTGCCTCATAGGCTTTCTCATTCACCCCTGTCCTTGCAGCTTCCACCTCAGGCCAAGATGAGGAGCCGTTCAGAGTAGCTGCCGCCTCCGGGGGACCCCGGCATTCTGGGCAGCCCAGCTGGTGGTGAGTCAGGGAGGGATGGGGGGCGCTGGGCTGAGTGTGGCAGGCTAAGTCCCAACATTGAGGTGGAGGAGGCTTCATGAAGGTGAGACCTAAGGTCCCGTTTTCCATTTTGAAAACTGAGATTGAGAGGCAGAGAGAGGGTGAGGCCAGAGACCTTGTGAAGAGCCTCCCGAGCGGGCTTTGAAGGGATGGGGCCAGGTAGGGAGGGACCAGTGGGTCAGGTGGGGTGTGTACCTGCTTACTTGATTTCCTTCCATGCCTGGTGAGTTATGGTCTCTTTCTTACTCCCAGATGATCGTGTTATCTTTTAAATTGTAATTTGTTGGAAAATGGTATAAAATTAAAAAGATACAGAGGATACAGTGAAAGGTAACCCTCCCTCTCTTGTCCTGCCAGCTGCGGGTCTCCTCCCCAAAGGCAGTTTCTTGTATACCCATCGGAGTATTCTGTGTATAATGTGTGCATATGTGTATATGTATATGTTTTCTTTTTTTTTAACCCAGATTTTTACATAATAAAACAGTGTTCTGCACCTTGCTTTCCCACCCAACAATAAATCTTTATATCATTGAATATGAACTTTAGAATCTGCCTGTGGGTAATTTTAGTTGGGATTGTGTTAGCTTTAGCTTAACCCTGGAAGAACTGATGTCATTATAATGTTGAGAGCCAGCTTATTTAAGAACATCAAATGTATTTCTGTTCATTCGTGTCTTCCTTTGGGACCCTCAGGAGCCTTTTATTTTTTATTTAAAAAAAATATATATCTATTTATTTGGCTGTGGCGGGTCTTAGTTGCGGCACACAGGCTCTTTGTTGCGTCGTGCGGGCTTCTCTCTAGTTTTACGCATGGGCTCAGTAGTTGCAGCACGTGGGCTCTCTAGTTGTGGTACGCGGGCTCTAGAGTTGCCCCGTGGCATGTGGGATTTTAGTTCCCTGACCAGGGATCGAACCCACGTCCCCTGCATTGAAAGGCGGATTCTTAACCATTGGACCACCAGGGAAGTCCCTCAGGAGCCTTTTAGAAAAATGCACATAGTTCAATATTTGGATGATAGAAAAAAGATGTAGAGTGAAAAGTTTCCCTCCACCTGAAGGTGGGTTTCCAGGGAAGCTGATGGGGCCCAGGGAGGGCCCGGGCAGTGTGTGCATGTGGTCATGTGTTTTTGTAAATTCTTACAAAAGTAAGATGTTCTTTATTTTTTTTAATTAAAAAAAATTTTTTTTAATTGAGATGTAATTCACAAATAACATTATATTAGTTTCAGGTGTACAACATAATGATTTGATATTTGTATATATTGGAACATGATAAGATACTCTTGTATTCTTTTTCTGAAAGAGGGCATCCAAATTGGGTAAACTTCAGGCCCTGTGAAGTCTGGCTCTGCTTCTGCTTGCTCCTGTCGCCCTCAACCCTCAGTTTTCCTCCTTATAGGCAACCAGCGTCACCTGTCTCCTATGTATCTTTTCAGAGATATCTTATGCATTTAGTGGTAGACACATACTGATCTATCCTCTCCCCCCACCCCCTTTTTTTTTCCCCATGTGAAAGGCAGAATGTTCTCTATACTGTTTTGAACCTTTCTTTGGTCACTTAATACATACTGGAGGTCATCCCTCATCAACATGTAAGGAGTTTCCTCCTTTTTTTACAGAGTTTCCTCATTTTTCTTTAGTCATTTAGCTACACATCTTGGAGGTCATCTCACACTAATACGTAAAACGTTTCCTCATTTTCTATGGCTCAGTATTCTCCCGAATGACTACACTATAATTTAGTTAACCATTCCCTGATTTATGGGTATTTTGGTTACTTCCAACCTTTTGTTGTTATACACAATGCTGTAACCAATAACCTATGCACGTCACTTTGGACATGCATCAGGAAGACTGCAGGGTAAGTGCCCATGGGTGGCTGGATCAAAGGGCGCAGAAGCATTGGGGTTTCAAATCTCTGGTGGCATTGCCCTTCCCAGAGGCACTGGCCCGGCCAGGGAGGGGAATGCCTCACCCTGTCACCACTTAGTGTGGGGAGGTTAAGTTCCTTTTCCTGTGTTTAAGAACCATTTATACTTTTCTTTCTGTGAATTTCTCTGTTCATATTCTTTGCCTATTTTTCTGTTAGGTTACTGGTCTGTGTCTTATTTCTAGGTGCTTTTCACTTTTTAGGAAAATTAATCTATGTTTGGGGTATGAGTGACAGCCCCTAGTTTGTCATTTATCTTTTGGCCTTGCTTATGCCTTTTTTTTTTTTTAATCATGCAGGAATGTTTGATTTGTATATAGTTGATATATATAGTTGTATATTTCACTCTTTTCTTTATCCTTCTGGATTTGTATCATTTCCAGAAGGCTTTTGCCTCTCTGAGACAAGGGTTTTTTAAGTTCTTTCATGGTTTTATTTATTATAATGAAATCTTTGATTTGTCTGTAATTTATCCTGTTGTAAGGTGTAGAGGTCCAGCTTTGTAGCTTGCTCCACAGCTGTCCCGACAATTTAATAATCCATCTCTTCCCCACTAGTTTGAGATGTTACTTTTGTTGTATACTAAATCGTTAGATTTATTTGGGTCTATTTTTGAACTTTCTGTTCTGTTTAATTGATCTGTCTGTTCAAGTGCTGGTAACCTGTACTGTTTTAATTGCCATGGTTTTATGTTTTAATATGTGGTGAGGCTGATTCTCACTCTTTACCCTTCCTTTGCCCCACTCCCTCACTTCCAGAATTTTCCTGGCTCTTCCTGCTTGTTTGTTTTTCCACATGAACTTTCAAATAAACTTGTCTAGCCACCGCCCCCCCCCAATTCTTTGTGTGTGCTTAGCAGGATAGTGCATATTTATAAATTAACTGAGAATTAATATCTTTATGATGTTCTCTATCCAGGAGAATATTACGTCTTTCTATCTGTCCAGCTCTTCTTTTTGCCCCTTAATAACATTCCACATTTTTCTCACTATAAATCCTTTTAATTTTATTTTTTTATTTATTTTTGGCTGCATTGGGTCTTCGTTGCTGTGTGGGGGCTTTCTCTAGTTGCCGTGAGTGGGGGCTACTCTTTGTTGTGGTGCGCAGGCTTCTCGTCGCGGAGCTTCTCTTGCTTTTCTTGTGGAGCACGGGCTCTAGACGCACGGGCTGCAGTAGTTGTGGCACATGGCCTCAGCAGTTGTGGCTCACGGGCTCTAGAGCGCAGGCTCAGTAGTTGTGGCTCACGGGCCTAGTTGCTCTGCGGCATGTGGGATCTTCCCAGGCCAGGGCTCGAACCCACGTCCGCTGCATTGGCAGGCGGATTCTTAACCACTGCACTACCAGGGAAGCCCGATCCTGCACATTTCTTATTAAGTTTATTCTTGGTGGTTTTTATTTTGTGATGCTATTATAAATGAGGTCTTTCATCCTGGTTTCTACCTGGTTATTGCTTATAAATATCGATTCTATTATATTAATTTTGAACCCAGCTATCTTACTAAATTCTTTTATTGTTTGTAATAGTTTCTCAGCTGAGCTTCTCAGGTTTTCCAACTCAAAACTCATATTATTGTTAAGTAATAGATTAACTCTTCTTTCCCAATTTTTATACCAATGGTATTTTTTTGTTGTCTAGACTTTTATGATGATGGAAGTTTTTCTACTGTTTTTCCATTAAGCAAAGTGCTGGTTTTTATTTTAAGGAAGTGTTGATCCATTTCTATTTTACTGATACTGCAATTTTTGTTTAAGTATGCTGGATATTGGGTTTTATCATATGCCTCTTTAGGATCTGTGGAGATGAACAGATAACTTTTTTCTTTTGATCTGTTAATCACTGCCTTGCATCATCTGTTCCTTGACTCTTGCCAGGTCAGGAGTTCTTGAGTATTGGTAGGGGACCTTAGTCCCCATTGCCTAGTGCAAGGCTATTTTGAAAGAACAAATGAATGAATGGCCTTTCCTATACATTCCCCCCTGCCCCTCCTCGGGGGTGGGAGGGTTTGCTCACTTATAGGACCAGGACCCCAGAGGCTGTGTGATGCTGGGTTGCCTCATCTCCTGGAGTATTCTGCTTCCTCCAGGGGCATGGAGGTGGGGGTAAGGCTCAACCCACAGACTGGGCCTGCAGGGGCACCAGCAGTGGTGTCCCTCAATCCCACCTATACTTGCTAACCCCTGGACCTGGCCCTCAGCTGGAAACTGGCACCTCAGAAGGAACTGGGTCCTTGCCTGGGTCTTGCAGCGGGCGGGAGGGAATGTGTGTGCAGACATAGCCACAGCAGTGGCCAAGGCTGTGGATGGGGGTTAGGGTAGTACCAACTCTGAAGGTCCTGGAGGGCTTCCTAGAGGAGCTGGATGCTAGGAGGCCACAGGGGTGGGGTGTCAGGTTTCAGGCAGTGGGAGAAGCCTGCGTGTTCAGAGACCAGGCAGTACCTGGCCTTGCCTGGCACATGGGACACAGGGGAGAGGGCTTAAACACCGAGCTTACCCCATGGCATGGGAAAGCCACAGAAAATTGTTGACTGGGGACCTATACCTGGGCAACCATGCCTCTGACCTGTGCCCATGTATCTCTTCCAGGTCTGGACAGAGTCCTGCTGGCTGGCTTCTGCTGACAGGAACCATGGCAGAGGCCGGGGATGGGGCCCTATCGGTGGCCGAGTGGCTGCGGGCACTGCACCTGGAGCAGTACACCAGGCTCTTTGAGCAGCACGGACTGGTGTGGGCCACAGAGTGCCAAGGCCTCAGCGATGCCCGCCTGGTGGACATGGGCATGCTGCTCCCCGGCCACCGCCGCCGCATCCTGGCTGGCCTGCTCCGAGCCCACACGCCCCCAGCCCCTGCACCCCGCCTAACCCCACGGCCCGTGCCCATGAAGCGTCATGTCTTCCGCTCACTGCCTGTGCCCACCACTCCACCGGAGCCACTGCCCATGGCTGGAGAGGACGAGGGGCTACCCACTGCCCCACCCATCCCACCACGGAGGAGCTGCCTTCCACCCACCTGCTTCTCCACCCCATCCACGTCTGCCCCAGACCCTGTGCTGCCCCCGCTGCCTGCCAAGCGGCATTTGACAGAGCTCAGCGTTCCGCCCGTGCCCCCTCGCACTGGGCCCCCCCGCCTGCTGGTGAGGTGAGTGGATGCCGTCCAGAATGGAGGAACATGAGCAGAGGATCTAGAGGGTTGAGGGAGAGTCTGTGGCCTTTGCCACTAGGGTAAGAAAGGCACCTTGGTGGAGGGAACAGCATGTGCAAAGCTCAGAGGTGGGAAGCACCGTCTTCAGGTGCTCTGAGCAGACAGTGTGGCTGAACTGTTGTGTGAGTGAGGGTGGGCTCGTGGATGGCGCTGGTGGGACATGCTGTGAAGGCCAGGCGGGGATCCCAGGGAGTTTTTAAGCAGAGCGATCGGATGAAAGCTGAGTACGGAAAGGATGACCCCGGCTGCTGGTAAGGTTGATGGGGGAGGAGGCTGGGAGACCAGTGAGAGGGCGCAGGGCCAGGTGGGAGGCCCCCGCTCAGGCTGTGCTAGTGAGACTGGAGAGAAGTAGGCAGATTGGAGTGAGAGGTCAGCCCTAGAATGGATGGGACTTGGGGACGGCCTGGGCATGAGCAGAGAGGGAGAGAGGAGGCTCATGGCATCCAGGTTCCCATCTTGGGTAGATGGTGGTGCAGTCCCTGATCTGGGCCCTGGCCACAGGAGGGAGTTTGGGAGGAAGTCTGGAGTTCAGTTTGGGGCCTGGTGAGATACTGGGAGAGCAGAGTGCATTTCTCAAGTCAGGAGGTAGCATGTGGAGGAAATGGGAAGTCTAGAATGAAGAACTCGTTCTGGGGGATGCAGCAACTGCCCTGGGCCTGGCGCTGGTGCTCCCGTCTTCCCCTTTCACACTGCTCCTGCCAAATGTCACCCGATCCTGGAGACACTTCTCAGGCCACATCCTACTCACCCTCCCTCCTCCCCAGAACTGTTTTCTCCCCTCCTAGCTCCTTGTACTCCTTGTTTTCTTGAGTTTCCTCCTAATTCTGTGGACACGCCATTTAACCTCCTTTACATATGCCCTCCCTTCCTGCCATTTGCTGGGGTGCCCAGCTTGGAGGAGCATCCCCAGGTATGGCTGGATATGTGGGGTGTCATGGAGCTTTATTGCAGCACTTGGACAAGTCAGCCTGATCTGGGAAGGCTTCTTGGAGAAGGAAGAACTGTGCAGAGAGAGGTGTCCTGGTCCCTGTTACTGCTGGGCACTGTGCTAGGTGCTTGCTCACATGCTCTCGTTTGATCCCTGCTCAAGTGCTCCGGGGCATTTGTGTCCTGTTTTCAAGCAGAGAAACTAAGACTCAGAGAAGGGAGGGGGCCACTGGCTGGATCCATGCCAAGTATATGCTAGGGGAGCCGCCGTGGGGAGGGTCTGGGAGGTTTTCTTCACCCAGAGAGGGGCTTAAAGTAAAGGGGCCTTCAAAGCCAAGCCAGAGCTGTGGTGTTTTGAGGTTTGATTGGTGAAAGCACACAAAGTTTATTGTGCCTTTCCCGGGTTCACACAACTGGGAGCCGCACTGGGGTCCCCCGGGAGCCTGGCTTATAGCCCGGACTGGAGTTTCCTGGTGCCACTGCACCCTCTAGTGGCCACTTCCTGCATGTAGGAGTAATTTCTATTTCCTTTAACTCCATCATTAGGATGGAGTGTGTGTCTGTGTGTCTGTCTGTCTATTTGCTTGTCTCTGGGGGTTGGGAGTGGGTGAACAAGGGCAGGAGGCAGGGCCCTGTCCATAGGAAGTTCACAAAGGCTAAGGAGGCAAAAACCCCAGTCGAGGAGTGGAGGCCTGGGTTCCTGCCTAGAAGGCAGAATACCTGAGCAGGTCCAGTTGGCTCCATGACTCTGATTAGGAGCTGCCCCTCTGGGCCTGTTTCCCCATCAGGTGTCCTCCTTGGCCCTCCATGGCCCTCCTGGTACTAACATCTGAATTCAGGAGACTTTCTGGGTAGAGCAAGGGTCCTATCTTCACCCCAGGGTACCAGGCCCCACTCTCAGATCCTCAGTCTGAACTTAGCCAACGTCTGGGAGAGGCCAGACTCCCATGGTCAGGAGTCCGGCCCTTTGTAGCTAGAGGACCCAAAATTCATTCCATGCTCACAGAATTTGTAGGCAATTATTCCTTGCAATTTGGGGCTGTTCCTTAGGGCAGAGTGGCAGGTGAGCTGCCAAGCCTGGCTTCCTGTGTCCTGGGGTCTTTGATATTTGGAATTGTGGGCATCTGCAGTCGTAGCATCCTGGGCTCGCAAGGTGTACAAAGTCTTTAAAGCCCGGAGGGAGAAAAACTAAGGCGGACAGAGCCTCACATATGTGTAACAGGCGAAGGCTGGGCAGGTTTGGGGCGAGGATGGAGCCTGACTCGCTACCCTGTCCCCTCATAGCCCCTTTCTATGACTCCAGGCTCCGTGGTGCACAGTGGAAGACTGCTCAGCCTGGCCTGCTCCTGCCCCCCTTGCAGGAGTCCCCGCTTCCTGATGTGGCCTTCCTGTCCTTGCCTGCACCCTCTAGTGATGAGGGTCTCACCCTCTCAATCGTAGGGCCTCTTACACCAGATCAGGTGGTGACTGAGGGAGCATTTTTGCCTGGCTCCGGTCCATCACTGGGCTCCCCAGCAGAATTTGGGATTTAGTGACTCCACATGAGGGCATGCCTGGCCGGTTTGTGAGTGTGCACCCATAGGCGTGTGTCTGTCAGGGTAGTAGCGTGTCTGTGTATTTTTGCATCCACACATGTTCTAAGGGAGGCGATGTATGATCCTAACGTATGCATGCAGGTGGGGATTTATACAGTTTCAGTGGTGACTTGCTGTAGCGTGTGCAAATTTATCAAGGCCTGTGTGCACACATACACATGCCCATGCCTACTGGTATTGTGGGGACTCAAACAGCATGAGTGTATTTGTGAGTGCATGTGATGTGGGTGGTGAATTGGCATGTGTGTTATTTGTGTACTGTCAGGTGTGAGCCAGTGTGTGCTTGTGCTGTGTTTGCACATGCTGCCAAGAGGCTGAGCCCCCTAGAATGTCAGCTCCATTAGTGCTCAGATGCTCGTCAGTTTCATCTACTACTGAATCCCCAACATCTGAAACAGTGCCAGGTGCCTAATAGGCACTCAGCAAGTGTTTGCTGTGTTAGTAAATAGATGAGGCCTGCATGAGCTTTTGTACTGCCGGGCGCTGAGCACATGTGCTGCCCATGCTGACTCAACCCCTAGTGGACCCTGGACAGTAGGGTTACAGGACACCCCAAATCCCTTCCCACTACCCAATCTCTGTCACCCCAGGCCTCTTAGAAAGGGAGAGACTTCAAGGGAGGCAGGCAGAAAAGGAGCAGGGATGGGGTCCTCTCCCCTCTGCCCCAGCTGGGTCAGGACTCTCAGAACCAGGTTCATTATTCTGCCTGGCCTGGGAGGACCCCATTGCACCCTCAAAGGGTCTGCACACCCACCATCACTTAAGCCTGTCATAGGGAACTAGCTGACAAGTCCAGAGATCCTGAGAAACTTCTTCAAAGTCACACAGCCCAGCGCAGGGGAAGCTCATGTTCAAACCCTGCCTCCTGGCCTGGGACTGTCTACTCAGCTCTAAGTATCATAGATGTGAACGCTCCGAGCCTGCTTCCCTGAGCGTGGCAGAGAGGTCATTGCTGATCCAGGGTTCCAGGGTCACCCGGCAGAGCCCCTCCTAGGCTGCTCTGGGCCTCTGTTTCTTCCTCTGATTCCTGGATGTCTGGAGATACCTTGGGAAGAGGGAGTATTTGTCCAGACAGGACAGCTACCAGCTAGTCACACTGCAAGGCCTCACACCTGTGCCCTCGACCACCCTGCAGCCCAGCCAATCCCTGGTCTTCCTGAAGGCTGATCACTTGTTGCCAGGGCAGAACTTGCTCCCTTCAGAGAGCCTCTTTCCCAGCTTCTCTGGGCCTCCTTGTGGGCGTGGGGAGGGGCCAGCCAAGGCCAGGGCCTTCTGGGTGTCCACTCTGTAAGGTCCTGCTAGATGGCACTGGGGTGGCTTGTCCACTCACTCCAGCTGGGTGGGGGGGCAGCCTGGGGGCGGAGAGGAAGTGTCTGTCCCGGAGGATTCTGGGTGACTTTTCTCTCTGTCTCAGTCCGTGTTTTCAGGAAGTGTGTGTGTTGGCCAGGGCTGCAGGGGGGCGGGGGGAGGCGGAGAGCAGGAAGCTAGAGGAGACCAGAGCTGAATTCAGACACAGACACACACGTACACATACACACACTCACTCACTCTCGCGGACAGACCCACAGTTACACACAGGAACACACACTCAGACAAGTGATCACAGACACTCAGACCCAAATCACGGGTGCACAGAGCCATGCCTGGACCCAGACGCGGCCTCAGGCATACCCAGGGAGTGGGGCTAGGCTGTCTGTGAGACCAGCCCAGGTCGGACACAGGCTGCACAGGCAGGGAACGGCACACGCTGGGCCCGGCTGACCAGAGAGAGCCACAGGAGTCCTCGGGCCCCGGACCCAGAGGGCGTCAGAGGGTGAGCGAGGGGCCGCCTTGGGCTGGGCTGTCGGCCAGGGGAAGGTGGGGAGGCTCCTCTGGCGGGCCTGGGAGGGCAGGAATCCCTGTCTGTCTGCCACCTCTCCGCAGGCTGGGTTTTCTGTGCTGGTCTCCTCCCCCTCCCTTTTTTACTCTCAGAATTTTCTGACTTCTTTCACTTTCTCTACATTTTCTGTTTTTCTCCTGCCCTTTCCTTTTCTCCCCTCTCTCTTCCCCCTCTCTGCCCTGGGCTTTCCAGGTCTCCATCTCCCCATAAACCTCTCTCCGCGGTCTGCTGGGAGCCCCCCGGGGCCTGTTTTCTGGGCTGCACAGACTCCTCCTCTGTGGGGTCTCTGCCCCAAGAAGGATCTGGTGCTGATCTCGGTTCTGACTCCCTGCACCCCACTGAGGATTGCCTCCAGAGGCTTAGGTGACTTCTCTCAGGGTCAAATTCAAGGGTGCTGTGGCTCTGGGCAGCTCCTACCAGAGCCCCCTTGCCCTCCCCCAAGTCCAGGTGATAGGAAGGCCTGCCAAGGGCTGGCACTTAGCTGGCGACTTCCTATCCCTCCTTCCAGGGCTGGTGGTGTGGTGGGGGTGCCTGTGTCATTGCGGGGCTCCCCCCAGTTGCTGTGATCCCTAATGAGCTCAATAACCCTGTGCTTGGGCCACTGGGGACATAGAGATTCCTCTAACCAGGCCCTGTCTGTGTACCTGGCCCTGCCCTGCACCCTTGGCTCATCTTTCCATAGGGCCCAGCAGACACCTGCACCTTCTCCTCCAGCCAGGCCAGCCCTGGGATGGGGGAGAGGGGCTAGTACAGTTGTGAGCCACCTGAAGGGTGAACTTCCTCCCCCCGCTGCCTTCACAAGCCAGCACAGGGTCAGGCCTGGGAAGCAGGAAGAGCTGCCATGGGAGACCTGGGTCTCAGCCCTTTCCTGCCCATGACAGCAAGACTCCCAACTGTGTGAGCTTAGAGGAGGGAGCAGTTTGGGTGGACTTCCTGGCGAAGGAGGCGTGTCCTGAGCACCGGGGAGTCGATGATCCAGGTCATCTGGGGATTAAACAAAAAAAAGACTCCCAGCAGGATGTCTGGCACATAGCAGGTACTTAGCAAGTGGTAGCTATATTGTTCCAGGGTGAAGTACAAAGAGCTGGGTGAAACCTTGGTTTTGAGGGTGGATGCCAGGTCAGTCGGGCACTGCTGTATGGAGGGATGGAGAGCTGCTGACCTCCAGTAATCAGTATGTGAGTGGGGCGATGGTCATTCATTCATTCCGAACACAGTCAAGGAAGCCCCCTCTGTGTTGGCATGGCGAGGGATTGGCCTGAAGGGACTCACAGCATATGCAAAAGCTGAGAGGCATACCGCAGACGTCACATCTAAGCAAGTGAGACCCCAAGAAGGGCTTTCTCTGCCATGGCTTGGACAGAAGTAAATAGGACAGAGCCCGGAAAGCGCTAGAGGGGCTGACCCTTGGGCCTCATGATGGAGAAGGAAGGACGAGGGCAACCACGGAGGAAGAAAGAAACATAGGGCTGAGGCCTGGGCCCCAAGAAGAACAAGGAAGTAGGCAGTTGGGAAAGATTGCCCCTGTGGGAAGAGGAGGGCAGAAGAGGAGGCAAATGTGTCCAAATCAGAGTCTGATCCCACCTCTTGGCCCTGCTGGTGAAAATCCAGGAGGTGGGTTTGGGCTGGGTCCCTCCAAGGCCTGTGTGACCCTGTAGGGGGAAAGTCCTGATTCCAGGACAGGGTATAGGCCTGGGTCCTTGGTCCCCTGAGGTCAGTTCAGTGAAGCAAACATTGACAGATACAACTATACTGAGTGCTCAGAAGTGTGGGGACTGGAGAAGCCTCAGGAGGCCCCTGGGGCATGAAGGGAGGCGCAAAGTGGAGGGGGAAGATGTATGATTTGCACCTTTGGAAGGAGGAGTAGGAGATGGCCAGATGGAATTGCGTTCCTGGTGGAAGGAACAACGTATGCAAAAGCCTGGAAGTATGCATTTATGGAATGCAGCTCAGTCAAGGTTGGCTGGAATGTAAGAGTGGATCAGTTCAAGGCCAGCCTGAGATATTCAGGCTGCCCCACTCTGCAGCCCTGCCCATCTGCCCTTATGGTGATTGACATAAATAGAAAGGAGTGAAGGGAGAGCCAGAGGCCACCCTGGAGGAGAGGGCTACGGGACAGGTTACTGGCCCATCCTGTGGGGCCTTAGCCTCCTTCCACCACAGGCAGGGTGAGAAAGTTGTGCTGGTGACGTGTGGCAGTTGGCTCTCCTTACTGAATTATCAGTGAGCCTGGAAGCAGACCAGAGAGGAACCTGAGGCTCAGAGGTGAAGTGACCTGCTTTGTAAGGACACAAACTGATGTGAGGTCTCGCTGGGATGCAAGCCCAGACCCACCTGGCTGCAAAGCTCTGTCTCTTACCTACAGTGACCACAAATATCATTTCGTCCAGGACAGGCCTGCTTACACCTGTTGCCCTGACACAGTAATTAATAGGGCCTCTTTTAACTCTCAGAAATGTTCTGGTTTATATGATTAATTATATGGTCACTCTACTCGTACCCATTCTGGCTCGGGACCCTCATATATCCCTCAACCCGCAGATACAAGGTTGGCTGTGTGTATTTGCCCTAAACCAATAAAACAGACCTTCTTAGGCTGAGGGCCCAGGCTGGAGTGGGCCCTGCCCAGGAGTGCCCAGATCCATATGTCACTTGGATAGAGGAGAAAGGGGCTGAAGAGGCAGAGGAGCCAGGAATGAGGGGCAGGGGGTGAGCAGCTCTGTGTGGGCATCTTGGAGGCTACCTAGAAGAGGCCCATTGAGCCGTATTTTGAGGTACAGATAGGCTTTCCATGGACTGAGATGTAAGGAGAGGGCAGGGAGATGCAGGCAAGAGGAAGTGGTGTGAGCGAAGACTCATAGGAGGGACCACTGAGTCCCTGCTCAGGTTTGGGGTTGATCTTCTGGTCTTGTGGGGTCAGAGATCAGTGGGGAACATCCCAGCTGGACCTTAGCCGCAGACTGGAGCTGGGGCTGCTCTAAGGGGTGTAGGCACTGAGTGGCCAGGACTCTGGCTGGGTTAGGATCATTCTGTGGGCACTGCCCCTTCCCCTGGGATTTTCCCACATCCGTGCCTTCCTGATACCACTTCTCCTTTCCTGGGCCTGGCTCTGACTCAGCATGACCCTGGTGCCTTTTGGTAGGCAGGCGGGGGGTCAGCTTGGAGGCTTCCTGGAGGAGGTGTCTAGAATGAGGTCGGGAGGCCCATGGGGCCCCCTTGCTCCCACCTTCTTGGCACATAGCCCTCTTCCTGCAAAGGCTTTGCTGGGAGAGGAGCCCTTAGCATCTGTTCCCCTCTCCTTTCTTACCGTGGTAACACGGCCATCAGAACTGTGATCACATTTCCTTTTGGATGGAACATCAACCCTAGAGCTGCCTGGATCCTGAGTTGGGTGGCCAGTGTGAGGAGACGGGCCTCAGAGAAGCCCTCAGATCCTGGCTGTGGCCTCCTCATTTGCCACTGGTGGTTGAGCTTTCAGCTGTGGTGCTGGACTTCCTGGGTGCAAATCCCAGCTGTGGGACCAAGGACAAATTACTTCGTGTCTCTGTGCCTCCGTTTCCTCATCTGTAAAGTGGGAATAGCAATAAGCCATACGTTATTGAATGAATGAATCCACGTAAAGCACCTAGAAGACAGCTGGGAAAACACACACACACATAATTAATAAGAATTAATTAATCCAGGTCTTCATTTATTTATTCATCCCTGCTGAGTGCTGGGCATACAGTAGTGAAGAAGGTGGGTATGGCACTTGTCTTAGGGAACCCACATGCTGGGGAGCCAGGCCTCAGGAAGGGCAGAACCCTCTCATATGATCAGGCAGTGATGGGGGAGGACTGGGGGCCAGAGATGGGAGGACCGATGCCGCTTGGGCTCTGAGGATACTCTGTTGCCATCACCTTTGCCTCAGCACTGGCCCTCAGTCCTGGGGTAAGTGGGGAGCCAGGCCCACTCAGCCTGCTTGGTATTGGAAGGGCAGAGCCTGTCCCCCCTGCTCTGAGCCAGTCTGACTGGTCCTGGTCCAACAGCTTGGAGCTCTGCTGTCAGCTGATCACAGGCTGGGCCCCCAAGGGCCCCTTCCTCTTGGAGTCTGGGAGACTGTGTGATAGACTGCTTTGCTTGTCAAAAAGTCTCCAAGGACATTGTGCTTGACTAGCTGGGGGGCCGACACCGCAGGTCATGCCCTTGGGCCTGTGTGTACTCACTCAGCCTTTCATTTGCTTCTCTCCCCACCCTGTCGGCCAACCTATCCACCTACCCATCCACCCCCCACCCACCCATCCAACATGCTCTTGTTGCTCACTCAGCCAGGCCCTATGGGTGGGCTGTGGGGATAAAGAGTCAAGTCCAAGGCTGCCCCTGCCCTAAAGAGACTCAGGGTCAAGTTGGGGAGACAGCCTAGTACAGTGTCCATCAGGGGGTCTTCGTAGGTCCAGCTAAACCCCTACCCTAGGCCCACTTGGCATCAGATTCCCTGAGAAGCATATAGAGAGGGAATAGCTGGCCACCAGGACAGCAGCAGGTCTTCCTCTGCTGTGGGGTCCTTGTGGCAGTCAGTGCCACTGTCCACACATCTGTCCAGGAGCTGTTCTCTGTGGTCCTCCAGGGGGCAGCTCAGGGATGAGGCATGAGACTCACAGCCAACAGGTGTGGGCGCCACCCTGGCTTAGAGAACTCTTGCCCCAAGGGGCCGGTATGTCTTCTAACAACTGCACAAGTGTGGTTTCAGGTCCCTGCACAGGCTGTGCCCGGTTACGAGCCACCACACTCTGGGAAGTCCAAAGCTCCGACTTCTCCCCCAGGTCAAGAGACCACTTACAGTTTCTCCTAGTCTAGGTGCAGTTCCACACTCAGGCCACTTTTGCCAAAGGCATTGTTGCCTCAGAGCATGGCTGACATACTACTTTTAGCAGGTTTCTAGGGGGAAAGAGTTTTTTTGTTCATTCTTTACCCTTGGAGAGGAAGGAGATAGGGTGCAGGGTAATGTGGAAGTAGCCAGGTGTCCTAAGAAGCACCCAGACTGTGGAGTCAGGGTTCAGGTCCTGGCTTAGGTGCTAGCACAGTACCTGGCACAAAGGAGGGAGGTACTAAAAAGCAAAAGTTACTTGGAATAATTCATCTAAAGCTCCTATCAGAGGGGAATGTGGGCAGGGCCTGGAGGAGCAGGAAGGAGGGGTCAGGAAAAACTTTCAGAGAAGGGGCACTTGAGTAAGAAGTTAAAGAATGAGTAGATGTTCTCTGATCAGAGACCAGGGAGCAAGGTATTCCTGCAGGAGGCAACAGCAGGAGCAAAGGCCTGGCATCATGGTCATGCCCCAGCCCTTCCTTGCTTTCTCGGTGGTCACACACTGTCAGCCACTGCCAGGAACACTGGGGCAGTAGACCAGGCTGAAATCACCAGTGAAGAAAGTTGCCCACCCGCTCTAATGCTCCTCCTCAGCCCCTGCTGGATGCTGGCAGAGACAGCAGTTGGGGCCAGGCTTCTAGAGCTCAGGCACCTGTTCGGCTGGTGGTCTCTGTGCATCCTGTGTGCTGACGCACGACACGCCTTGTCTTGGTTAATCCTCCAGCCACCCTGCCACAACAGTTTTGTAGTCCTCATTTTACAGAAGAGGAAACTGAGGCTCAGAAAGGCTAGGTGCTTGCCCCAGGACACACAGGAACTAAGACTGAGGCAAGGTTGAAACCCACGTCTCTGATGTCCTTTGGAGACACTCAACCTGCAGGAAGCAGTGCAATCTGTGCTGAGACAGACAGACAGGAGCACTGTGGCTGTGGGAGTCCAGGCACCTTGAACCTGGCCTTGGAGTCAGAGAAGGCTTCTGGGGGGAGTGCTGGCAGAGATGAGAAGTGTGATGGGTTCAGGTGAGTTTGAGGGGTCCCGGGGGATGGTGAATATTCAAGACAAGAGAGAAGATGGTCTTGATCCAGAGACCCACGGCTCACGGCCTCAGGACTTGGTTTCTAAGGCTCTGGTCTGTGCCCTTGGCCTCGATGCCCATTTCAGTCCTGCGCCATCCATTCTCCAACAAACGCCTTCTTATCCTTAAAAGCTCAGGTCCAGGGACTTCCCTGGTGGCACAGTGGTTAAGAATCCGCCTGCCAATGCAGGGGACACGGGTTCGGTCGCTGGTCCGGGAAGATCCCACGTGCCACGGAGCAACTAAGCCCGTGCGCCACAACTACTGAGCCTGTGCTCTAGAGGCCGCGAGCCACAACTACTGAGCCTGCGTGCCACAACTACTGAAGCCCGTGCGCCTAGAGCCCATGCTCCGCAACAAGAGAAGCCACTGCAATGAGAAGCCCACGCACTGCAATGAAGAGTAGCCCCTGCTCGCCGCAACTAGAGAAAGCCCGTGCGCAGCAACAAAGACCCAATGCAGCCAAAAATAAAAATAAATAAATAAATAAAATATAAATAAATAAAAGCTCAGGTCCAGTCTTCCCTGACTCCCCAGGCTAGGATGCAAACCACCCCCCACCCCATTCTGGTCTTCATCTCTCTTTTAGAGTGGAGACCAAGTGGGTACATGTGGCTAAAAGTTAGCACTTTGGGGACAGGTGACCCTGTCCCAGCAAGGCAGGGCCAGCTCATGAAGCCAAAGAAGGTACCTGCTCTGGGGAGCTTGGAGGGTTTGGGGCGGGGGAGTGAGGCAAGGAGGGCTCTGAGTGTGTGGAATGAATGAGTTGTGCTGCTGCTCATGTGAGCTGGGGGCGCAGTGGGTTTGAGTCCTGTTTCTGTCTCAGTGTTGTTGGCGCAGTGACTCAGCCTCACTGAACTTGATGCCCAACTTTTGGTCTGTTCCCAGCCTTCCTGCCAAGGAAGAAGAGTTACTGTCACCGCCACCATCATTCTCTCCCCAGCCAGAGCCTGAGGAGCCCCTGGCCACCTTCCCCCGGGGGCCTCCCCAGCCCCCATCTCCACCTCCCAGCCCCCCAGAGATTCCCCCGAAGCCTCTCCGCCTGCTCCCGGAGTTTGGTGAGTGCCGTAGCGAAGCATGGGGCTCTGGGTAGGTGGCCTGGGATCAGGGCTGGAGAGTCTGCAAGGACGTAAGGATCGTGCTCCCCTTTCTGTTGGGCCCTGCCACCGACCCACTCTGTGGCCCTGGACAGGTGAGCATCCTTCCCTTCATCCTCAGAATGGAGACAGCACCCAGCTCTCTGACCTATTGACTGTTAGGTGTGGGCAGATGGCAGACTTCCTGATTTGCCCATGGTTTAAAGTCTGGGACTGTTTTCCATGGTCATGGGCAGTTTGCTTTTCCTTGGATTGTCTACTTTTTCTTGTCTCGATTCTTGTTGCTTTTTTTTAGCCTTTTTAAGACAGTCCCTACCCTGACCCCCAAGCTTGCTGCCTGGTCAGACCTCCCTGTGGTGGCCTGGCCTCTCCTTTGGCCGCCTCCTAGTGCTGTCCTGTGAAGCCCTGAGAATATAAATAGCACTTCCTGTCCTTTGTGCCTTTTTTTGAAAGCCAAGCCAGGGTGGGGCAGGGTCTTTCTTAGGCTGGGGGAGGCCAGGCTTCTTTGCCCTGAGTCTCCCCCTCCCCTCTATCTCCCCAGATGACCCTGACTACGATGAGGTCCCAGAGGAGGGGCCGAGGGCCCCAGCTGCCGTGATGACCAAGAAGGTGGGTCAGGCAGTGGTTAGGGTTTGGGCTGTCTGCCTGTCAGCGTGGAGGGCGGGCTACCCAGGTGCCTTTCAGACCCTGGGGACCACCAGATAGAGAGTAGGTAGCCGGCTCCCTGGAGAGTTCCCTTCCCCTTCACTGTCTTGCTGTGTGGGGGTCTGGGGGCTCTGGTTTGTGGCTCCAGATCCAGTCTTCAGCTGCATCTGGATGGCTGTGTGGCCCCTTCTCTCCCTTGGTGTTTGGAGCACATCTGTCTTGGGGTGTCTGTCCTTCTGTCTCTGTTTCACTTTCTGTGTCCCCGTGTCACCCTCTCTCTGAGTGCCTTAACTCTCCATCCATGTGTCTTTTTCTCTAGCCCTTTATCTTTCTGTCTTTGTCTCTCACCTGGGCCCGTGCCTGCACTGGTGTTCTCTGTCCTTGTGACCCCGTCTCCCTGGGTCCCTGTGCAGACTGCTGGGGGTTGGGAAGGAGAGGAGCGTGAGGAAAGAGAAGTAAATGTGCAGAGTTGTGTGGGTCCAGGGTGGAGTGGACAGAGGGGGATGTGGCAGCCCCTAGTTGGGTGTGATCTGGGGCTTGAAGGGGAGCATGACACTGAGCGGGTCTGGGGAGCAGGAGGAGCCCCCAGTGAGCCAAGTCCCTCGGGCCGTGCGCGTGGCCAGTCTGCTGAGCGAGGGGGAGGAACTGTCCGGGGACGACCAAGGGGATGAAGATGAGGATGACCATGCCTACGAGGGCATCCCCAAGTAAGCGTCCTCTTCTCTCGGGTGGTTCTCCCACCCAGCTCTCCTCCTTCCCCAAGCCCGGCCCAGCCTGTCCATCTCCTCTGCCCCCACCCCATGGGAGCCCCCACTCTGGCCTCCTCATTCCCTCTCTTCTCCCCCCAGTGGTGGATGGCACACCAGCAGCCTGAGCTCATCCTTGTCCAGCAGCCTCCTGATCCCTGATCTCCCACCGCACCCCATGGACGGGCTGCCTATGGGCCCCACCCCCAGCCCACCAGTCATCAAGGCTGGCTGGCTGGACAAGAACCCACCACAAGGGTGAGTGAGGCCTGCTGGGTCCTACTGGTGCTCTGCGTGCTGTGGGCTCTAGTATACTGGTATCGCGGATCAGAAAACCAGAGGGGACAGGGTTATTGGAGCAGGTCTCCCTCCAGGCAGACTGTAACTGCCGATCATCCCCACCAGACCTATGCTTTATTACCCTTAAAACTGAGAAGTCCTTTCTCTGGCGGTCCAGTGGTTAAGACTCTGCGCTCCCAATGCAAGGGGCACGGGTTTGATCCCTGGTTGGGGAACTAAGATCCCTCATACTGCACAGAGCAGCCAAAAAAAACCAAAAAAAAACAAAAACAAAAAAAACCCCGAAACTGGGAAGTCCTACTTTGAGTCTGACTTCAATCACTCTTGCTGTAGGTAAAGTTCATCTTCTCAGTGACCACTTGGGATCCTTTCTCCCTTGGACCTGGCTGTTCCTAACTTTGTATGTGGCTGCCAGAGGGGGCTAGGGTGATCCCGGAGCCTCTCCCTAATTCCCAGTCCTTTGCTCTGTTGTCCCTCTGCCTCTACCTCTCCAGATCTTATATCTATCAGAAGCGATGGGTGAGACTGGATACTGATCACCTGCGATACTTTGATAGTAACAAGGTGAGGCCTGTGTTAGTCCGTGATATGACCCTGCTTCAGCCTGGTCTTGGGTTGAACCCCGACACTGGACCCAGGCGGAGTCCCTCCCTAGATGAGTCCTCACCAGAGCTGTAGTGTGACTCCTTGAACTGTGTCCTCCTGGCCCATTGGCCAGCCTTGGCCTTGGCCAGGGTTGGTGTAGGGGCTGTCACTGACCACCTGTGGGAGGTGGGGCTGCAACCTTCATTTCAACAGAGGTTGAGGGAGACAAGGAGGGGCTGGGCCTCTGTGGGCCTCACCCCCACAGTCGGCTCCTCTCTCTCCCCCAGGATGCCTACTCAAAGCGCTTTGTCCCTGTGGCCTGCATCTCCCGAGTGGCTGCTATTGGGGACCAAAAGTTTGAAGTGATCACGAACAACCGGACCTTTGCCTTCCGGGCGGAGAGTGATGGTAGGGAGGGGGGCAGGAGGAAGACTGGCAGTTTGGCTTGAGAAGTGGGGGAGGAGAACCAGGGCACGTCTCCCCCCACATCAAACCGAGAGACGAGTCAACCCTCTGTGAGGTGGGGGAGGGGAGGGCCTCCTCTGACCAGCTTTGTGCTGAGTCCTCAGAACCACACATCCCCATTTACAGGGGAGAAGCAGGCTCAGAGAGGCCAAGTGCCTTGCCCACCCTAAGTGGCACAGCTGGGATTGGAGCCTGAGCTTGTCCAAGTCAGAGAACTTAGAGATAGGTGGGCCAGTCTGGGCGGGCTTTCTGGCAGAGGTGTTGCCTGAGGAGCCTGGAATGGGGAACCCTTAGGGGGATCCCTACCAGGCTGAGCTGGGGCTTACCCCTTCCCCTTTGCCTGCAGTGGAACGGAAGGAGTGGATGCAGGCCCTGCAGCAGGCGGTGGCTGAGCAGCGTGCCCGGGCCCGACTGTCTAGTGCTTATCCATTGGGTGTTCAAGGCTCAGAGCCCCCTGACCGCGCCGGCAGCCTGGAACTACGTGGCTTCAAGAATAAACTCTATGTGGCCGTGGTTGGGGACAAAGTGCAGCTTTACAAGAATCTGGAGGTGCGACTGGTCAGCCAGGCTGCTGAACCTCTCCCATGCCCCCTGCCCACCTAGCCCCTTAGCCCTGCCCCCCACCCACCTGGTCCTTCAGCCCCAACCCCTGCCCACCTGTTCCCTCAACCCCACCCACCTGGTCCCTCTGCCCCGCCCACCTGGTCCCTCAGCCCCCACCTCCCCTATCCTGGTCCCTCAGCCCCGCCCTTTCCCCCTTCCCATGACCCAGCTCTTTGCCTGCCCCCCTTCCTGCCCCTAGTTCTGACCCCTCTCCTGCCTGGTCCCTGAGCATTACCCTCCCATCACCGCCCTGGCTCTTGCACCTCTTATTTATTGCTACATGGCCTCTGATCAAGGTCCATTTACCCATGCCCAGATTCCTGAGCCCTCCCTTATCTCCTTCCTGGGCACTTTCTAGTCCCTAAAGTACCACCTCCCCCTCCTCTCTGCCCCCTCCCTGGGCCTTGAGCCCTACCCCTCAGGCCTTGCCCTCACCCCTTCCCACCTACTGCCAGGAGTACCACCTGGGCATCGGCATCACTTTCATTGACATGAGCGTGGGCAACGTGAAGGAAGCAGCGGACCGACGCGGCTTTGACCTCACCACCCCCTACCGCATCTTCAGGTGAGCCTCCCTCATTGTTCACCTGCATCCTCACTCCCTCCCAGTATTTTCTTCTTGCATATGTAGGAAGCTGCCCCTTCTTCTAGGATGGATTTCTCCCCTCTCTTCCCAGCCCTACCCACCTGCTGGGCCTTTACCTTCACTTGCTAACCTGCTCTGATCCCTTCCTTCTAAGATATCTCACTTATACCCCCCTCTCTCTGTCCATCACAGTCCCCCCTTCCCTGCCACAGTGCTCCCATATGGGCTTTCTGCACCGCCCACTCACCCTGCTATCCCCTCCAGCCTGCCCTGCTCCCTCAAAAGTGCTTGTCTGTCAATAATAGTTGCTTGTGATCAAAGGCTGCTCTTCACTCCCTATCTCGTGTCCATCCTGGGTGCTTCTCCCTGAGCCTCCAAGACTCTACCATCTTGGTTTCCTCTGACCTCAGTCATCCCTCAGTGGTCTGTCTCTGTCCTCTGTCTTCTACCTGGACAGACTCGCCCACTCCCAGGCCTTCAGCCACTGCCTCTGAGGCACTATGCCATGCCTGGGTTCAAATCCTGTGTATCAGCTCAGCTGCCGTGACAGAATACCACAGACCCAGGGTCTTAAACAACAGAAGTTTATTTTCTCACAGTTCTGGAGGCTGGAAGTCCAAGGTCAAGATTCTGTCAGGGTTACTTTCTGGCGAGATCTCTCTTCCTGGCTTGTAAGTGGCCGCCGCCTCACTGTGTCCTCACACGGCCTTTCCTCTGTGCACATGGAGCGAGAGAGAGATGTCTGGTGTCCCTTCCTCTCTTTATAAAGAAACCTGCTCTTAGGACATTATTTAACCTTAGTTACCTCCCTAATGGCCGTATTTCCAGATACAGTCACACTGGGGTTTGAGGCTTCAACCTGTGAATTTCAGGGGGACACGATTCAGTCTGTAACATCTGGGGTCCATCCCTGGGTCACTACATGACCTGGGCAAATCACTTGGCCTCTCTGTGCCTCAGTTTCCTCGTCTGTGAGGCAGTCTCTGTGAAGCTGTATCTGATACAGTGTGCGGTGACTGCTCAGTCTAAACCGTGTCACCCCTCCTCCAGCATCGTCTCCTTTGCCCTTAGCTCAGATCTCTGCCTTCAGGGTCTTTCTCCTGAGCTCTAGAGCTGCACGTCTAATGGTTCTGTGGACATTTTCCCCCTTATATTCCTCCCCAGCTCGCTGCTCCTTCTTGGGCCCCATCTCCACCCACGGGGACCCCACCTCTCCTACTCACCCCTGTGCAAACCCATCACTGCCCCCGTCTTGCCTCCATCACTCCCTCACCTCCGTCTGGCCCCTTTCCTGCAGGCCCTAGGCATGTGGGCCCTCTGGCCTGGCGCCTGCCTCTTCACCCTTGGGCTGCCTATCTGTGACCGTCAGAGGATCCTTTTTTTTCCTTTTTGTTGAAAGCCAAGTTTGTATTTGTTCATTTCTTAGATTCGTAGTAATCTTTGATTGACGTCTATGGCATCAGATTCTTTGCCATCCTCCTTAACTACCACACAACTGTAACCAGCCACTTTCTCTGGAGTTTTCCTTCTCTGTCAGCTTTCCAGAGCCCTGCCCATTTCCCTAGATCCTTGTTGTCATGGACCTTAATCAGGTTGATTTGGTGTTCGGCTCCAAGGGCCTCCACCAGCCTGGCGTGCGTGGGCTCCCCCAGTTGGACGCAAGCGCACAGAGACGGGCTTAGCGCTTGGCTGGGGCCTTGGCAGCTTGGCAGATTCAGCCTTCGTGGGCGAGGGTGGTCTCAGCACCTCTGGTAAAGCAGCACTGACGTCCATTCCATCTCCAGCAACAATGCCCTCCTCGGCCATGGCAGTGGTGGAGCCGAATCTTGAATGCACACATGTGACTTGGTGGCAGCAGGGAAAGAAAGAGCTAGAGGGAAAACATCTCTGTGTCCCTCACCCCCCTGAAACCCTCTACGGCTTCACTGCTGTCCTCTGGGTGCACTTTGACCTCCTCTTCATGGCACAGGCTTGCCTTCTCTGTCTCCCAGCTTCTTTTCTGCCAGTACCCCCATCCTGCCCGCAGGCCCTGGAATGCCCTGTGTGCCCTCCTGTCTGTTCGCACATGCTGTTCCCTCTGTCTAGAACACCTTTCTACCTCTTCACCTGGGTAAGCCCTCCTCATCTGTCAAGGCTTAGCTCGGCCACCATTTCTTCCCAGCAGCGTTTTCTACTCCCTGGGCAGGGCAGAGCCTCCTCTGGCCCCTCCGCCCCCAGCCCTCATTCACACGTCCCTCAGATTTGGGGTGTCCTTGCCTTCGTCCACGCCCACCCTCCCCACAGACCCTGGGCGCCTCCCTCTTCCGACAGTCAGCTCTCAATGCATTATTCACCCCCCTTCATGCTGTGCCCCCTCATGCTGCCCCCAAATCCCTCTGAGTCCTTTCCCACCAGTCCCCTACCCCACTTCTGTGTCCCCAGCTTCTCGGCCGAATCGGAGCTGGAGAAGGAGCAGTGGCTGGAGGCCATGCAGAGAGCCATTGCCGAGGCCCTGTCTACCTGGGAGGTGGCCGAGCGCATCTGGGCCGTGGCCCCCAACAGATTCTGTGCTGACTGCGGAGCTGCCCAGCCTGACTGGGCCTCCATCAACCTCTGTGTTGTCATCTGCAAGCGCTGTGCAGGTGTGTAGGGGGGTTGGGGTGCCAGACCAGGGCAGGACAGGGCTGGCGTGTTGAGAAGGCAGGTGGTCTGGCTGGCTGGAGGGGCTGGAGCGAAGGCAGTATCAGAGAGCATCGTTTATGAAGTTGCACTTCTGTGTCGAGCCTTTCCCACCGTGATTAACCTGCACGGCAGGGATTCAACTTCTCACGTCATGAGTGGGGACACCGAGGCACAGAGAGGGAAAGTGGCTCCTTCACGGTTACCTGGCAAGTAAGTGAGTCTGGATTTGAGCCCAGGCCTGTTGGAGTCTAGCACGGCTGTCACATCAGAAGAGCGGAAGTAGGCCAGGTCTGGCAGGGCTTTGCAAGCAGAGGGAGGAGCTGGTGTTTTATCCAGAGGGGGATGGGAGGCAGGGGTGGGAGGGACGTGGTCAGATTTGTGCGTCCGACTCTGGCTGATGGGTGGAAGCTGCGTCAGAGCTGGTGAGACTGGAGACGAGTGAGGAGACTGCTGCGGATCCACAAGAGAGAGGAGGTGGAGCCTGGTCCCAGAAAGCGAGCGTTTGAGAGACGTTTAGACCTACGGAGGAAGAGTCCCAGATCATACGCGGAGGATGAGAGAGAAAGAGGGTGGAGCCTAAGATACATTCATCTGTTCAACCAGCGTTTATTGAGGGTCTGTGCTGGGCACTGTGCCGAGTGCTGGGAAAGGGGCCCCACTGGGAACAGTCTTGGCTGGCTGGAGGTGGGGACCCAGGGGTGGAACAGTTCTGGGAAGTTGCTGCGGGACATCTAGGTCAAATGTCTAGGAGGCCTTCGGCTATGAGGGATGGGTGTGGAAAGCGATGACTCCATTGGAGACCAGATTAGGAAGGCATCGGCTCATGGAAGGAGTGAGGGTGTCCAGAGTGGATGAGATGCTCCATAGGAGGTTGCAGAGCGAGGTGAGGCCTAAGCCAGAGCCAGGCAGTGCCAGGCACTCATGGTGCCCCCAGCCCAACCCCTGCTCCAGGGGTCCCTTGTGGGATCTGTAGCTGAGCAAGGCTGCATCCTTCCAAGCCCAACTTCCCCCTCCCCTTTCATTTCACGGAGATTTATTAAGCGCTCACTGTGTGCCAGACTTTGTTCCAGGCACTGAGGCTAGACCCTAAAGCAGGCAGTCAACATTCCTTCTCTCGGGCAGCTTACATTCTGATGGGAAGAGGCAGAAAATACATACACAAACCAGTAGAAGTATCAGGCAATAACAAGTGCTAGGTAGAGAACGTGTTTGCTGAGAAGCCATCTCTGAGGAGGTGACAGGTCAGCTGAGATCTGAATGTCAGGAGGGAGCTAACCTTGGGGAAATGGGGGAAGAGAATCCAGGCAGAAAGAACAGTGAGTGCAAAGGCCCTCAGGTAGGAATGAGCATGGATGACTAGAAGAGGAAGGAGAATTTGAGCGTTAGGGGGGGAAGGGGAGGGGGAGAGGCATGAGATGAGGAGAAGAAGCGGGTAAGGAATTTTGATCTAATTCTGGGGAGAATTAAGAGAGAGTCTAAAGCAGGGGTTCGAAGTAAGAGGTTTGCATTTTAAAGAGGTCACTCTGGCTGGGCTGTGTGGAGAGTGGCCTGCAGGGAGCCAAGCATGGCTGTAGGGAACCAGCTGGGGGACTACTGCAGGAACCCAGGTGTCAATTACAGGGCTCAGTTTTGGGGTGCCCTGGGCAGGAGTGTGTGGGAGATGGAGCTGCAGGCCTAGCCCCTGGGTCCTGCCCATGGCCTCTCCCTGTCTGCCCCCATGGGCACTGGGGTAGGGGGGGAGTGCTCATGTAAAGGAGAGGGCCCAGATGACCCCGTGTCTGGTCCTCTGTCTACAGGGGAGCACCGTGGCCTGGGCGCTGGTGTCTCCAAGGTGCGGAGCCTGAAGATGGACAGGAAGGTGTGGACGGAAACACTCATCGAGGTGGGGAACCAGCTATGTTTGGGGTCTGCCCCTCTCAGCTGCTGCCTGGGTCTTCCAACCCCATCTCCCCCATCTCACCAACCCCAGCACCCTGGAGCTAGAAGAGACCTTTGGGATCATCTAGGGGGTGGGATTTTGGAAAAGCTGATTTTTGGCAAAGTCAGCAAACTGGCCAGTGAGCTAAGAATGTTTTTACAATTTTAAAAGGTTGCTTAAAAAAACAAACAACAAAAAAAAAACACCAAGAGGAATATGCCACAGAGACTGTGTCCTGCAAAGCCTAAAATATTTACTTCATTTTATCTCTACTCATGTGCACCAATGGGTGTGAGTATGTCCATTTGGGGGATGCTCACACGTGTACATTTGTGCCTGTGTACTTGGGGTTGCCAGGTACTGATATGTGTGGTAGTTACAGGGGAGAACCTGCAACAGGAGGCTGGACCAGGGCCCGACCACACATGGCCTTCCTGACAGCCCCAGCCAAGCTGCAGACTTCAGAGTAATTTGGGTGTCATATCCCCTGTGAGTTAGGGTTAGAATCCCCAGTTTACAGATGAGGACGTTGAGGCCCAGGGAGAGAAAATAACTTGCCCAAAGCCACAGAGTGAGTCAGTGGCGCCTGGGACTGTTTCCTCTTTGTTCTCTGCTCTGACCCCAGCACCCCACGCAGGCCCTGACAAACAGGCAAGGTGGGAGGCCCAGGAAATGGCTGTGGAATGAGTGATTGGCAGAATGAAAGAATGAATAAACTAGTCCCCCGAATGCCAGACTCTTGTGCACAGTCTGCCCTCACCCCTCTTCCCCTGAGCCCAGAGAGGAATGTCAGGGACAGGAGATGTTTCCAAAATCCCTGTCCACCCAGTTGGCTGACGGGTTAGCCGCCACCCCCCGACACCCCACCCCCAGCTGTGATAGTCTCAGGAATGCAGAGTTCCAGATGTGGGACTGGGTGGGGAAGTAGCAAGGCCCCCAGCCAGGCACCAGGCCTGGGGCGTCCACCTGTCAGACTGTCTGCCTCTTGTCCTAGGGACTGGGCTCAGGCCCAGCGTTGGTGGGGGAGCACCCATAGCCACCAGCAGGCCAGGCTGTCCCTCAGCTTCCCTGATGGGAAAGTGGGCAGGTGGCCTGGCTCTTCCAGCCCCTCACCTAACAACCTCAAAACCAACATTTTGCGGGGCATGGGCCCCTGGCTGTAGGCTCCCTTCTAACCTCTTGCCCACACCCGCAGCTCTTCTTACAGCTGGGCAATGCTGCTGGGAACCACTTCTGGGCAGCCAACGTGCCGCCCAGTGAGGCTCTGCAGCCCAGCAGCAGCCCTGGTGCCCGGCGGTGCCACCTAGAGGCCAAATACCATGAGGGCAAGTACCGACGCTACCATCCGCTCTTTGGCAACCAGGAGGAGCTGGACAAGGTCAGGGCACTGGGCCTGTGAGGCCTCCTAAAACACCCCCATTATTCATGCGCCCCCCCATTCCTCACTCTATTTCAGCCCATCTTTTCCACTAGCTCAGAGTGATGAGTGGCCCTGTAGGGAAACTGAGGCCCAGAGGGCAGAAGAACCCTGCCTAAGCCACAGGGACAGTTGGGACAAAGCAGGGAGGAGCCAGGCCTGACCCTTGGGCCAAGGCCACGTCCCCAGCATCTGTCTGCCTCCCTCCCCTCCTGATTCCTCTGTCTCCTCACCCCATCCTTCTCCTTCTGAATCCTGCCAAAAGGAGTGAACTTGATGGGGATGCTATTTCCTGTCAGGCTCATGAAAAACAGCTGGCTGCTCCAGCCCATCCCCATCCACACCCCACTCAAGATGAGGCCCCTCATGGGCCCCAGGCCCTGACAGGCCGGGAGCCAAGCCCTGTCCCTGGTCTGGCTTGGCCTGAGTGGGAGGTTGCCTGCTCTGAGGCAGAGAGATGCCACTTGTGACTTCTGGTCAACCTTCAGCCCTTCCCCCAAGCAGCCCCACCCAGTCAGGCTCAGTCCAGCTAGAAGCCCAGTGGGAGCCAGGCCTCCACCTCCCAGGAACCCAGGCGTCCAGCCCCCAGCCCAGCCCAGTCTAGCCCGCCAGCCAGGAGGGGCGGCAACTCCCATTGGTTGGGAGGGATGGGCAGGCGGTGAGGAATTCAAATGTGGGAGGAATGAGCTACAAAGCACCCCCCTCTGGCCTTCCACAAGGCAGAGGGAGCTTGAGATCCTCTAGAGAACACAACTGGTGGCTGACAGGGTCCCAGGGGGCTGTCAGCAGGGTGAGGCCTGGACTGCTAGGACCCCTGGCCTCTGTGGGGATGCCCCTGCCCCCCCTCACTCCTCTTGGCTTTTCTTTTCCTCCTCCTGTCTTTCTTCCTCCCTTTCTTCTCTTTCACACTGCGGGTGGGCCCCTAACCTGGTTGACTCCTTCCTCTTCCCGACCCCGCACCCCGACCCCGCCGCAGCACGACCCCTGTCCCACTTGCCTCTCACTCTGGCTTAGGCTGACCCTCCCCACTCCTCTCGCCTCCTCCCAGGCCCTGTGTGCCGCAGTCACAACCTCAGACCTGGCTGAGACCCAGGCGCTCCTGGGCTGTGGGGCTGGGGTCAACTGCTTCTCGGGGGACCCTGAAGTCCCCACGCCCCTGGCTCTCGCCGAGCAGGCGGGACAGACACTGCAGATGGAATTCCTTCGAAACAACCGGACCACAGGTGAGTGGCTGGTGGGACCATCCTCCTCAAGGGATGAGGCCTCCCTGCTGCCAGGGTCTGGCCCTTTGGAGGGGATGCCAGTTGTTGGGTGCCAGGGGCTGGGTATTGTCCTGTGAGGTTTGATTTACATACCACTTGAGCTATAATGACAACTTCTCCAGGGGCCCTGGTGTAAGAGTGTGTGTGACGTTTCGGGTATGCACGTCAGTGTACATCTGTGCCTCTGGCTTCCCCTTCCCACGCGTGTTCGTTTGTATCTCCCTTTGTGTCTCCGTCTCTGCATCTCTTTGTGTATTTGTGGGTTTCTCCCTGACCCACAGTGTGGGACCTCGGGGTGGCATCCGTGTGCCGGTGTCCGTGTGTCTCTGAGTTGCTGTGGCTCTGCTTCCTTGCCCCTGGGAGTGTCGAGGGTGTTGGGGTTTGTGCATGTGCAGAGAGAGCGTGTCTGCGCTGCTGTCGGGGGGAGGTGCTGCCTTTCTCTGTGTGCAGGGGACTCGCCACAGCAGCCCTGTCTGCCGTTCTCTCTGGGTGGGGCTCTGTTGCAGACGGGTTGGGTCCCGTTTGGCTCCCGGTCTCGGGGTAGCTGAGGAGGGGGTGGTGGGGGTGAGCGCTGCTGGTCATGGCCCAGCGCTAGCCTCTGGGGCCACATCCTAGGACTGAGGGTGGAGATCTGCGGCCAGGGCTCTGGGCTCAGGGCCATGGGTGGGTGGGGTGCGCCGGGCTGGAGAGAGCCCAGGTGTCCGGGGAAGGCACAGGAGACCACCCAGCTGGCTTGGGCTTTGGGACTGCTGGGAGCAGGGCTGGAGCCAGGCTGCTTCCTTAGGCTTTGCGTTGTCTGAGACAAGCTCCCTCTGGGGATTGTTGGTGAGTTTGCTCGAGGCCCCCCCCCCCCCATTCTAGTGTGCTGGTCCTGTGCCTCCAACAGGAAGAGCTGGGCTGGGGAGTCAGGGGAGCTCCCTGGGAGGAGAGGTACTGGAGCCGGGCCTTGTGAGTGGGATTGAATTCGCACAAGTGGGGAAAGGTGGAGAATGGCTTAGGCAAAACCCTGAATGTGGCAGTAAGAGCCCAGGAGTGCTAGTCAGGGAACGGTGCTGGGGAGGGAGGGGCGGGTGACTTGAGTGCCAGCTTAAATACCCAGCCCAGGTGGGGGCGAGGGGGACACCCTTGGATGGTGAGCATGACCAGCCACTCTTTCCCCCCTTCCCAAAAAGAGGTACCTCGGCTGGACTCAATGAGGCCCCCGGAAAAGCACTACTCAGTTGTCTTGCCAACTGTGAGCCACAGTGGCTTCCTCTACAAGACCGCTTCTGCCGGGAAGCTGCTACAGGACCGCCGGGCCCGGGAAGGTGGGTGCCGGGCCAGAGCCCACCCTGGCCATGGCATTCTGGCATGGTGGCAGGGCCAGAGAAGCCAGAGCTGGCCAGGCTGGGTGATCCATGAGGGCGCCAAGTGCACTCTGGCAGTCACCCTGCAGGGCTTCCTGGGTGTGGTCTCAGGTACACAGTTGGTGATTAATAAATGGGCTGATCGGGGTGGGAGTAGAGCATGGCACTGCAGAGCAAGTCACTGCCAGAGTTTCCTTTAAAACAAAGAAGACTTTATTGAGTACCTATTAGGTGTGGGCCCTGTTTTGGACATCTGGTATTTGGAGCACGTGGATGCTAGGAAGTTTGAGGACGAAGCTTAAAGGTCTGTCTGTCTATCACCTCAGCCTTCCATTTGCTCCCAACTCTGAGTAAAATCCACAGTCCTTATTACCACGTCCCACAAGGACCTGCACATCAGCCTCCCCACCCCATTACCTCTCTGACTCTTCTTCCCTCACTCACTCTGCTCCAGCTTTACTGGCCTCCTTGCTGTTTCTCAAACATAACATTCATGCTCACCAGACCCTTTGTACTTGCTGTTCCCTCTGCCCAAAATGCTTTTCCCTAAATATCTGCATGGTTAGTCTCTCACTTCAAACAGGTCTCTGTTTAAATGTCACTCCTCGAAGACTTCATTCCCCACCACTTAATCCAAAATAGCAAGCCCTACTTTCACACTACTTATCTGACATTATTTATGGGTCTATTTATTGATTCTCTGTGCCCTACTGGAATATAAACTTCTCTTGGCCAGCGCTGTAGCCCCCAGCACCTAGAACAGTGTCTAGCACACAGTGGGCCCTTGCAAATGTCTGCAGGATGAGGAGTGACTGAGGCAGGGCTGGCGCTCCTGGAGGGAGCCCAGCCTGGGAGGCAGACTCTGGGACACACTGCCTGCAGAGGGCAAATGTCATGTCCTCGTAGCCAGGATGAGAGACAGTATCTGCTGTGTGAGCATTGTTGAGGCCGTTGCTCACTGCATCCTCAGCACCCCCGGATGAAGCCCTCCAGCTCCCAAACAGATTTCTTTGGAACTCTGTGTTACTCACCACCTCACTGCCCCTGGGGCACTGCCCCTAGTCTACCTTCCTCTGCCTGCTAATGTCATTTATGTAACTGCCTGGGTCATCCTTTTTTCACCCTGGGTGCCAGGAAGCTCTGAGCCAGTGTGATGCTCAATGCTGTGAACTATACGAGCCTGCATGGCCTTGACAATCTGTTCTTTCTCCTACTTTCCTGGTCCAGATTCCCATTTCTTTTCCTTTATGGGATCTTGTCAGTCTCCTCAGAGTCACTATAGGAGGAAGCAGAGTATAGAACAATGGGTCCTGCTGGCAAAGGAGGGTGGGGGACAGGAGGCTATGGTATGAAAGGCTTCCTATGGCATTTGGGCTGGCCTTGAAGGATAGAGGGTGTGGGTGAAGGGAACAGGGTGAGCAAAAGCAGGGAGTGTGGGGTGTGTGTGCAGGAGTGATCAGAGAGGTGGCCGGGGAGGTGGGCAGGGGCAGACCTGGCAGGTCCACGGGAGAGGTGTGGGCTGGGCTGGGTTGGTGGAGCTACAGGGAGGAGGATGGATTTGGGGGAAGCTTGTGAGTTAGAATGGAGAGGACATGGGTCAGGTGGGAGTGGAGGCCCAGGGAGGATGCAGAGGTAGTGTTCAGGTGAGGGTGGAGGGCTCCCTCATGGTTCCCCTGCCCAACTTCTCCCCAGAATTCAGCCGACGCTGGTGTGTGCTTAGCGACGGGGTCCTGAGCTACTATGAGAATGAGCGGGCAGTGACCCCCAACGGGGAGATTCGGGCCAGCGAGATTGTGTGTCTGGCAGTGCCCACTCCCAACACCCATGGGTGAGCACCCCTGGGCAGAATCACAGACTGTTATTGATGTAAAGTCCAACCCTCCATTGGGGAGACAGGGAAACAGAGAGGGGCAGGACCTCCCCAGGGTCGGACAGCAAGCTGGGGCTGTGCAGGGGCTAAACCAGGTTTCCCGAGGCCCTAGCCTAAGGCTTTTCTCCCACCTCGTAGGGGGCCAGGGGAAGGGTAGTCACAAGGGCAGTGTGGCGGGTGAGGGGGCAGTGCTGGGTGGAGTGGGCCTGAATCCCGGCCTGTGTATCTACAGTTTTGAGCACACCTTTGAGGTGTACACAGAAGGAGAGCGGCTGTACCTGTTTGGGCTGGAGAGCGCAGAGCTGGCTCGTGAGTGGGTCAAGTGCATTGCTAAGGTGGGCCTGGGTGAGCAGGCGGGTGTGGGAGGAGTCTGTCAGGGCCCAGGGTAGGACCTCCTGGCCAATCCCCTGTATCCCAGCTTTCCCACCGCATGGATCAGGGGCTGGATGGAGGGCAGCAGACACAGAGCCAAGGCCCTGATGTGATCTGCAGCTCCCTGGTGGTGGGGGAGGTCAGGAGACCTATCTCAACTATGTGGAAGGAGGGCCGTGGGTCTTGCACTCCCTAGGTGCTCAATATATGTTTAATAATGAATGACAGGCAGAGCCATCCTAGGATGGACAGTGCTGTCTCCAGGGGGAGCGCCTTGTCCTGGAGGAAGGAGGCAGGAAGGCTGCAGAGGAGAGCTCTGCCCTGGGGACTAGAATCAGGTGCCCTCTGGCTCTCCTGTGCCGTGAGGGCCTGTGACTCTCATTCTCTTGTTCATCGATCAGTCACCTGTGAGCCTCCTGACAGTCAGTCCTCAGAGCCCCGGGGATCCAGATGAACCGGTCTTGATCCCAGCTCCTCAGTGGCTCCCATGCTGGTAGGGGAGACAGATGGGGTCCAAACAGCAAAAACTGTAATTGGTGCTACAACAGAGGGCAAGAATGCCTTGGTGCCATGTGGCCCCAGAGAAGGGACATCCCTAATGGTGTCTGGGAAGGTGTTCCAGAGGAGGGCATATCTGAGTGAGTATGAAGTGGGACATGATACCCAACTTAGTTCACTGCTGGGTTCTGCCCTGGGGGAGAGAGAGGAGACAGTTGGGTGGAAAACAAGTACATGCCCACAAGCCAAAGAGCTGGGGTATCCAGGGTGGGCAGTGCTGTTGGCTGATGCAGCCTCCCTGGCTATCTCCCCTTTCCCTGGCCTCCCCACCAGGCATTCGTGCCTCCCCTGGCTGAGGATCTGCTGGCCCGGGATTTTGAAAGGCTTGGGCGCCTACCCTACAAAGCTGGCCTGAGCCTACAGCGGGCCCAGGAGGGCTGGTTCTCCCTCATCGGCTCCGAGCTCCATGCTGTCTTCCCAGAGGGGCCCTGCGAGGAGCCGCTGCAGCTTCGGAAACTACAGGAGCTTTGTGCGTACACCTGGACCTGGGCCCCAATCTCCGGGGCACCCTATCCTGGGCTCCCAGGCCCCAGCCCCTCCCCAGAAGTTTGAACTCTACCCTAGCCTGGCCAGAAGGAGCCAACCTGCCCTCTCATGTCCTCTCCTGTCCTTGGGGTGCATCTCAGCCACCCCAGGGGTTGGTGGGTGTGTCCCAGGGGTGTGTGGACCCAGAGAGCCTCAGCAGGGAGCGGGCTGTGGACCATGAACAAGGCCTGGGCCTCACCTCAACCCATCCCTCCACAGCCGTCCAAGGGGACAGCGAGAACCAGGTGCTGGTGCTGGTGGAGCGACGGAGGTGAGCTCTGGCCTCCCTGAGGGGCTCTGAGAAGCCTGGAAAGTCTGACAGGCCTGGGAGGGGTGGGGCAGGGGTAGGTTCCCAAGTGACTGACTCCCTGGCCCAGGACGCTGTACATCCAGGGGGAGCGGCGGCTGGACTTCACGGGCTGGCTGGGAGCCATCCAGAAAGCAGCGGCCAGCTCAGGGGACACGCTGTCGGAGCAGCAGCTTGGAGACTCGGATATCCCGGTGATTGTGTACCGCTGTGTGGACTACATCACTCAGTGCGGTGAGCCCCGCCCCCGTGGCACAGGCCCCGCCCCTCCCCGCCTCGAGAGACTTTTACCTCCTGCCCCAGAGGCCAAGCCTCGCCTTCCTGGGATCTCCCTGAAAGCCGTGAGGCCCTCCCCTTGACCAATGCTCCTGGCCCCTCACGTCTGGCTCCGCCCCCAGCTCAGCCCCACCCCTCTCCAGGCCTGACGTCTGAGGGCATCTACCGCAAATGTGGGCAGACATCAAAGACACAGCGGCTGCTGGAGAGCCTGCGGCTGGACGCTCGCTCTGTGCGCCTCAAGGAGGGCGAGCAGCACGTGGACGACGTCTCCTCGGCGCTCAAGCGCTTCCTGCGAGATCTGCCCGATGGGCTCTTTACTCGAGTCCAGCGCCTAGCCTGGCTGGAGGCCTCAGGTGGGCCCTGCAGCCCGTGCCCAGCCTGAGACCAGGCCAGTGCTGCTGACTTGTACACTCTGATCTCAGTTTTCCCTCCCCTCCCCATCATGCACTTGGACTAGGCATGCCCCAGTGGTGGGCTCCAGTCCTTCTCCCTCCTTTCTTCTTATTCCCATTGTCACTCTATACAGAGCCAGGGTCCCTTGGAGAATTCTTTGTCTTTGCTGCATGGCTGGCCTGATTTGACTTGGAGAGGGGCAGGGAGTGGTGTCACCTAGGATGAGAGGCAGGGCAGCCAGAGGGGTGGGACAGGGGAGGTGGTTACAAGAGGGTTCCTGACCTGATCCATCTCCCCCCACCCAGAGATTGAGGATGAAGAGGAGAAGGTCTCCAGGTACCGAGGGCTACTGGCGCGTCTGCCCCCAGTCAACCGGGCCACGGTGAAAGCCCTTATCAGCCACTTGTACTGGTGAGAAGCGGCACTACTGGGGGGCTGGGGTAGAAAAGACTCTTCTATTCCCAATCTGGCTGACTGTTCTCCCCTGGGAACCAGGTGGGCCTGGGAACTGAATGTTGCCTTATGATGTGCTCTGGTCTTGGACACTTTGTCTCCCAGCTTACTTCCTGCAGGGTGGGAGAATAGAGGCGGTTTCAGCTGGCGGACAGATCTCTCAGTTTCCCAGCCCTACTTCTCCCCAGGACCCAAGACATGGCCAGAAAGACTGTCCCCTCGTCTCCTTAACTACTTGTCCTCTCTGACTGGGACCTTCCCTGGCCTCTCTCCAGGGGCCACTCATGGGCTTGTCAGGAATTGGGAAGGTGAGGTGGGGAAGTACTGGGCTGACTCCTCAAGGCTTCCCTCCTTCCCTGTCCAGCGTCCAGTGCTTCTCAGACACGAACCAGATGAACACGCACAACCTGGCTATTGTGTTTGGGCCCACACTCTTCCAGACAGATGGGCAGGACTACAAGGCCGGCCGCGTGGTGGAAGACCTCATCAGCCACTATGTGATGGTGTTTAGTGTGCGTCCCCAGCCAGTGGGCAGTGGAAGGCAGAACTCAGCCCCTGGGCGGCAGTGACCATCTGTCCCTGTCCCTCTCCCTTTCCCAGGTGGATGAGGAGGAGCTGAGGAAGCAGCGGGAGGAGATCACTGCCATTGTGAAGATGCGTGTGGCTGGCACTGCTAGTGGGACTCAGGTGAAGGACAGGGCCTGGGGTGGGGGGCTCAGGCCAGCCGCCTGCACCTGCTCCCCAGGCCTCCAGCTGAGCCCTGTCTCCCCACAGCATGCCGGTGACTTCATCTGCACTGTGTACCTGGAGGAAAAGAAGGCGGAGACAGAGCAACATGTCAAGGTGAGGGCCAGGGACCTAGAAGCTAAGGGGCCGGGAGAGTCAGGCTGGACTGGGTACAGGCTCAGATGACCAGGGGAGCACAGCTTCCATGCTAAGGGAAGCCCTGGTTTGGGACCTGTATCTGGCTGGTGCCAGGGCCTGTCTCTTTCCCTTCTCCCCACCTAGCTCATCAGGACTACTCAGACACCCCCCTGCATCCCAGGACTCCAGAGGACCCTGAGAGGGGTGGGCTTGGCCCCTGGATCACACAGCAGGGTTGTGGCAGAGCAGGGGCTGGGGATGGGGTAGGCTGATCTCCTCCTCCTCCTGGGTCCCCACAGATCCCAGCATCCATGACAGCTGAGGAGCTCACCCTGGAGATCTTGGATCGCAGGAATGTGGGCATCAGGGAGAAGGACTATTGGACCTGCTTCGAGGTCAACGAGAGGGAGGAGGCAGGTGGGTGACCACAGGATTGGTGCAGGAAATGGGGCGGCCCCAGTCTGTCCTCCTCTACCCCACAGTGTGCTGACAGTGGTGGCAAAGGGGGTTTTAGATGATGGATGTTGCTGTCATGCTGTGATCTCAGTGATGGTGGTGGTGATGTGCTGACAGGGGTTCAGGTGATGTGGCTGATGGAAGGGACTGTGAAGGGGTAGATGGTGTCGGCTATGGCGCTTTCTCAGGTGTCGGTGAGAATGGTGTTGCTTGCAAGGGTGGAGATGCTGAATTTGATAGTGGGATTGTGAGTGACAGCATTGGTGGTGAGGGGGGTAGTGGGTGGTGATGAGCATGCAGAAGGAGTGGGGTGGGGTGGTGCTGGTGGTGTGGTGAAGGGGCCATCGTGGTGAAGGGGAGTGATAAAGGCATTTTAGGGTGAAGGATGGTCTCAGTGGCAGTGGAGGATGAGGGCGTATCTGTTCATTTGTTTTACTGTTATTTGTTGAGTGCCAGGCACTGGGCAGGGGAGCCAGACACACAGTCCCTACCCTTTTGGGGGTAGTCTGGTATGGAATAGAGACACTAGTCCCATGATCACACCAGTAAACGCACAACTACAGCAGTGTTAACTGCTGTGAAGGAAAGGGCCACAATGCCACCAGAGCTTTTTTAAAATTTTTATTATTCATTTATTTATTTATTTTTGCTGCATTGGGTCTTTGTTGCTGCGCGGGCTTTCTCTAGTTGTGGCGGGCGGTGAGCGGGGGCTACTCTTCTTTGCGGTGCACGGGCTCCTCATTGCGGTGGCTTTTCTTTCTCGCGGAGCACGGGCTCTAGAGCGCAGGCTCAGTAGTTGTGGCGCACGGGCTCAGTTGCTCCGCGGCATGTGGGATCTTCCCAGACCAGGGATCAAACCCGTGTCTCCTGCATTGGCAGGTGGATTCTTAACCACTGCGCCACTAGGGAAGTCCGTCAGCAGAGCATATAACAGGGTCTTTGGCTTTGGAGTCCCTGGGTTAGGAGGTTAAGGAAGAGTAGGGGTTCCTTGGTGAAGAAGAGGGGAAAGTACTTCGAGGCAGTGGGAACAGCATGGGCAAAGGCCCTGTGGTGGCTAGGGACACCATCCTTTCAAGGAGCTTAAGATAAGGGCAGTGAGAGGTTGTGGCACGGGATGGGGCTGGAGATAGAGGCGGAGGCCTCCCTCAGGGCCTGACAACAATGCAAGTCCATTGAAGGGTTAGTGGTTGGGAGCTTGAAAAGATTGCTCCTTAACTGCTGGGTAGAGAGACGTGGGGAGAGGGGATGAGAGCACACAGCAGAGACTGCTTCAGAGGCCACAGTATTGGTCCAAGAAGATGGGATCATGGGCCAGGGTGGCTGCAAGTAGATGGACAGAAGCAGAGAGATTCGACACATGGAGGCTGAGAGGGAGGAGGGTTTGTTTCTGGCTTGGGTGGCCTGGGGGGTGGTGCCGGTTTCCCTGATGAGGACACACAGGGAATATCACCGGCTTGGTTTTGGACATGTTGGGTTGGAGTAGGTTTGGTCCCGGCCATGTGTGTTGGGTGTGGGAGGTGGTCAGGGCAGCGATGTGGCGCTAGGAGGCAGAGGGAGTGGACGGTGCCCTTGGGCACGTAGGTGATGTGTGTCCGTGGGCCAGCCCTCAGTGCTGTCAGGCCAAGTGGCCCTGGTGACGGTGCGCCCTCTCCCCAGAGCGCCCCCTGCACTTTGCGGAGAAGGTGCTGCCCATCCTGCATGGGCTGGGCACGGACAGCTACCTGGTGGTGAAGAAGCACCAGTCCATGGAGGCCATGCTGCTGTACCTAGGTAGGTGGTGTCCCTGGATGGGTGGTGCCTACAGGGTTGGGCAACCTGGTGGTGGGTCCCTCCATCCGGAGCTGGGGCGAGATCTGGTGGCGCCAGGCAGGAACAGCTCAGGCAGAGGGCGCCAGGCGGGCAGGCCTCTTCGGAGGCTGGGGCAGGATGGAGCAGTTTCCTTCATCCTGGGACCCTGCCCTGGGTGTCTGTGTCTGTGGGCAGGGGGTTGGTGCAGCCTGTGCCCACTCCACTCCTCCCCCAGCCAGCCATGTGGGCGAAACCAAGCACGGCATGATGAAGTTCCGAGAGGACCGCAGCCTCCTGGGCCTGGGCCTGCCCTCAGGTGGCTTCCACGATCGCTACTTCATCCTCAACAGCAGCTGCCTGCGGCTCTACAAGGAGGTCCGGGTACGTGATCCTGCTGGGTCCTGCCCCGAGGTGGGCACCTGCACCCGAGTGTGCTCAGACACCCGAGCACAAGTGTCCCCCTGGGCCTAACAATGGGAGCATCCCCATCGCGGGGTCTTGGGGTGGCACAGCAGTTGGGGGGAGCTGTGGACTCTCAGAGACCCTCCTGCTGTGGCTCTCGGTGATCACATGGCTTTGCCCTGGAGCCCTACTAGGCCCTGGTACCTGGATGCCATCACATCAGGCGTGTGCTGCTCACCTGTGCCTGGTCATGGCACCCACAAGAACATGCTACGTGGTGACAGCCCCAAGTTGTGGCCTGTGCATGCCTTGTTGCTTTATAGGCCATACCCCATCCCGGCCCACTCCATGCCCATGCTGTCCACATGCCGGGCATCCTCCCAGACCAGACGCCATCTCCGTCCTAGCACTGCCCCCGCTGCCCCAGCATACAAGCCACATCCCGCCATGCACCACTACACACACTGTCCTAGCTCTGGACCTGGGCCTCCTTCTTCCGTAACCCTGATCCTCTATCAAACAGAGCCAGAGGCCATGGAGCGGGGCCCCTGAGACCGTGAGTAGCTGTGGGTCAACTGCCAGCTGCCTTACACCTCCTGGGGGCCAAGTGAGCCTAGTGGGAGCATGGGGACACAGCCAGAGCTCCTGGCCGTCTCCAGGCATGGTTTCCCGGCCTCCACCCTAGGGCTTGTGGCCTAGGCTCCTTCTCTTCATCCCCAACCCTACGCCAGAGTCCTTCCCCCAAGATAAGGTCCCCCATCAGTGCGATGCTCTAGACTTTTCCAAAAGATTCAGGGTGGAGGCTGTGGAGCCAGTTAATGGAAGCCCCTAGGTTTGAATTAGAGCTCTGATCTTCACCTCCTGTCACCCCTGGAACCACCCTCTTTCCAGCCCTGGAGAGAGTTCCAGGGCTATTAGAATGTCCTTGCTACTGCCCTTATCTTGAAACGCAAGAGCAGGACTACAGAGGCTTGTGGTGTATTCCCCAGCTGTAGTAGCCTCCCGAGCTGGTCGCCAGCCTTTGTTTGCACACCCTGGGAGACAGGAGTTCGTCCTCTCCTCCCTTGGTGCTGCTCTATCCCTAGAATGATACTGAGTATCACTGTTCAGGTTCAGCTGAGATCTGCCTCCCATGACACTCCTGTGGATCCCAGCTGTGCCTTGGGTGCCACAGAGTATAGATGCTCTGCAGAGACAGGCAACAGAAACATGTTTCTAAGCCCAGGGGTCCAGCCTGAGCTCCTACCAGCGTCTCCCGCCCTTTCTGCCCCTTGCGTCTCCTGAGGACGTCTGGACAGACCTGGCTGCCGTGGGAGCCCAGCAGATAGAGCAGGACCCTCACCTCCCTCTCTTTGCACATTATACCTCTATTAATGCAGCCTGGGCTCCTGCTGACCCTTGTGGGGAATGCCTCGTCTTCTCTCCTTTGCCTCCCTCTGTGATCACATCCTTACTTCTGGGCCCATCCACCCCTCCAGTCAGTTTCCCTTGGTTCTGGATGCTATTTCCCTGGCCCTCTCCCTCTAGGGGTGCTTAGCCCCTTGGAATAGAACCAGACCATCAATGTGGGCAGGGAGGAGGGAGAATGGCTGAGGCACCTGGAAAAGCAGCTGCTGGTCCCTTGACATGGAGGAGAGGAGGCAGCAGAGCTAGAAAGAAGCAGATCTAATGTTTATCGAACCAGGCTTGGTGCCCAGCCTTTCACATACTGGGACATGTAATCTCACTACTGTCCTGTGTGGAGGGGTATTGTCCCTTTTTCACAGGTGAGAAAGCAGGCTTCAGGTGACTTGCCCAGGGCCATCTCTAGCCTGGGACTCGAACCCAGATTTGTTAGCCTCAAAGCTTCAGCTTTTTATTCCTTGAAATATAGGAATCAAGGCCTCATAGCAAAGGCTGGTCAGCGCAGGGCTAGATGGTGCTCTCCCCAGTGGCAGCCGGCACCTGGTCTCACAGGAGCCCTGGGAAGGTGTGTTTTGGCTACTGAGGTGTTGGTGATTCTGATATTTGCTAGCTTATGGGGCAACAGGACAGAAGATTTGGAATTGGGACAGTCCCTGGCAGTTCAGGCTATGTGAACACCCAAGCCTCGTCCTGGAGTCTCCCTGGTTAAAGACCCTGAGGCCCCTGGGAAAAGCACAGTCTAGAAAGATCTTGGTTCCAGCAGAGGTCTTTGAGCGTCAAGGAGTGAACTTCATTCCCTGCCAGTGACCTTATACCTCGGAGATGCTGCCAACATGAGCTGTTTGATCAGAAATGAAGATTACATTGACTGACGCTCCCCTTGCCCCCCAAAGTCCCCCTCAACCTTCTTGTCTTGGCCATGCTCACATCATAAGCCTGCCACGTACACGCCACACGCACCAGTACCTGAGGAAGTAGCGGCCTGAGGGTTGTTTTCTCTGATTCTGAAGGAGCCACAGCCTGGCTTGACCGCCTCCATTCCCTTAATCCTCTCCACGCCCTGACTGCAACCACTGTTCCTGTCACACGCCTGGGCCGGCTCCGCCCACTCTGGATTCACTTTACTCCTTGCTTTTAGTTCTCTTCCCCTCACACCCACAGCCCGACTTCTTCCAAGCCCACTGTCTGCTTTTCATTCCCTCAGCCTGATTCCTTCTGTACCTGCAGCTCAGTTTCCCCCACCCACATCCTTTCTCCTATCGTGCTCCGAGCTGGATGTTTTCCACGCCTGCAGCCTAACTTCTTTTACGGCCTCTGTCTCAGTCTTTCCATTCCCGCTGCCTGGTTTCTTCCAACTGCAGTCTGATTTCTTCAGTGCTCTCAGCCTTTTGTCTTCCCTGTTTGCATGCAGGCCTCTTCTTTCTTGTATTCTCCCTAGACGTTGTTTCTCCCATATCAGCAGCCTGATTTCCTTATCTCTGCCCAGTTTCCTCCCTGCCTGCAGCCCTGATCGTCCTGTGCCCGCGGCTCACCTTGTTCTGGCCCTCTTGGGCACATAGCCGTTGTCCTGCTATGTGCAGGAGATGTGGGGCTCCCCCATCAGGGGCTTGGTCATTAGGAGGACTGGGGGTGAAAGCAGGGTAAAGGTTCCTAATAAGCCCTTCTTAAACTATACCCCCTGTGATAGCACCGAAGTCTCCACTGATTCCCTAGGCAGCCCATCCTGTTGTGACCTCGCAGGGAAGTCCACCAATTCCCGAAATTCTCCATCTCCCTGGCCATCCCCTAGTCATCCCCTAGTCCCCTCTTTTTGTTCCTGCTGAGGAGCCATGCCTGGGGGTGGCTGGGAGCAATGGTGGGGAACAGTAGAGGTGGCTCAATCTTTGACCCCCAGTTTCGGTTGTGAGTCCCCCTGTCCTGCCATCCACCCTGGTGTCCCTGTTGGCACCAGGGGTGCCTGGTGGGGGCAGGGTTTCAAGCAAGTGGCTCCCAGAGCAGGAGGAAGGCTCATTAGCTTGACCTCCAACCCACTTCTTCACTGGAGGTCATTGCTCCCATCCCCCTGCCTCTGAGCCAGCCTGCTCCTTCCAAGCCCAGACCCATCTGCAGAGGCGGGGACCAGAGATGAGCATGTCAGTGATCTGGTGCCCCTCCCCAATACATTGGTCTGTCGCTTCCTGCCCTAGACCACTGGGAAGTTCTTCCTGTGGTCTACCGAACGGCCATTCTGCTTCAGCTTGAGTCATTAGCCTTCACTTTGTGGAACCAAAGAGCCAGTAACTGCTCACCTCACAAGCCTTCTGTTCACACAGTCAACCCTGGAGCCTCCATGGGGCAGGGAAGGGTGAAGAATAAATAACCTGAGACAAACAGACAGCCGAGGCTCTCAGCTCCTGTACACTCATTCAGTTTGGTGCCAAAGGGTGATGTGCAATGTGCAGACTTGTCCCTCTGCAGACAATCTGGATCAGCCGATGATATTGATACATATCAGTTCTCGATTTGCGGGGCAGCAGGGAGGGACTGGGAATCAACTGCTGTGGACATCCAGCTGCCTTGGGGACAAGGGTTGACTGTCTGATGCTGGGGCAGGGAGAGAGGCCTGGGGGCTCTGTTGAGCTAGATTGTGAGCAGGGAGGGCTTTGTCAGGAAGGCTTTCTGGAGGAGGGCTCCTGGGATGTAGAGGGGCTGGGGAGAGGGGGGAGGGAGGCACCCAGTTGGGAGATCTGCCCCAGTGCCCACCCTGACTGACTGAAGTTCCTGCTGCTTCTGCCCTCCCCCACCCAGAGTCACCGGCCTGAGAAGGAGTGGCCCGTCAGGAGTCTCAAAGTCTACCTGGGAGTGAAGAAGAAACTCCGGCCACCCACCTGGTGAGCTGGGGCTGGGGAGGTGGGTCCACAACTAGGGCCTGCGGGGCTCAGAACTGATGGGGGAGGCACAGCTGAGGGCTGTGAACTTGACAGGGGCTGGCTCATAGTTCTGAGGGTGTGGTCTCCCAGCCCAGCAGCAGCAGCAGCACCTGGAAACACATTAGAAACCCAAATTCTTGGGTACCACCCCAGACCTGCTAAATCATGTATTCTGGGGGTGGGGCCAGCAGTCTGTGCTGTCACAAGCCACCTAGGGGACTCTGATGCTTGCTCATGTTTAAGAACCATTGGCCTGGATTGAAATCCAGTTAGTCACTGACTAACTCTGGGACCTTTCTGTGCCTCACTTCCCACATCTGAGGAATGGGGAAAATAATGGCACGCCTGTTCCAAAGGGTGGTTGTATGGGTTTTTTTTCCTTCTTTTTTTAAGTGAAGTATAATTGATATGGTTGTACGTTTTAAAAGTTGAAAAGTGATGCATAGCCACTATTAACTGTTATTAACTGCAATCACTAGGCTGGGGTTTCTGGCATTCGCCTTTTACCCGCTGGCTGTGCCTGCTTCTCTCCGGGGGATAGGGCTGGGGGGTGGGGGAGCCAAGGCCCTGGGAGGCTGGCAGGGCTGTGAGAGGAAGAGGCAGAGGCCGGGATGTGCTGTGCCCGCAGAAGGACTTGAACTCTGCCCCCAGCCCTGGCCCAGGCTTCTGGGCTCTGTCCTAGGCTCTCACCGGGGCTGTGAGGCCTCTCTGGGCTGTCAAGTGATCCCACCTGCCCCTTCTCTGCAGCTGGGGCTTCACGGTGGTGCACGAGACGGAGAAACACGAGAAGCAGCAGTGGTGAGTGAGGGCCCCAGGCCGAGGAGAGATGGTAGCATGTCCGCCTTGGTTGGGTCCCCTCACTGTCCAGATTTGGGCCCTGCCCCCGAGACCCTAGGCGGGGGAACAGGGTAGGGTATCCCTGCTCAGCCAGGCCCTGGCGGCATCCAGACCTGTGCCCCACCCTGTAGGTACCTGTGCTGTGAGACGCAGATGGAGCTCCGGGAGTGGTTCGCCACTTTCCTCTTCATGCAGGTACCAGGCGCGGGGTGTGGGGTGGGTCCCGGGAGGCCTCCATTACAGAGAAGGGGTATGAGTGCTTCTTCACTGTTCAGGCCACCGATTGCTTCAGGATGTTGAGTTGCTTTTAATCCACTTGTTCGTTCATTCTCACGTAAACCCTTCCTGGTACCTGCTCTGGTCCAGCCCTGAGCCAGGCATGCTAGAGACAAAGGGTGCAGACCCCTGCCCTCGGGCACTCACTCCCCACGTGGAAAGGAAAACAGACCCAGAAGGAGCCTGTTAGAGCCCAGTGCTGTGGTGACAGAGGGAAGCCAGGGACCCTACCTCGTGGAGGTGGTGGGTGAGGTGCGGAAGGCAGCAGGGAGGAGGTATCGTGGAAGCTGAATCTTTGGGGATGAGGGAGCGTTCACCAAGCAAAGGCGGGGGTGGGGCGGCTTCGAGGCAGAGGGAAGAGTTTGCACACAGGCGTAGCAGGATTGCCCGACAGGGTGTAAAGGGAGAAGCCAGGCATGCTAGAAGTTGGCACTGGAAACGAAGTTGGGAGTAAAATCTCAGTCTTGAAGGCCATGCCAAGGAAACTGAACTTGACCTAGTCGGCAGTTTGAAGGGAGAGTTTTAAGCAAGAGTGGTGCGCAGGGTTGAGTCTGAGTCTGAGAGTTCATTCTGGGTGCGGCGTGCAGGGGAGGATGGGCTGAAGGGCCGAGCCTGGAGGTGAGGAGCCCAGTGAGGTAGCTGCTGCAGTGAGCCAGGTGGGAACAGGCTGGGGAGGACTCGAAGCCAGAGCAGGGCTAGAGGGGTGGGTTGGACTTAAAATAGGTGTTTGTTTGTTTGTCTTTTGGCCCTGCGGCATGCGGGATCTTAGTTCCCTGACCAGGGATCGAACCCGTGCCCCATGCAGTGGGAGCACGAACTCTTAACCATTGGATCACCAAGGAAATCCCAAAACAGGTTTTTAAAATGAGAGCTCAGAATTGTTTGGGGAGAAGGGAGACAAAACTGTACCAGGGCTTGGGCTGAGCTCTTTTAGCCCTGAGCTTCCTGGTAGTCAAAGTCTAAAGGGAAACAGAGCAGATTCTAGAGTTTTCTTGGTTCCTGGTGAAAGGAAGCAGACATGTTCCTCTAGAACTGTTTTCCTGGCACTGCGTTCTTGGAGCGGTTTGTTTGTGGACCTGGAAGTGAGGGTTGTTGAGTAACGTAATTGGCTTGGTTTTGCCGGGGATACAGTCATGTTCTCCTAACAGCTGCTTCTCATGTCGGCTCAGATCAAAGCTGAGGGTTTCGCCTCAGATCATAGCTGGAGGCATTTCTGGGAAGGGTGGGTGGATCCGGAGCTGAGTGTCTAGGCCAGCGAACCGAGCCCAGGCCCCAACACCCCTCCTTTGCCCTGCTGCCCAGCACGACGGCCTGGTGTGGCCCTCAGAACCCTCGCGCGTGTCCCGGGCGGTGCCTGAGGTCCGGCTGGGCAGCGTTTCGCTGATCCCCCTGCGCGGCAGTGAGAATGAGATGCGCCGGAGCGTGGCTGCCTTTACTGCGGACCCCCTTTCTGTGAGTGGCTCTCCGTTCCTGTGGGCAGGCGGCTGGGGACCTGGCTGGAGCCTGCCTTCCACCTGACTCACCTCAGCTTCTCCTCTCTGAGTGCCCTCCGGCCCTGTCCCTCCGTCCTCAGTGGGAGTCCTGACAGGCCCCTTTGGTTCACCTGGTTCACGGGAGACCCCTCTCTGCTGGCCCCTGGCCCCTGCTCCCTGTGAGTCTTCACAACGTGCTCATGGAATCTGGACTTCTGTGCCTTCCCACAGCTCCTCCGAAACGTCTGATCGCAGGTGGGACTCTGCCACCGTGAAGCCTTCGTGGGCAGACACCCTCATGCCCTGCGTGCCTGGTGTGAGCCAGCAGGGGGCGCATGAGGAAGCCGCATCCCCAGACCCCTCATCCTGACTGCAGCCTGGGGTTCCCTGGCCAGGACATGGGGGGGCAGGCAGCAGGGTCTGCCTGAGGAGGAATCCCTTACCTGCTCTGTCCAGGTGCTCAGCTCTCCTGGCCTGGCCTGCTCCCCACCCGGGCCACACACCCTGAGTTTAAGGGGTTGGAGAGATGGGCATCAGTGAGGCACTCTGGCGGACTACCATCCTTTCAGAGGCTCAAGGCCCTGGGGCCCCCGCTGGAAGGGAGCCCACCCCTTTGCCACAGACTCCAGAACAGCTCTAAAGGAGCACTCAGCTGGGGTGGGGAGGGAGCTCTTGGGTAAATGTATACAGGGCTGAGAACTGGACTTGGGGGACTTTAGCCCCCCTTCTGGTCTGGGCTTACTGGGAGGGCCTAGGCTGCCCGGTGCCCCTTCCCCACTTTGGGGACCTTTTGATAATATAAATATATCTGTATATTTTATCCCCTGGTGCTGAGGTCTATGATTGGTTGGGGGTTTCGGATGTCCCAGGGTAAGAGGGGACAGGAGGACAGGCGGTCCAGAGGTGAGTGCCTTGGATCCTGAAGCTGGGGACCTGACCCTGCTGTCTCCAGGCCCTCAGCTGTTCAGATACTCTCCCCCTGCCCCAGACAGAGCCCCAGGCTGGCTCCAAGCTGTCCTCATTGTACTCCTGTGCAGCTGGCGTGGGGATTGGTGGTCCTGACTCTGACCAGGACAGACCCCAGCTAGACTGAGTCCCTCTCCCTGCTGCAGTCTGATTCTGAGCCAGGAGCTGGTTGTGTGGCACATGAGTGACTCAGGGTAGCTCGTCATCAGCCCTTCTAGAGACACAAGGTCACAGAGGGAGTGACAGGAGCTTTATTAAATTAGGAAGAAGGTCCTCAGGTTACCCTTGGCTCCTGTGCACACCCCTTCAGAGGTGCCCTGCCTTGGACCAGGAAGCTGCCCTCACTGGCCACTGCCTGGCCATCTCCAAGAAGACAAGACCCTGGCAAGTGGGGAGCGATAACGAGCCGTTCAGAGACGAATTTGGGACTCGCTGGGAAGGTGCCAGATACCACATTCTGCCTCTGCCTAGAGCCTCATTACCAGCCTCTCTCCAGGGGCCCAGCGGGCAGACAGGCTGACCTCCCAGCCTCAGCCTCAGCCACTGGAGCTGGGCAAAGTGGGTGGGGGGTGGGTCCCATGACTTCTCACTGATCCAGTTCAGTGGGGAGGCCTGGATGCAGGTGGCGGTCTTGGTGCCTGGACTCCAGGTTCCTTGTTCCTGTCTCTCGGGAAGGGGAGGTAGATGCCAGACTGGAATGGGTTCTCTGGCCGGCTTCACAGTCTTGGACTAAGCCCCCCCGAGTCTCCCACTTTTGTCCTGCCCTAGGTGGGCTGCTCCAGGCCAGGCTGACCATTCCACCTGCAGCCAGGAGAAAACCCTTGTTCAAGTGCTCAGGGGCTGGAATTCTTCCCTGGATCTGACCTTGGACTGACCAGCTAACCCTGAGGCCCGGAGAGGGGGTGGGTGAGACTGGAGGCGCCCCCCCGCTAGGCTGCCAAGTGTCACTTGCCCCAGCTCAGGGACAGGCTGCAATGACTGCATTGGGCCACCAGGGGGCAGCCACGGACAACTCAACATTACTGGGTCCCAGAACAGGTTCTGGAGGGCCCCACGTCTTCTGTTGGAGTGTGGGGTGAGACCTGGCCCTCCCTGCCTTTGACCCCAGGGCTGGTGATACTCTGGAAGGCAGCACAATACAAGAAGTGCTTTGGACTCCCAGGCCGTTGGAACCCAAAGGAGAGAGGAAAGGCCTTTGTGGGTCAGTGCCTGTGTACTCTATGTACTGTCTCCTGGCAGAGGAAGAAAGGCCAGAGAAGGGAAGTGACTTGCCCAAGGTCACACAGCTCTTCTGAATCAGGGTTGAGGTCCATTTCCACTGCCCCATTTTGGGGTGTTCTCCTTCCTCCACTCCCTTCCTGATTCCAACTCTGCTGTCTCCTCTCATAAGTGGCCCCATTTGTCCCCTGGGGAAGGGGATCTGAACTGTCAAGAGTTAATGATGCTTAAAGTGCTTTTCCTGGGGATCAGGGATGACATCCCAACAGGAGTCTTTGGGGCCTCAACCTTAATGAATTATGGTAAAGACAACAGTGTTGAGTGGATTAGGGCAGGAGGCTCTGCTGGTCTTTGTCACAAAGATTTGTAGATATGGGGTCTCTTGGGACCCTGGGTGGTTTGTTCACATATTATTTGAGGTTGGTTTGAGGGGGATGGATAGAGAACCTGGAGCCAGACGTGCCGAGGTGTGGGCAGCAGCTCTTGGAGAGGGAGGAGGCTTCCTGGAGGAGGAGGTGCCCCTGAGTTGGCCCTGAAGACTGGAAGCCTTTCCAGCTGTACATGGTAAGGAGGGGGTGCAAGTTGGGGTGAGGGTGGGTTGAAGTGTTGGGGGAGGAGGACAGGGCTTCCAGGGTCAACCCAAGTCAGGGCCTAATGTCAGGGGAGCATGGGGAGGCCTGGGATAGAAGGCTATGGCAAGTCAGAGCTTGGGGGTGAAGGCATTGTGGATGGAGAGGAGGCTGAGCCGGGTGGGGAGTGGGGGCTGGGAGGTGGGGTGGGGTGTCTGTCTCTCTTCCGCTTCCTTCCTGCTCAACCTGCCTACCCTGCAAAGCATTCAGCAGCCATCCAGCCCTCGAGGGCTGGGCCTCAGGAGACCCCTGGGCTCCACAAGAAATCGATGGGGCCGGGGAAGGGAAGATAGGCCCTGCCTCCTCTCCGCTTCCCCCTGAGCCCGGGGATTGGAAGGGGGGCCTGGAGCTGAGACCTTTCCTGGCCCCATACTCTCATGGCTCCTAAGCCCCCTGCCCACAACTGGTTGTTTTTGAAAAGCAGGGGTGTGGATGCCAACTGGGCAGATGCCGACACTCCCATCTACAAACTAGATTTGGCTGAGTTCCTGAGGTCTCTGATCCTCAGTGTTCTCTTTTGTACTTTGGAGATATTAATAGCACCCACTAATGGGAGGATTAAATGAGCTAATAAGTGTGAAGTACCTAGCACTGTCCCTCGATAACCCCTTCCCAAATATGTCTGGGGAGGCTTCATGGCATCCAGGGTCCTTTCCAGGCCCAATATATTTTCATTCAACAAGCATTTCTTGAACACCTACAGTGTGTTCAGGGCGTCACTGAACAATGAGCCAGAGCAGATGAATAAGTGGCGTGGGGGAAGGAGGAGCTCTTCTGGTTGGGGTAATTGATCAAGAAAGACTCTGAAGAGGAGGTGAGCCTGGAAGGACAAGCAGTGTTTCTGCAGGTGGAGTTGAGAGGGAAATACTTCTGGGAGAGGGAATGGCATGAGCCACAGGCAAGGTGATGTGGCCCTGCAGCGAGCAGCCTGTTGTGGTTGGAGCTTAGTGCACCACTGTCACTCCAGGACCTGTCCCCCATGCCTCTGGTGTTGGGGTCTTCCCCAGCCAGCTTCCTTTAGTCAGCTCTGTGACCTGAGTGACCCAGACTTTGATCTGGGGTATGTTTGTCTGTCTGTCATATACATAGAAGGATAGCTGGCATGAACCTCCCAACCTCTCTTCCAATATGACCCCTCCTTCAGGAAGCTCTTCTGGATTGTTCTTTCATCCAGAAGAACTTAGGGTGCACTTAGGGTGTGTGTGTGTGTGCACACGTGCGTGCACATGTGTGTGCCCTGGCCACTTGCATACAGCTAGAGACTGGCCCAGAGAAGAGCTGTGAGGGACAGGGTTCCCTGGTCAGACCAAGCTGGTTCAACCCCAGCGTATTCCCCTCTCCCATGCCACTTCCAGCCTGTGGAAATTTCCGCATTTTCTCTGCCATGGTTACAGCTCCTACTGCTGTATTTATCACCCTGGAGACACAGTGGCACAGGCACACACATGCCACACACACACTCATGCCCTGCACACACGTGGTGCCTGCACACTTTCTCCTGAACTTCCACACACACACACACACACGCTGCACGTGTATGAACGCCCCTGCACACAAAGCTCTCTAGGAAAATTGGCCCCCTCCCTCCCGCTCCTCCTCCTCCACTCTGTCTTCCCACCACCACCCACCTCAAAACACTGAGACCAAAGAGATGGGCTGGATGGTGCCTCCCACCACTTGTCAGCTTGGGAGGCCCTTCCCCCTTCGTGACTACAGTGTGTTCTTCCCCACCACCCCGCCCTTCCCCCTTCTGCGTCTCCCCAGCTCTCCCTACCCTTCCCTTCTCTCTGCCACTCCTCTGCACTCCTGCATGTCTCTCCCTTCACCTCAGTCACTCTGAGTCCTCTCTGTGTCACTCTTTTGACCCTCTGAGGTGGAAGCTGTCCTGTCTCCCTGCCCTCCCTCCTGAGGGGCACAGGATGGGGACCTCACAGGCACTGATGGAGACAGAGGGACAGGCCAGGGGGGCCCAGGGCCTGAGCCTCCTCAGCTTCTGTCACTTCCAGTCCCTCCTCCTGGGTGAGGGGAGCGCTGTGTGCCTAACACCATGGAGACCAGCGTCATGGCAACAAAGCCCGGTGGGCATAGCCTTCCTCCTCCGGGGGCCCCCAGAGCCCCCTAGGAGGAGCTGCCAAGAGGCCCTGAGGAGGTGGGCCTTGTGCTGGTGCCCAGCACTGCCTGCCGTGCCCACCTCCGGCTCATACCACCCCCAGATCACCCCCATCCTGACCAGCTCTCCTGCAGCTTCCACTACCACAGGTCACTAATCCCAGTGGGGTAAAATCTTTTTGCAAACATGAACTCCAGAGCTGGGGACCCTGAGGGCTCACTTATAGACTGAGGGCCAGAGAGGGCAGGGGTTTGCCCAGGGGCACACAGCACGTCTGGCCAAGCTCCTGACTCTTAGATCTCAGTTCTCTCCTCTGGCCTCCCACCTTCCACTCAGATCAGCTGTCAGTGGGGTGAAGGGGTCACTTCAGCCACCTGGGAGGTCTCTAGCCAGTCCTTAGTGTTGGCAGTAATGACGATGCAGATGACGATGCTGATAAGCCCTAATGAAGCACCCACCACCTGCTGGGCTAAGGTTTTGCATGTGTCATTTTATTTAATCCTTGTAACAAACCCTATAAAAAAGTTACTTTTTGTTCTCATTTTATCCGTGAAGAAACTGAGGCATAGACTTGCCAGTGTCAGGTGACTAGTAAATGGTAGAGCTGGAACAGGAATACAGGTCTTCCCCAGCCGGCGCGGGCAAGCCAAGGCTTTATGCCTGGTTCCCTCCCCAGCAGGCACTCTTCTAAATCAGTGACAAACTGTGTTTTCCGTTCTGTCTTTCCTTCTGGAGAGAGTTCCTGGGGGAAGATCTGGGGCTTAGTCTAGGTCTGGCCTTAGGGTTTCCAGAAGTCAGGAGGTTTCTTTTCTAAGGTGATGGAGAGGGAACAGCATGCTTAGTCCTAGGGAAAACCTCCCTTGCGGTACGGCAATGCATAAACTAGTTCGCAATCTCCAGGTTCTTTTAGAGTCCTGTCTAAACCCAGGCTGGAGCCTCAGGATGGAGGGAGGAGATCCTCCCTCCTGGGCCCAGACGCAACTTCTCTCCCGACCTTGATGGAGTCACGTTGCAGCTGCTTCCCTGCTGGCTTATGTAATCATTCAAATATAGCAGCTGCCTTTATCCCACTGAGTCACACCCCCTCCTGCCCCCCCCCCACTCAGGTGCAGGGAGTTAAGGGGGAAGAGGTAGATTAGGGCTGAGTGGGTGGCTCGGGCCTCCTGGTAAGGAGGATCCTAGTGTGCTGGATTGGAGGGTGGTGGAGGTGAGGGAGCTGGGCCAGGGCGCCAAGGAGAGTAAAACCTTCCCCAGAGTTGGAAGCCACAGAGTCACTTCTGACCTGTCCCTGCTGAAATTACACATTCCTGGGGATCCCTTCCCAGGGTTACAAGCTGTATCTGCAGATTTCCCTCCCAGCCCTCTGTCCAGCTAGAGGAGGGGAGGAGGAGGAGAAGAGGTGAAAGATTACAAGAGGAGGAGCTAGTCCAGTGGGGCAGTGACCAGGAGTCCTTGGTCATAGGCCCAGCCCTGCCCTTTACTCACTGTGCGACCTGGGTGTGTTTCTGTCCTCTTTCACCTGTTTCCCCATCTGTACAATGAGGGATTGGACTCTACTGGCTCTAGCACCTTATGCTGCCTGATCCGTATCCCAGGAGATGACCTCGACCTTAGGCAGAAGGCACTTCCAAGTGTCTGGTCCAGGCCCATCCTAGGCTGACATCCCTCTCCTCTTTTCTGTGCCCACCCTAAGTCTGCCCATCTTCCCTGGGCCAGTTCAGCACTACCACCCCATCCATGGGGCAGTGTAGGTAGAATGCTAGGATTCTGAGCTGAGGGGCTGCCTCTCCCCTCCCTGAACTTGCCATCTGTTCCACCACTTCACCCCCCCTGCCTAGCAGGAACGGGGAGCTCACTGCCCCCACCTGAGGTCACCCCTTCCCCCATAGGGCAGCTCTGGCTGATCCTGGAACCTGAAGTAGGCCCACAATGCCTCAGCCCTCAGTTTCTGCATCCCCAAAGCCACCTTCCTGAGATGTGGAAGAAGCCATTCTGGAGGCAGTGGTGGCCTTTGTTCCTTTCAGCAAAGGCCTTGTCACCCATGGTGTGGTGGGGTCTGTGCTTAATGTGGAAATACAGGGAAGTATGCCAGGCCCCTGCCAAGGACATGGGGCTCCTCTAGCCATTGTCCTTGGAGCCACAGTTGGCAGCTTCTGGCTGAGGAGGAGAAGGAGAAGCACTGTGAGATGGTTCCCTCTGATGCCTTCCCCCACCTCCCTGCTGAGATCTTGTTGCCAAGATCCAGATGTAGACATCCTGGCGCCCAGCCAGAGGGAGTCACCCAGGAGTTTTCGGGCCAACCCTCCGTGAAACCCGTGTTCTGCCAATAACCAGCCTTCCCCCTGGAGAGCAGTGGGCTGTTTCACGCTCCACAGCTTCAGTCTTTTCCCTACAGGGGAGGAGAATTCCCACAGCAGATCGGTAAGGCCTGCACCACCTGTGTCCTCACATCCACCTGCAGCCTCTTACTGAGGGCTTGCTCCAGTGTGTCCTGGACTGAGCTCTGAAGTGCCCTGTCTCGTTTCCACGCTCACCTGTGTCTCCTTCCTACTTTCCTACCTCAACATTTCTCACTTGTATCTGGTGAGGCTGCCCAAAGGCTGGGGCCTGGAGCTGAGGTGAATAGGACTTCGGCCTGTTCTTGAGGAAAATGTGATCCAGTAGGAGAAAGGAGATGGGCCTGAGCAGGGGGATGAGGTGTTGGGACAGGTGGCAAGTTAGGGAGGGGAGAGACAGCCAGGCATGCTCCGCCCAGAATCCAGTTACCCCTCCTGCCTACCCTGTCCCTGGTGGGTGGGGGCAGGTGTGTGTTGAATTGGCCTAGGAAGGCTGGGCCAGGATTTGGGATGGGCAGAGAAAAGGAAGACAAAGGGAAGTCAGCCTAGGAAGGGAAACAGACTATACCAAGTCAAGGAGGAGGAAACGACTAGCATGTGCTTAGGGACTAGACCCTGCTCCACCTGGAGCAGAGGGTGGAGAGGTCAGCCAGGGTCGATCATGAGAAACCTCAGATGCCAGGCTGAGAAACTTGGCCTTTATCCTGAGAGCACTGGGAACCAAGCAAGGGTTTTGAGGAGGAGTTAACATGACCAGCTAGATGTCTTAGAAAGTCAGTGCTAGAGGCAGGATGGAGATGGAATAAAGGGATTGAGTTGGAGTAGGGGTCTGGAGAATGACCAGGGAAGGGGGAAGTAAGCTGGGGCTCAGCACAAGGAGGGAGTGGATAAATGTGAGAGAATTACAGAGGGAGAATTGACAGGCCTTCATGACAGATTTGACAGAGGAAGTGAAGGAGAGCAAAGAGTCAAGGCAACTTTGAAGTTTCCAGATTGGGGATTAGACGTTTGCTGATGCCTTTGATAAAGACAAAAGATGTGTTGATGTTGAATATTTGAGTGTGAGGGGCCTGTGAGATGTTCCCAGAGGATATGTTCAGGAGGTAGCCTGTACTGGACAGTTGGAGCTCCAGAGAGAGGGCTGGCCCACAGGGGGCACTCGGGAGTTGGGGTGTTGGGGGAGCGCTCCGTGCTCCGTGGGGGGGGGGGTGGATAATGAGGGGAAACAGGGTCCGGTCCTCCAGAGAGGGGGCAAAAATAGGAAGAATCAGTGAGGGAGACAAAGGAGCGGCCGTGTGGAAGGTGCGAATGAAACAGCCGCCTGGGAGGGGCCGGGGAGGACAATGAGAAGAAGCCGCCTTCTTTGGCAATGAGGAGGTATCTGGAGCCTTTGGAGCCTGCGGTCCTCGCGAGGCGGTGGGCGCGGAGCGGAGGCCGGATCCCAGAGGCTGCATCCTCCCGTCGCCTTTGGCAGCCACCCGCCTCCCAGGAACGTCCTGCTTCCCTCCAGCTCCCCAACAAGCAAAAAAATGTCTGCTGGCCGGCTGCGGGGCAGCGCGGTACAAGCTGATCAGCACCCTGGAGAGCGACCGAGGCGGGGCCTGCGGTGGGGCGGGGCTTCGCCGTAATCCCACAGGGCCTTTGGTTCCCGCACTGGCTGGTTTTGCAGGCCGGTTCGAGGTGGAGGAGTGAAGAGCAGGCCCGGACAGTCTCAGGCCTTCTCTCTTTTCGGCACCTGCCCCCTCCCGACACTGCCTTGCAGGAACCCCTACCCCAACATTTGGGGCTGTTACTCCCTTAGCGCCATCATTTCAACCTCTTTAGGGGAGGGAAGGGGAGGAACGCACTATGTACCAGGAATTTTGTGGATGTTACCCAAACCTCACAACTCTATGAGTTTGGAATTTGTCACCCATCTTTCAGATGAGAACACTAAATTGAAGTTCAGAGAGGTTAGATAACTTGCCCAGAGCACATGGCAGAGCTGGGATTTGAACTTATACCTGCCTGGCTCTAAGTCCTGGAGTGCGCATAGTCCTGGATCTTGCACCTCATTCCTACAGACTCCTTACTTCCGGGGCAACTGTGGAGGCTGATGTGGCAGTGGGGTGGGCAGGAGACCCTCCCTCCCCCCTGATTTGCTTGAGCATAATCCTGGGAGTTTTTTTTTTTTTTTTAAATATCCTCTTTTTTTTTTTTTTAAATGCTTTGGACGCTAGTGCTGCCAATTATTAGTTATGTGTTCTTTGGCAAATTTCTTGTTTTTTTTTTTTTTTAATTTTTTTTTTTTTTTTATTTTTTTTTTTTTTTTGCTGTGTTGGGTCTTCGTTTCTGCGCGAGGGCCTTCTCCAATTGCGGCAAGCGGGGGCCACTCCTCATCGCGGTGCGCGGGCCTCTCACCATCGCGGCCTCTCTTGTTGCGGAGCACAGGCTCCAGATGCGCAGGCTCAGTAATTGTGGCCCACGGGCCCAGCCGCTCCGCGGCATGTGGGATCTTCCCAGACCAGGGCCCGAACCCGTGTCCCCTGCACTGGCAGACAGATTCCCAACCACTGCACCACTAGGAAAGCCACATCCTGGGAGATTTTTGAAGATGAGACCTCTACCATCATTTCCAGAGCAGGAGAGGAGAAAGAAGGCTGAGAGGCAAGTAAGGCCTCAATGCACCTGCTCCCCTCCACGCCCAGAAGGCACCCTCCTTTGAACTCCTCTGACTCAGCTTCTGACCGCCAGGCTCCTCAGGGCATGAAAGGGAGCTGTGCAAGGCCAAAACTGGCTGTGGTCCAGGGCCTTGGCTTTCTGAGCCCATAGAATGCCTTCCTAGCTAGCAGGCATGGAGGGGAGAGGTCCTAGGCATGGGCCAGGTTGAGGAAACCATTTGCCCAGAGCTTTCGGAGATCTAAAATTCCACCTTCTGGGGCCACAGTGGGAAGCAAAGGCTCCCTCACATTTTCTTTCCTAATGCTTCCTAAGTCACAGACAACTGCTTTCTGTAGCCCTCGGCCTGGGCAGGCCTCCTGCACAAGCTCGCTCATTCCTGTCCACCCCCGTCCCTGGACGCACCCACACCCCTCAGCAGGGTCAGGTTTCCACTCAGCCTCATGGGCTTTTCTGCCTGGAGCTCGGTGTGTGCGGCAGGGATTACTCCCCGCCACAGCTCAGAGAGGTGGGGTTACTGGTGAGGGTTATGTGTAGCTCCTCTATCCTGGAATACATCCCGTTTTCCTGGGGCTCCCTCCTTGCCTTAAAAAACCCAGCTGATATCCTCTCTTCTAGAAATGCTTGCCAATTGCTGGACTCCCCCTGGGCACCATGGACCCTGTGCTCCCCTCTGTCACACAGCAAGTACCCCCTTCCCCTTGCCTGGGTGCTGTTCCAAGGCAAGGCACAGTTGAGTCATATCTGATGAGGTTGGCCAGTGGTAGGTGTTCCTGAATGAATGAATGAATGAATGAGGAAATTAGTGGTGGAACCAGGACTTGAACCCCCATCTCCTGCCTCCAGGTGTGGAGCTTTCTCTCCTCTGTCCAACAGGAGCTTTGCTGAGACAGTTCCCTACATGTCCTATTGCCTAAAATGCCCCTATTCCATTGGGTTAACGCTTCCTCCTCAGGAGTCAGGAGTCTGTCTGCCCTCAGGGACATGGCAGAGGTGAAGCAGGCCCTCCCCTATGCCTGTGGACAGTGAAGCCATGTGGGGCGTGCTGTGGCCTGGGTGCCACAACTCCTAGTAGAATTCCGTGCTCATGCATCAGCTCCCACAGTGTCCGAGCTAAATAGAGCCACCAAGAGGTGGACTCTGTGATGAGGCTTTGAGTCCAAAGGCCATCAGCAAAAGCCCCCTGAGCCTCCTGTGTACCCAACTCCATGCTGAGGATGCACCCTAGGACATGATACAATCCCAGTAAGGGAGGCCAGAGAATCTAGTTCTGCCAGGAGGCCCTATGGCCCTTCCATACTTGAGGAGGGCATGGGAGTGTCCCCTTGACCTGAGGGTCTGGGTTCTGTCTACCTGCCCCTCATACCCAGATCTCATCCTAGCTCACAAGCATTGAAAATGCCTCAAAATCCCTTATCTTCACATTTCTCTCTCTGGGCTCCTCTATCAGCTTCCTCTCTCTCTCTCTCTCTCTCTCTCCATTTCCATGTCTTTTTCCCCCCTGTCTTTGTTCCTCTGTGTGTGTGTTTTCCCTATGCCTCTCTGATCTTTTGTATTTCCATCTTGATCACTATGGGGCTCTGATCCCTCTCTCCTCTCCTTCATGTGTTTCTCTACCCCTTCCTGTCTCTGTCTGTTTCTGTCTCTCAGTCTCTCCCTCTGTGTGTGAGTCTTTCTTTTCCTCTCTCCCAGCCAGAGTCTCTCTCTACCCCTCCCTCCCTCTCTCCCTCTCTGTCTGGGCCTCTCTGTTCCTCCTCCCTCCTCCCTCCCCCTTCTGCATTATCAGACCTGCTCCAACCTCCTCCCAGAGTAAGCCTAGCGGCAGAGGCAGTGGCAGCCGGAGAAGCAGGAGCATCCAGGGCAGCAGGGCTGGATTGGGGTGTTGAGTCCAGGCTGAGTCGGGGACAGGCCGCTGCTCTTGGTCCCCGTGCCTGCTGGGCCAGGCGCCCTGCCTGGAACCCCGGGCAGGGTGGACAGGGCGAGGTGCCACTTTAGTCTGGCTGGGGAGGCAGATGATGAGGAGCGATGGGGCAGGCATGCGGCCACTCCATCCTCTGCAGGAGCCAGCAGTACCCGGCAGCGCGACCGGCTGAGCCGTGAGTACTGTTGAGGGGCTGGGGTCTGGGTGAGTGGCTGCAGGAGGTGCCATGGACAGGGTCCTGGGAGTCCCTCCAAGGAGCTGGGGTTGGTGTAGAGCTGAGCCACGTGGGAGGATCGATCCTGCTCCAGGGCACCCGGTTGCTGGACTATAGCATAGAGGGGGGGTCTCTGTGCAGGGCGGGGGTGCCTGATATCAACCTAGGGCGTGTTGGGGCTGGGGTCCCATAGAAGGGGATGGTGGCTACGGGAAGGCTTGATAATGAATGTGAACCATCCCTTCAGGCGCAGGGGGTTGGGGAGGTCTGTGTGGGTGGGTGGCGGTGTGTGTGTGTGTGTGTGTGTGTGTTTCCAAGGAGCCCTGGAGTCTGATAGACTAATTCAGGACTCTGGAGAGGGATGATGTCCCAGACCAGGGCATATGTGTGTGTGTGTGTGTGTGTGTGTGTGTGTGTGTGTGTGTGTGTGTAGAGAGAGAGAACATGAATTATGAATAAGAGTGGCCCTGGAGCAGGAGAGGGTCTGGGGCAACTGCTCTCTATGGAATGAGGATTGGGATTCAGAGCTGCCAATTTAGGCAACTTTGTCCCCAAAGCCCCTATCCCAGAGAGAGTCATGGGGCTGGTTGGGATGAGGCTCCTGTGCACCAGCCTCGTGAGCACCCACATGCAGCGAGATGCATGTGCAGGTGAGTGGAGGGGGGTTCTGTGGAGATGCCATTCCACCATCTGAGGGCTGCCGAGGTAGCAGGCAAGTGACATGTGTCTCCAAGTCTCCAAGTCAGTGGCGGTGCAGGTCTATGCCAGGCTATGTGAGGGTGTGTGTGTGTGTGTGCATACATGTGGGGGGTACAAGGGACATGTGGGGTGTAGAGGGGCATGTAGAGTTCTGGGGTCCTTGGTGGTTGGATGTGCAGCAGCCTGTCAGGGTGTGTGAGCATCCCGGTGTGACTCTCAGAGTTTTTGTGAGAGTATGTGTGCAGGGGTGTGTGTGTGTATGCGTGTGTGTGTGTGTTTGAATTTGTATATTGGCATGCATGTTAATATGTGTGCTGTGTCTGCAAAATAGAGTGACTCAATATTGAGCATGTTGTTTGATTCCATGTGTATTCATGTTTGTGTGTGTTTGTTAGTGTGTGAATATTAGTACTACCGTGTGTGTGTGTGTGTGTGTGTGTGTGTGTGTATACGTGGGTGTCTGTATTAGCATGTGTTCCGGTGTGGGTGAGTGATCATGGTGCTAGTGTGCATGAGTGTGTATGTTGGTGCTTGTGTGGCTGGTGTGTGTGTGTGTGTGTGTGTGTCTATATTGTGTGTTCATCTGAGTGTGTGTGGGTGGCTGTTTCCTTCCCCTGGTGGTTGAGGACACAGTTGGGACACTGGCCCACCGAGGCCGGGCGGGGGTGGACAAATGTGTGACCACCTCCATGAGCTCAGGACAATTCATTCTACACCCTGTGGGGAGATGCAGAAAAGGAATAGGCAATAATGGCTCTGCTCTCTGGGGCCTCCTAAGCTTCCTAACATAAAATAGCTTGAAAATAATTAAGCAGTAAAGACCAAGATCAAGCTAACAGGTGGGGGTGGGTCGTGGGTACAGTATAAGCAAAGACCCTGGGTTGGGATGGAGTGTGTGCCTGGAGCAATGAGGAAGCTGGAGGGGTAGGCAGGAACCACATCGTGCAGGACTTTGAACTCCAGGCCTCTTGGGCTTTATCCTGAGGGTCCTGAGGAGTCCAGAAAGGTTTTGTGCAACAGAGGGACATAATCAGATTTGGGATTTAGAAAGCTGCCTCAATGGCACTGTCAAGGTTGAACTGGAAGGGAAGGGTGGGAGCCAGGAGGCCAGTGTGGAGGCTAAACCAATGTGGGTATCAGTGAGGTCTGGGGCCATGTGGGCCAAGGAGCAGATGAGACCAGGGCTTTCTGAAGGGAGAGGTTGGAGGGCTTGGGAAAGGGGATGGGGAAGCGGAGCATGGAAGTGGCTCAGGCTTGGACTAGGGTGGAGGGGTGTAGTGGCGGGACCTCAGAGGGTCCAGATGTGGGGAAGGAAAAGCTCTTGGAAGGCTCAGACAAGGAAGGTAGTGAAGGGACCTTTGTAGGGTTTCTAGCCAGGGTGCAGAGGGTCGGAGACTGTGGAGCCATCTCTTTCCAGACAGGGAAACCAAAGCTGTGGCATTGTCACTCTCCTCCGGCTGTGAGGCTGGTGCTGAGCCTCAGTCCTCTTCCCCTTCGGGCCTGCACAGGACCTCTTGGTTGTCTGAGCTGGATGGCTCCGTGAGGGTTAACTGCCTTCATGCTCCTGCACCCCCCAGCTCCCCCTGCCCACCAAACAGCTCCTGGCTCTCTTCCTGCTTCCCACTCCAGCCTCTTGTCCCTGGGGATTACTGATGGCTTGGCTGGGATCTAGCCAAATGGGGGAGGCAGAACTCCCCGCAATACCTCCCTTCAGTCTTAATGGGCTGGGAGTCTCACCCTCAGCTACGCTGCTGTCACGTCCAGCCTGCACTCCTCAGGCTTCTGCTGCTTCGGCCTCTCCAGTCTACCTACTCAGTGTGCTTCCATTCCTGCATCTAATCATTCATTTATTGATTCCTTTACTCAACAGAGATCCCCCAGTGCCTGTTTGGTGCCCGCTGGGTTGGCCTCTGAAGACACAGAGAGGACACTGACTCAGACCCTGCTCTCAGGGAGTGCCCAGTCTGATGAGGAAGGCAGCAGTGGAAACTTACAGTGGACAGTGCTGGGCAGAGAGAAGCTGTGGGAGTGGGGCCCGCACCAAGCCAGGGCTGCCCAACAAGAGACATTTGAGCTGGATCTTGAGGGATGGATAAGAATTGCCCAGGCAGGGAAGCGCAGAGGGAAAAGCCTGTAAAAGTGGGTAGATGTGAGAAAGCACAGTGTGTTCAAGGGGCAAAGAGAGTTTGGGTTGGCAGGAGTGAGAAGGGAGTTGAGAAGAGGAAGAGAGGCAGAAGGGGCCAGATTCTGTAGGGTCTCAAGTGCAAGGCTAAGGGGCTTGTAGGGGCTTGGATTTTCCTCATAAAATTAGGGAGCTAGGGAAAGGCTTCTGCATAGGAAACCTCCCCTAGGAAGCCCTCCTTGGTTTCCCGCTCCCTCTGACCCCATGACCCACCCTGAAGTCTTTCTCCCTGATGGTACAGGGTCAGGAATGCAGCCCCAATTCAGCCTTCCCCTGTGATGTCCCCTGTGTGTGAGCTCCTTACCCTGCCAACCAAGGAGTTCCTCAAAGGCAGGAGCCACCTCCTTGTGCTTCCCCACCCCACTCACAGCACAGGGCTGGGCACCAAGGCTCAGTGCAGCCTCCAAGGGGGAGAGGACATGAAGAGCGTCTGGGCCACCTTCTGGCAGTTACTTCACTCCTCTCTACAGCTTGGCCGCAGATCTATCCAGCCCTGCTTACATACCCCCAGGGGCAGGATGCTCATCCCTTCCCTCTTGGGCAGCCCTTCCCTTGTAGGCCCAGCTACTCCAGGCTGCCTGGCCTTGTGTCATTTCTCCATCCTGGGTCACTGTCCTTCTTCAAAAGCAGGGCCAGGCTGGGACATAGTGGTACAGTAGTGCTATGAACACACCCTGGGCACAGAGTGGGGAGAGATCAGTGGCCTTTATTCCAACTACAGATGGTAAAACTGAGATTGAGCAGTCCCTGCGCCCTCTCCAAAAATAAAGAAGCAGGCATGGCCAGAGTAGGGAATGAGGATAGACAATGAGGAGAACTTCCTACCAGCACAGAGGGCCTGTGGAATCTCCTGGCTTCACAAGAGCGGGCTGTGGGCATGAGGGGAAGTTTCCCAGGACAGGAGGGGGAGTTGGAGGCAGAGACACTATTAGCCCCACCCCTCCTGCAGGTGAGTGATGCCATCCAGGGAGAGGGGGACTGGAGGGGCTCAGATAGACAGGGGAGGGGGCTCAGGATTCATTCCTTCCTTCTTTCAGCAGCCATTCAATGGATTGCTGCCCAACCAAACATGGCAGCTCTTCAGGGAGAGGGACAGAGCCAGTGACCACTTGGAAGCCTGTGGTCTTTCCTACCTCTGCCGGTGTCAGACAAAGGAATTTAGGGGCCTTGGGGCTGGCCTTAAAAGGAAGAGTCACTTCTCCAGGCAGAACTGAGAGACAGCTCCAGGAAGAGGGAATGCCACAAAAAAAGGCCTTGAGGTGAGCACAAACATGGTTTTGTTTATGTGAGGACTGTAAGAGTTCAAAGTGGCCTAAGTGTGAAGTTCAAGGGTGGGGGAAGGACTGGGCAGAGATGGAGTAGGAGAGGAGTGAAGGAATTGAGGTTAGAGTAGAGGAAGCACTTTCTGCCACCAAGGTGTCCCCCAACAGCTTTGACATGTAGGCCTGGTGCAAAATCTTGGGCCTGCTGAGGGTCTCCTCCTTGTTTGAGAATGGGGTGTTCAGTGAACAAACAGAGACTCTGGAAATGAGGGAGAGGCAGCGGCTGAAGAAAGTGGGCCCCTTCCAGAAAGTGGCATGCAAATGAATGCAAAGTAATATGCAAATAAACCAGCTTGGGCTTGGCAGCTTTGGCTGGGAGGATGAAACGTCACCCGCTTCCATGCTGGCCTCCCACCCCCTCTGCCCCAGCCCCCAGGACAGCCGGAGCAGCCTTGTCTGCTGCTCTGAGCACCTCAGTTTGTCAGAGCCACAAGATTGTGGCCTCCAGGACAGGGGCTACAGGCTCCCTGTCAGCAACCCCATCCTCTCGGGAAGTAGATGTATTTAGTAACGGATATTTTCAACACATTTATCTCCCATTGTTCAGCTGCCCATTCCCTGGGAGAGGCCAGGTCCCCAGGGATGTGACCCACTTCTTTAAGTCCCTGAAGTCACCCTTCTCACTGCCTTCCCTGAAAAACAGGAGGCAACTGGGGCTTGGCGCAGCAGAAAGGATTTAAATCAGACAACTGGGAGGACTTCCCAACAGTGTAGTTGCTGAGATATGAGAACCCTGTGTCTTCTGGGCTCTCACTCTTGAGATGGCTACCCTGGGTTCAGAGGAAGCTTTGAAAATAGAATAGAGAAGGTAGCAGACAGACATAGGTTCCAGTTTCAGCAACTTTACTCTGTATGGTCCTGGTCAACTTAATTAACTTCTCTGAATCCCATGTGGATAATGGAGTGGGAATAATAATACTTTCCTGGCAGGATAACTGAAGGATCTGGAAGTGGAGCGCTTAGCGCCAGGCATGCAGCAGGTGCTCATAAAGGTTCGCTGCTGCCATTATGAACCACCCACACTCACCTACCCTTTTAGAAAGATTCAGTGGGGGGCTGGAGGGGGAGAGACCAGAGCTAGTGAGCCCAGAAGCTGTCATCCCGTGGGAGAGACAAAGAGGTCTGAAATGGAGCAGTGGTGGTGGGAATGGTGAGAAGTGTGGATGCTCCGTGGGAGGGGCCGAGGGGCCTCAGAGACATGTGACCACTTCCTTGGGCTGCCCTGTCTGGTCTGAGACTAATCCCCAGGGAAAACAATGGAGGAAAGGGCCTGATGAGGGCTTAGGTCTGTGGCCGCGCCCATGGCAGTCTGTGAGTCGTTCTGGGAGTTGTAGTTTCCAGTGAATTTGCAGTGAGTACATTTTGTACTGCCACCTTGGATCCAAATCCACACCCTGCTGCTGAGGCTGGTGGGGCAGGCCCTGGTGAATGTTGGAATATTCGAGGCCCAAAGGTGAAGCAGCCTCCATCCCTTCCCTCAGGAATCGCTCAGCCTGCTGTGTGTTGGCGGGTGCAGGGATAAAAGGATTAAGCCATAATTATGACTCTTCACACGTTCACACAGAAGTTTACAGCTTCCAGAGTACTGTTTTCACATCTATGATCTCATTTAATCCTCACCACAAACCCCAGAGACTGCTGTCTTCTGGATGAAGAGACAGGATCTGAGAGGGGAAAATAACTTGCCCAGAGGTATTCAGCTAATACCGAGAGAACAGGTCTATCTGCCCCCCCAAAGCTCCTGCCCTTTCCATGGATTATTGTCCCAGATGGCAAAGACCAGGCCTCGAAGGACAGGCAAGATATGGAAAATTAGACATCTCAGCAAAGGAGCATCTGAGCAAAGACCTGGCTCGAAAGTAAGAAGCAAGGGCTGGGCTCTTTGGGATATGAGACTAAGAGATGGACTGGCCAGCCCCAGAGACCTAACTCCAGGCTGAGTTTGGACTTCTTGCTGTGACCCACTAGGACTTACCCAAGGTTTTGAGCAGAGGCAGGACCTGATTAGAGCTGGGCTTTGGGAGAATTGAGCTTGCAGTCCTGGACTGATTGGACTGGAGTAGAGAAACCCAAGAGAGCCTGAGGCTTCTGAACTCCATTCTTGATGCTCCCAGAATTTTGCTCCTCTTCTTCCAGCACATTTCTTCTCAAGTTCTCCTTCTTCCTCTCCCCCTTCCTCTTCTTCCTCTCCCTTCTACCTATTCCCCTCCACCACAGCCTGGGGAGTGATGACCATGTGTCATAGAGCTGTGCTGTAATGCTACATATCTCCAGCAGGGGTGCTGTCACACACAGTCCATTCTAGCCGCCTTTATGTTTGAAGAGGCTGGATAAGGAGCAGAGATGAAGGGTGGGGAGAGGGCAACCCACTGTTCTCCACTTGTGTTGTGCTGGGAGTGAGAGAGCCCTGCTGAAATGGCATAGGGAGGAAGTAGGCTGGAGAGACTGGACCCCACACGGCAGGGACAGACGCTGGAGGGGTTGAACCTAAAAACAAGAAATTTTTTCCTCACAGTTCTGGGGCAGGCTTAGATTTGGAAATGGATTTAGATTGACATTGCAGTTGGTGTCTGGATTTCTACTGGATGATGATTTTCTTGATACTGAGATGGGGGCGAGATTGGTTGGTTTCTTTGTGTTTCTGTGTGTGTGTATGTGTGAATGTGAACTTCCAGTTGTACATGTGTGTATATGGTTCTGAGAGGGTGAGAGTGTGTGGATCAGTGTTTGTATAAAAGTGTGGACATATTCATATGTGTGAACATGTGAGTGTCCATTTTTATGCCCAAGTTATTGGTAGATGGTGGCTTGTTTGTATGTGTGCCTGTGTGTAGAGTGTTATGTACATTGTTCTAATAACACTGTGTAGATGTATATGTCTGTGTATGTGGGTGAACGTGTCCGAGTGGGAGAGCACAGATGAGTGGATGTGTGTGAAGGTAGCTGCTCTGCTGACAGCAAGGCCATGCCCAAGGTATAGCTACTCAACACTTTCTCTCCTGGGTACCACCTGCCTAAAGGGAGAGACAAGATGTGTGTGGACTTAGGCTGAAGGGGCTGTCATGTGTGGGGCTGGGCTTCCCCCCGGGGACTCTGGCCCGCTTCTAGTCAGTGAGGGCCCTGGAAGGAACAGATTGTCTCTGTGTCCAGGCTCAGGTGGGGCCAGCCAGGATCCTGGGCCATCAGACTGAGATGCTGGACATGGCTGAGAGGTGTCTAGCTTCCATTCTCCCTGGGAGTTCTTAATGTCTGTACCTGTTCCCCGCTAGAGAGTTTCAGGGACTCTCAGTCCAGTCTTCTCATCTTATAGATGCAAATATTGAAGTCCCAGAGTGGGGTTAGTGATTAGGCCAAGGTTACACAGCAGGATCCAGGGAGGGATGGCAGGGCTTGGAGCAGAGAGAGGGAGTATGTCTGGCCTGGAAGGCCTCCCTCCCTCCAGCCTCTGGAGCAGGCAGGGAGCTCAGAGTAGAGATTCAAGTCTGTGACATGAGGCCACCTCCTGTACCTGGGCATTTCCACTCCTCCTGGGCCTCAGATCTCCTTTGAAGTTTCTACCAGAGCTTCTGCTTGCTGTGAGACTTCTCCCAGGAGCTTGTGAAGTCTGTCATTCCGTGGAGTATGGAGACTCGATGGAGAAGAGTCCAGCAGTGGGGTGGAACCAGGGAGGGGCCTCCTCTAGAAGCCTCAATGTCCTTATCTTTGTATCAGATGTCTTTTTAGGTTTCTATTGTTCTAACATTCAAGGCTTTCCCTAAAATCTCTCCTTGGTCTCCTAGTACTGAGACTTTGCTGGGATTTGGGGGAGTCCTGGAGGCCCAGCTTGGCTCAATGTGAGGGGGCCAGGGTAGCCCCGTAGGGAAGGGGCTGCCCTGGGAAAGAAGGATGAGCTTCCTGTCCATGGGGTAGGGAGGTGAGAGCAGGGGCTGGGCAGCCTGGTTAGGGACGTGGAAGATGAGACTCCTGCCCTAGCAGGGAAGTTGGTGGCAAACTCTCTGAAGTTTGTTAATCTGTAGCTGCCCTGGAGGGAACAGAGGACATGCCTCTGCCCATTCTGCAAGGGGAGGTTTGAGCCCCAGAGTGCTCCCCCTGACGGCCTGGGCAGTGGGAAGGTGTGAGGTTAGACCATCCAGCTGGAGGCAGGGAGATACCCTTCCTAGGGGGAGCTGGAGAGAAATTTGTCTTCCTGGAGATTTGGGATTGGAGGCAGGGGGCTGGATGTGAGGACACTCTGGTGGAGATAAGAGTGGGATGGGTAGGACTGGCCAACTCTGCGGTGGTTTTGCTGGTTCAGCACTGGTGGGGAGGGAGCAGACAGGCAGACAGACACGCAGCTTCCTTTGTGCTGAGTCGTTGGGGGCCTAGGGTGGGAAGCCCCTGGCTGGGGGCTCAGACATTGGATCTGGGTGGAGCAGGGATGGAGGCTTTCTGTTGCTGGGGGCTGGGCGGGAATTAGGGTAGCAGAGGAGAGGAGCAGGCAGCCCAGTATTGCATCCTTCCAAAACCAGAGAATTATCTTTTCTTTTTTATAAATTTATTTGTTTATTTTATTTTTGGCTGCATTGGGTCTTTGTTGCGTTGTGCGGGCTTCTCATTGTGGTGGCTTCTCTTGCTGCGGAGCATGGGCTCTAGGTGCGTGGGCTTCAGTAGTTGCAGCATGCGGGCTCAGTAGTTGTGGTGCATGGGCTTAGTTGCTCCGTGGCATGTGGGATCTTCCCTTACCAGGGCTTGAACCTGTGTCCCCTGCATTGGCAGGCAGATTCTTAACCACTGTGCCACCAGGGAAGTCCCCAAGTTATCTTAAAACTTCAAGTGGGGTGGGGTTTAGGGACTAGATGGAGAGAACAATGTTTACAGAGTGCCCTTTATGCAGTTGTCCCTCGATATCCTGGTCCCTCTGTGAACACCAAGCTCCGAGAATGCTTAAGTCCCTTATTTAAAATGGCATAGTATTTGCATATAACCTCCATGTACTTTAAATCATCTCTAGATTACTTATAATACCTAATATAATGTAAATGATCTGTAAGTAGTTGTAAATACAATGTAAATGCTATGTAAATGGCAAATTCAAGTTTTGCTTTGTGGAACTTTCTGGAATTTTATTTTTTTTCAAATATTTCTGATCCATGGTTGGTTGAATCCAGGGATGCAGAACCTGCAGATTGGAGGGCCAACTGTATGTTCAAGTCACCTCCTTCAGTCACCTCAACTAGCCTTCAAGGAGCTAGCCCTATTTTGTAGAGGGGAAACAGATGACACACTCAAATGGTTTAAATGAAGGCAGTTTGATGCAGCAACGATTACAGAGGTGGGGTAGGATTAAGGGAACCAACAGGGCATGTGGAGGCACTTAGGACTAGCATCTGAGAGGCCCAAGGAGCAAGGAGAGTGCTCCAGATCCAAGCCGGGTCCCGGATGAGGGCTGCCCTACAGAGGCTGTCAGAGGAGGTGGGGTGGGAGAGGGTGTAAATACCCTGAGCCCCCTCACTTCTCTCTCTGCTCTCCTGCCCTCACTGGCAGAACTGGATTGGAGGCTAGAGGGCAAGGGAGCTTGACAAAGCCGCGTTAGAAGTCATCCTCTGGGGCACAGAGAATGGCAGAAAAGGGTGGAGATTTGGAGGGACAAATGGGTGATGGGAAACTGAAGCCCAGAGAGGGTGCCGACTTGCCCAAGGTCACACAGCCAGTAGGTCTCAGAGCTGGAGCCAGAAGTCAAGCCCTGCCTCTGAATACCCACTTTGTCATGTCCAGTGAGGCCTGGTGAGTGTACCCAGTCGTCTGCTGTTGGGTTGGAACTACTTCCTGCCATGACTGCCCTGCTCCCTGTCTGGGCAGCACTGGGGCTGCTGCAGAATGTCACTCAGGCCATGGTCAACTTCAGGTTTAGGAAGCTCCAAGTGAAGGGTGAGTTAGAGGGGCCAGTGAGGAGGCTGGTGTGGAGACCCAAGTGAGAGGCAAGAAGGCTGCATCAGGGGTGGCAGAGGATGTGAGTTGCATCAACAGGTCAGGGGAGGAGTGACAACGCCCACCCCCCAGCTCACCTGCCTCAGCTATGGCCCTAGTTCCCCAGTGTCTGCCCACCTATGCAGCGATGCGTGACAACTCTAGATCCCCCTCCAGGGGCATTCCTCCCCGCCTCATCCTCCCTGAGGCTTCCACACTCCAGAGCACCCATCCATGGCACCCATAAGCCATCCCCTCAGACCGTGGCCCCCGAGAGTAAAGCTGTGTCACTGCTGCCTCATCTCTTAATAACACTTATGACCTGTCTACTGCCAAGTCTAATTAAAGTCCTCCCTTTTGAGACCTTCATGCTGGAGTTTGATCTCAGTCCTTCTTGCTGTTCAGAGCTTGGGCCTCGGGCCTCCCTGGGGGATGAGTCAGGGAGGTGGCCCCTCCTGGTGCTGGGGCAGTTAGGGGCCTTGACCAGCCAGCTCATCCGAGTGCCCTGTGCCAGTGGGGACCCACTTTCAGCCTCTGCTGGACCTCAGGCTGCTGACTCATTATCAGTGGTAATTAGTATCTCCAGTGCAACTTTCCACCCTACTAAGTGCTTGACAGTCGTTAGGTGCTATTGTGAGCGGCTGCATGCCGGCTCTAGCACCCCTGGCCCAGGCTTCTTCTCAGGGACCAAGTGCCCTGACCACAAAAACACAGCTCCAGGCATGGGAGAAACAAACCCAAACAAAGAGAAAAACAGACACAGAAGCCAACATACAGAGAAGCAGACCGCAGACCACAGCCCACAGACATGGAGAGTCCCACGACACAAACACACAACACAAATATCAATACACACTGAGAAACAGACACAGGATGAGTCTAAAGGTCGACCTAGACACGGAAGAAACAGAATGAGCCACAGTACCCTTGCATATAACCCAGACATACAGACCGCAGACATGCAACACAGATGCGGATTCAGCACATGCATGGTGCACAACCACAGAAACACTCATGCTAAGCATAAACACAGAACACCCATCAGGTAGCCAGATCGAGCTACCTTGGATTCCCCACCTCTTACCTCTGGACTGTTGCATATGCTGTTCCTTTGGCCTGGAACACCCTTCCTCGACGCCCCCTCCCTTCACTGGCTAACTCCTATCATTCAATAGGTCTTGGTGGTCCTTCCATACTCCCCAACCTCGGAGCTCTCCTGTGCCACATGGCATCACTGCTATGTTTTCCAACCAGTCTTTACAAGTTTGGGGATGAAGGCTTTTGGCCTGTGCCCCGTGAGATGGTGACTGAGTTCTGAGTGGGCTATTAGGGCCGAGAAACTAGGCAGAGAAAAACTTTGGGGGGAGTGAGTCAGGAATAGCAGCGAGGAGCCCTGGCTACTCAGGGCCTGAGCAGGCATTTAACTCACTGGCTGGCACAGCTGGATGCCCTCTGCCTCATTTTTTCAGACTCTGATTGCTTTTGCATTTCTTCCAGGCTTGTTACCTGACCCAGTTCCCTCCTTCCCAAAGGTGGCTCTGCCTCTTGCCACCTCTCCGAGCTCACACACACACGATCACTTGCCATCTTTGCTTGGGTGTGCTCCCCTCTACTTCTAAGCCTAGTGAAAACCTCATTATTGGAGGCCTGGGGTCAGAGGCACGACTTCCGTGCATGGCTTCCTAACCCATGCCACTTAGTGTGGGAAAGGGAGGTGGTAGAGGCGAGTGATTATGAGCCCAAGCCTTGGGGACTGCCTCCTGGTTCAGCTCTCAGCTCCTCCACTTCTTAGCAGCAGGACCTGTGCTGAGTTCTACCACCTTTGTCTCCTTGTCTGTAAAAGGGGGATGATAATAGAGCCCATCTCATTAGGGCTGCTGCGAGGATTAACTGAGACAAAGCTTGTGATGCACATGGCGCGCGGTTCAGCTCCCTCCCTGGGCCACGTGAGAGCAGGAGGAGAGCTAATGAGATCAAGTCAAGTGCACCCAGGAGGTGTCTAGTGAGTCCTTGCTAATTGGAACTGAATGAAACCAACATCTACAGTGTGAGCACCTACTATGTGCCCTCTGTAGCTGGTTCTCTGCACCTCCCTGCCTCAGTTTCTGCATGGCTGCCAATTTTGCACAGCTGTTATGCGATGGGGACCCAGAAGGTGGGGGTGTGACTGCTTTTAAAAAATTTTTTTACATTCATTTTATTGAGGTATAATTTACATACAATAAAATCACCAATTTAAAGTATATGATTCAATGAGTTTTGGTAAATCTCTACAGTCATATAACCACCCTTTCAATCAAGAAAAGCATATTTTTATCATCCCCCAAGACTTCCCTTGTGCCCTTTGCAGTCATTCCCCATTGGAGGTGACTTCATCTAGGGCTGTGAGAGGTGCTGGGGTTTCCTTGAGCTGACAACCTGGGCACAGAGAGGGGACTGCCTCTGTATGCTGGGAGACACCAAGGAACGGCTTGCCCTTTCTGAGCCTTGGTTCCCGTGGACTGGTAGAGGCCAAGAGGCAAGAGGCCAGGGAAAGGAAGGGATGCTTAGGCCATAGTATCCTGAGGGCAGGCTCTGGGTCTGAGGGCTGGGTCAGCTGGGAGTGGTGGCCTCAGAAATCTACAGAGTGGGTGACAGAGATGAGGGGGTTGGTGTTCCCCAAAACCCGCCCCTGCACGGATCAGGTGTGCCCTGTGGCCCAGGTGGAAATGGCCATATATATTGGTCCAGACTGGAGCAGGGGCTTGTCCGACATGATTCCACTTGTTTCCTTATCTCCACCAGGGGCCATAAACTCCCCTGGGGACTAGCAATTCCCCTAAAAGAAGGGGAGCTCTTTTACTCCCCAGTCCTAGACCCAAATATTAAAGCAATTATGTAACTAGCAATAAATTACTTAAAGTAATGACTCACTCAGCTTAATTAGAGCACGAGCAGGGAGGGATTAAGGTATTTTTAGAGCACGCACCTCACTCCCTCCTGTGGAGGGAGACCTCTGTGCAAGGTAGGGGTGGAGAAAGGGCTGGGAGCTCATGGAAGGACCCCAGGTGTCTGCAAGGGGATGAAAGCTGGTCCTCTGCCCCACTGAGGTCCCAACAAAGAGAGGGCAAGTCAGAGCTGCAGCAGGAGGGATTCAGGTAAGACTCAAGGAACACTTTCCAGTGGTGCTGATTGGAGAACTGGGGCAGGTAAACTAGATTACGAACTCTTTGTGGGCAGGGACTATGTCTGTGACCCCTTCTCCACCTAGGAACAGAATAAGAATGAGACTTGGGGTCAGTCAAGCCTCAGTTTGAATCCCACCTTTACTCGATACTAGCTGTGTGGCCTTGGACAGTTCCTTTATCACCCTAAGCTTCCATTTCCTTCACTGTAAAATGGGCATAATAATATCCACCTTTGTATATATTGTAAGGATCAAATGGGTTAATGTGACATGTAAAACAAACCACAGTACTGACTTTACAGAACCAAAATCTCCAAAAGGGCAGGAATTAGGTCTGTTTTGTTTACTATTGTATCCCAAGCTCCATTCACAGGGCCACGCGTAGTAGGTGTTCAATAAATGCTTGTTGAGTGAATGCATGTTAGTTTCATTTCCATTCTCCAGCTCCATATGGGTTCCTTGTTTCAAGGTTTTGTGAATAAAGGAACTAGGTGAGAGGAGGGCAGAGGTACCTCACAGGTGGCATCTGACCTTTCTCTCGCAGGCTGAGAGGAACAGGTGACTTCCAACAGAAAGAACCAGACTTTCAGGGAAAGGCCTCGGAGGGTTCAGGACCACGGACAGCCCCAGCCTCTGTCTTCCGGTTGCCAGGAGAGTTGCTGGGATGAAAGGGTCCACCGTGTGTGCCTTACACAACCCTGGCTGGGAGGAGGAGCCAGCAGTCCAGTCTGACTGGGGAGACCAGAGCCTTCACTCACCATCACTGGGAGTTCAGAGGAGGGGGTATGAGTGCTGTGTGGGGCATCCTGAAAGGCTTCCCAGAGGAGGGGATGGAACTGGCCGGAAGGATTTAGACAGAGAGAACATCCAGGCATCTGCAAAATGCAGTAATAATTCCGACCCTGTAGGTTTTCTGGGAGGATTAAATGAGTTACTTCTTAGGAATGCGTGCTTGGAGAGGGCACAACATATGGGTTTACTTCCTTCCACCCCTTCTCAACCCCTGTGACATGAGGAGGGATGTCCCCCTGCTCTACTGAGGACAGCAGGGCCTGGACACTGCTCACAAGCCCTGGGGTGGGGACTTCCTATTCCAGCCTTCACTGACCCCCACCTCTGAGGTTGGACTGAGATGGACAAACAGAAGGTGCACAGGACAGACTGGGGAAAGGTCTGGGCCCCTCCTTCCTACCAGGGCATTGGGAGGCTGAGGGAAGGACACAGCTGGATCGGGCCGTTAAAGTTTAATCCCTGACCCTCCCCCAGGCCCACAGCCCCAAGGCTCCTGCCCCAAGTGGCCACTCTGATCAGTTCTGACCAGCTCTCCTCACACCTCACTGGCTTCCCAGGGCCTGGGCGATGAATTACTGATGACAGCATCGCAGCATCACTATGACGACCAGGCATTTTCTTAGCCTCCAGTCAGAATGCAGCGGCAGAGGCCAGAGACCTCTTTGACTCTGGGCCTTTGTACTGGTGTGTGTGACAGGGGCCAAAGGGGAGTGGGAGATGGGGCAGGACCAGGCATGGGGGCTCCATCTGGAGTGGACTAGAGTTCATTCAGAGTGTTAGATCCAAGGGGACCTTGAGGACAGTTGTATCTCTCTGTCCCTCCTTTCTTATCTCTTTCTTTTCATTCCTCCCTCCCTTCCTCCTTCCTTTCTTCCATGTCCCTAAGCCCCTTCCCTGTTGGAGGCCCTGAGCTGCCCACCACCTTCATCCCCTGGGAATGAGGCCCAGCCTGACCCTCACCCTTGGGAGCTCAGAGTGAAATGGGGACATAGACACTTCCTGGTCTAGGCTCCAGAGAAGGTGTGTCAGCCACTGGTGGCTCTGTTTGGGGGGTCTGGCTTAGCTCTGCCAGGGGCTGTGCAAAAGGCTTTGCAGAGGGGGTGATACTTCTTCTAGCCCTATTGAGCGAGGAGGGGATTTTCCAGTGGAGAGACAGAGGTCCAGGGAATTCCCTGGCTGTCCAGTCTTTAGGGCGCAGTGCTTTCACTGCCGGGACCTGGGTTCAATCCCTGGTCAGGGAACTAAGATTCTGCAAGCCAAAAAAAAAAAAAGAGAGAGAGAGAGAGACAGAAGTCTGGAGGTGAACTGGTGAACCACAAGGCACGAGTCCAGAGGTGAAACCTAAAGAGGGACGAGAGATTGATAAAAGTCCAGAACAGCCTAAGTGTGGGGTCTGCAGTGGGGAGCACGAGAGGAGTGGAGCCTGGGGAAGGACTGGGAAGGAGTGGACACAGTGAGGAGTTTGCAGTTTTTCCCACAGGGTAAGAGGAGCCCCTGAAGAATTTTATTGTTGTTGCTTGTTTAATTTTAGGGATGGGAAAACTGAGCCTCCGAGAGGGAAAGTGACTTGATTAAGCTCAATGAGGTCCTTAGAGACAGACTGAGACTATGGGCTCTGCCAGGGTCCAGCTAGACCCCAGCTAGGACCTCTTGCCCCAGATTTGCTGGCCAGAATTTTTCCAGGTAACCACTACCTCCAGTGGGTGGGGAGGGTCCATGGGTGACTTTACCCTCAGTTTTAATGAAATTTGCATAGGCAAGGGCTGTGCTTATGGCCCTTCCTGCCTTGGAAGGATTGGGTGTGGGTGGGAAGTTAGTTGGGGAGGGCATCCAGGGAAGGACCTGGAGAAGTCAGGGGCTTGGCTAGGGTCAGCAAGAGATTAGGGTCAGAAATTGAATCAAACTTGGGTCTTTGGGCTGCCAGCCCTGACACAGTGCCACATCCCCTTACTCCACACCCTCAGGGATCCTTGACTGAGTTGGGCACTGGTATAAGAGGTAAGGGCATCTCTGAGCTCCTCACATTCTCCCCAGGGCTCTCCCTGGCCCTCGCGTCTGATATTGGGCCTGCTGAGGCTGGAACTTATCTGGGCAGAGAGAGACATTTAGCCCCATTTTTCTGATGAAGAAATTGAGGTCCCAAGATAATCACTCAGTAACGGGTCAGCACTAGACTGGGCCTGGCTGCCTGGCCCTTGGCTCGTCTACACTTCCCCTACCTGAAGCTGTCCCTTGCTTCTCTCCGTCCCGCTGTGCAGCATTGCTGGGCCTGCCAGCTTTGATGGATGGCCCCATGGCTCAGTCTCCCTCCCATTCCTTTCCGGATGCTGGGCCGTTAGCCTCCTAATCACCAGTCCTACCTGGTGGCCGCCAAGCCATCCATCTCTCCTGCACAGCCTCACCCAGCACAGGTGGGTTTTTTGGGGTGCAGCAGTTCTCCCTTCTCTGAGACTGAGCTGAAAGTGTGGCTGCAGACCCTACTCTAGGGGAGTCAAGGGTTAGGGAGCAGTTTACACCCCCTTGCTAGAGTGCCAGAAATCCCCCCTGGACCTTCCAAGGGAACCTACACATGCATACATGTGTATATACGCGCATACACGCTCACAGTAACAGTATTAAAAGCTTTCATGTATCAAAAAATACTGTATGCCAAGCATTGTGCCAGAGCTCTGCATGTATAATCTCATTCATCCTGTTAGTTGAGTACTATTGGTAACCCCACTGTACAGATAAGGAAATTGAGGCTCAGAGAGGTTAAGTAACTTGCACAGGGTCACATATCCAGAAGATGGAGGAACTGGGATTTGAACCCAGGTCGCATGGCTCACTTTTGTATTTGCAACTCCTCTCTTCTACTGACTTAGCACATGCACACACCAGCCTCCATGTCAGCCCCTGCACTGCCCATCTACCTGGACCAGGTTCCTGAGGAATAGGGAGAGTGCTGGGCTGAGGAAGAGATGAGGGGGCACTGCTTATTGTCCAAAGGCGGCCCCCAGACTCTCACCCTGGCAGTGACACTGATCAGCCTGAGAGGCTGCATGGAGGAGGCAGCCTCCAGGCAGCAGGAAGAGGTTGAGAGGCAGTCGATCGATCATCCCTGCAGCGCTGCCTTCCAGGAACTTAGGCCCAGGGGAGTGTGGCGCCGTGGGTCAATCATCCGGGCTGTGGCCCAGGTTCAGTGTGCGGGGGGTGTGCATGTGGAGTGAGGCTGGCGTGGGTCCCCTGCCCGCCCCTCCCCCTGCTTTCCCTTTCCCCTCCCTCTCACCTTCAGCCTGCCGACCCTGCACCTTCCCCTTGCTCTCCCCACTGCCCCCCACCGTGGGCCCTGCAGCTGAGAATGAAACTACCAGTTCCCAGACACCTATGTGTACCTATTGCTGTGGGGTTACCCTGCCCCAGAGGCTGATCCTGGGGTGGGTGCTGCGAAGTTGGGGGAGGGCAGGCAGGGAGGCCAGGGGTCAGGAGCTGCAGGAGGTGGAGGCGAGCCTTCAGAGACCTCAATGGACAATTTAATGAGATAATGAATGTAGAGTGCTTCTTATCACCAGGGCATGCAGTAGGCACTTAGTCTTTGCTGGTTCCTCCCTCAGGAGTCTGGAGAGAGTGAGGCTGATGGGGGCAGATGGGGCGCCTCTGAGGGCACACGAGCTCCCAGAGTAGCTGCCAGGTGCCACTGACAGTGTTAACAATCACAGGAAAAATTAGCTCTGAGAGAGAGAGAGATTAGTACCTGACAGGTGACAGAGTCTAGCCAAGCACTATCATCTTTCTGACATGGGGAGAGGGACAGCTGGTGCTGGGAGGAGTGGTGGCCAGAGCAGGGCTTGGGACCCTCCCCACATTCCTACTGGGAAGTACCCCTGAACAGGCCTAGATAGCGCCCCCTTCCTGGAGCAGCTGCTTCCGCCCTGGCAGAGGGGCTTCCGCCAGGCCCTCCAACTTTCACTAACCCCAAAACACCTGGATTCAAGTCCTGGTTCAGGCACCTGCTGGCTGGTAGTGGTTAGGGCAGTCGCTTTCCTGTCTTCTCATCTGTAACAGGTTACAGTGAGGATTAAATGAGATGTTCCCTGTCCAGTTCCAGCCATTTCCCTGCCCCCAAGGGGCCATGCCCTTCTGAGTTCCCCAGAGCCTGTCTTCCCTAGTTGCAGCCCTGAGAGGGAGAGCTGTGGGCCATCTCTCCACTGGATGCTGTCTGCTCCATCCTTGGGTCCCCACTGCCCTGACACAGGGCCTGTTGTTGAGGAAGAGGGAAGTAAAGGGGGTTCCATATTAGGCTCTGTCATCTTCTCAGTCACTCTGGTAGGGGGACAAGTGTGCCTCTCTGTACTGATGGTGCCTCCACAGGTAACCAAGGCCTAGTCTGACTCAGATGGGGGTGGGGAGTGGGCTCTGGACTGGGATTCCCAAGGCCTGACTTCCTGCTGTTCCAGATACTGCCTCACTGTACGAGCTTGCACGTGACCTGTCCCTGGGGAGTAAGAGACACATGGAACCTTTCTGACCAGCCTCTTTTCTGAGCGTCTGTTCCTAGATGATTCTGTGTTCTGGGGGAGAGGCAGGGTGGTGGGCTGGTGGTACAAGTCTGGTGACGCCCATGCCACAGATGGGCAGACCCAGGAGGAGGGGCTCAGGACGGGGGCCAGCCCAGGACTCTGTGCTCTTGGTGCCCTTGTCCTCGTACTGCCCCTGCCGCTGTCTGCTCTGCCTTCCAGTCCACGTTGTGTTGCCCCGCCTGCCCCTCCATTTCTGGTCCTCTCTTGCTTTATTATCTGTCTCTCTATTGCCTCCTGCCTCAGGCTTATCTCCTCCTGTCACACTTCCATCCATCTCTCTCATTCCCCTGTGGCTTCCTCCCTCTCCCTCCCCAGGAGTTGGGCTTGTCTGGGAGTCAGTCCCTCTCTGCCGCTTGTCTGTCTCAGTGGTCTCTGAGTCTCAGCTCTTGTCTTCTTCCACCTTCCTGAATCTCCCTCTCTCTGATGGTGTCTCTGCCTTTCGCTGTCTCTGAACCCCCTTAGTCTATCTCTGTAAGTCTCTCTCTGCCCTTACCTCTGGGTCTCTGTCTCTCAGAACCTGCCTGGTCCTGCCCCCTCTGCCTCCCTTCCTCCCCTTGCCAGCCCAGCCAGGGCAGTGGGTCCAGCCTTCCCGCCAGGAGAGCGGAGTGGTCCACCCTCCCTCTCTTGCTGGCAGCCTCCGAAGCCCCTGACAATTGCCCTCCGCCCTGCACCACGCGGGGCCTCGTTGCTAGGCCTTGGGCTGGCAGCACCTGGCTTCCATAGCGACGGGTGCCTAGAAACAAAACGCCAAGTCTCCCGGTCCCACACGGAGTCTTTGCAGATTGAGCTCCTTTTGATCAATCAGGACAGGAAACGTGGCCGACTCTGGGCTGCCTCCAGCTTGGAGAGGCGAGAAGAGGAGACCACGGTCTCTGCCTTCTGGAGCTTGGGGGGCTGCTGGGGTGGGAGGAGCTGCTCCAGTGTGGCCCTGAAGCCAAAGAGGGAGCCCCCTCCCCCCAGGCTCTTCTCAGGAGTTGGCCTGCTACTGGGAGGCATGGGTTTGCAAGGGACCGGGTTTGGATCGCTGTTCTACTGTTTCTAGCTGTGAGACTTTAGACAAATGGCCTCATGTCCCGGGACCTCAGTTTTATCAACTGTAAAGTTGGGCTAATAATATCGTAAGAATTAAATAAGAGAATCACCCGGGTGGCCCTGGCACTCAGTAGGTAGTCCCTGACGGCATTGCCCTCCCTTGCCCCTTTAAAGTTGTCTAAGATTTAATTAGCAGAGAGGAGGGCGATGGAACCCTAGGCCTGGACAGTAGTGTGAGCAAAAGGTGGAGGGTGGAAGGCAAGTGCAGGGGCTCACAGGGGCCCTCACCTCACCAGGTATTCACAGAGACGCAGCCCACAGACCATCAGGCTCTGAGGGCTGTGGAAACCCTGGAGCTAGAATCCTGGAGTCCCGGCACTACAGGCAGTTAGAGTAATAGAATGTTAGAATCTTGGGCTCCTCCATTCTCAGGACTCCAGGCTCTCACATTCATAGAATGTAAAAAGCACAGACTCTTCTAATAATGGGATTTATAATAGAGGCTCTGATTTTCTTAGATCACAAAGCTCTGGGAGTTCTTGGAACCTGGAAGCCACAGACTGGGGCTCCCTCTATGACAGTGTCTGAACTGGCAGGGAGTTTTCAGAGCATGGCGCCTCGCGTCCCTGTTGCTTAGAATTTCTTGTGCCTTGGCATTCCTCATGGGCTCAGCTCTGAGCAGTCCTGGGGTGTGTGTGTGTGTGTGTGTGTGTGTGTGTGTGCGCGTGCGTGCACGCATGGGGGACTGGGGTCAGTGACCAACTGCAGCCTGAGGCACCTCTGGAGCAGGGCCAGCCCAGGAATAGCTGGTGAAGGAAAGCTGGGCAGCTTGTGGGCTGCAGCTGTTCAGGCAGGGCTGGGTGGGACTCTGGCAGCCAGCCTTGGCTGAGGACCTACTCGCCTTCATCCACCCAGCCTGCCCAACAGGGCTCAGGAGGAGGCATCTCCATGGGACACTAGAGGGCTGGAGTTAGAGCAGTCCCGCAAGGTCCTGTAGACTGGAGGGCAAGAGGCCCCGGTGAGGGGAGGAGATGGGGTGTGGGGCGGCTTGAGGGATGAGAGAAAGAGTGCGCTCAGTGAGGGGATGCGGCTCAGTGGAGTCTGCTGAAGAGTTTCTCAGCACTGCACTCTCTCTGCACTGCCCCAGACTCCTGGGGAGAGTGGTTGGTGTTGCGGAAGCCTGAGCACCTTGAACCTACTTGCCTATAGTAGCCTGGCGCAGGCTGAGAGCCAAGAGCTCCTTTTCCCACCTCTGCCCAAAGCTGGGAAGGCTGGTAGAGCTGTTGGGAAAGCTGGGATCTGCTGCTCCTTTTGCTCATCTTCCTTCCCGTTTTCCATGGGAATCATGGCTCAGGATGATCAGGATTTGACAGGATGGCGCTGTGGGAGGAGTCAGCACCAGGCAGAGCCATCCCACATGGGAAGGGGTTGGCTGCAAAGAAAGTGAGCTCCCTGTCCCTGGGAGTGTGCAAGCAGAGGCTGGATTGCCAGTCAGGGTGACTTCAGAAAGGGGCTCGGATGGGGGAAGGTGGTCAGGAGGGCTCTTCTCCGGGAAAGGTGGGCTTTGTGTGATTGGCCAAGGTGGCCGCCCCTTCTAGACATCCCTGTGTCTCGTTTAGGGTGTCACCATCTGCCCCCCGTACCCCACTCCTGCTGTGTGTGCCTGGCCCCATGCTGGATATGCTGCATACGGACACGTGGAGCTGAATCAGACCCAGTCTCTTTTGGGTCTGATGGGGGAGGCACATAGGGAAACAAATACAGTTGGGCAGGTCCTCCATAAGGAGGCAGATCAGGTTGGAAGGAGGGTTCTACCACTGATTCCTATAGTCCACAGATGTCTTCTTGAGCAATTCCTCTGGGTCAAGCCTTGTTCTAGGTGCTGGGGCCACAGCGATGAGCAAAATGGAAAAAGAGTCCTGCCCCCTGGAGCTGACAGCATAGTGGGGAGGTCAAGTGCCTCGTAAAAGTACAGAAGTGCTGGTTGGAGGATTGGTGAGCAGTGAGGGGTGTGGCCAGAAGGCAGAGTGTGGGGCATGAAAGGATGGTTTGGAGGCGGGATTAAGGACCAAGAAGGCCAGGACCGGGACTCCAACTTTATCCTGCGGGCAGTGGGGACCCGTGCGGGTATGGGTGAGGCAGGGTCAGACTTGAGTGAAGAAAAGATTACTACAGCTGGTATGGGCATCGGGGAGAAGGAGACACAGTGGTCCCTGAAGGAGGTACTAGGGCAGGTGTGCCCACCAGTGTTCTATGTGCAGGAGCTGTGTGAGCAGGCATATAGGGATGTGAGTCTGTGTGTAGGAGTGTGTGTGTGTAGGAGTGATGGGAGTGTGTGTATCTATGGAAAGACAGTGAGTGTGTGGATGATTGTGTGGCCTGCGGCAGCCTTGTGTGCAAAAGGCTCTTGGGGTTTGCAGAGGATAAGGAGCAGATACCAAGGTGTGCCAAGGCCTGAGTCCCCTGGACCTCAGCCCCGATGTGAGCTGGCAGGTCCTGGACTAGTCCTGGACTAGAATCCTCCAGGCTCCCTTCCCCCGCTAGGGTCGTGCAGCTGGCCATCTGCTGCAGACAAGATAAATGTGTATGCAAATAACATGGAAATGGACGAGACCTGTGGTTGACCCACCCCTCTCCCCTCATCCCTTGAGCCTGAGCTCACTCAGCCTGTGCTCTTTCCCAGTTAGAGCTGCTGCGGGGGCTCTGGGAGCAGGCCCTGCCCACTCGGAGCCCAAATCCACATTGTCCCCAACACCTGCCTGCGGCCAGATCCTTTCTCTGTAAGGGCCACTGCCACATCTGGAGCCAATGCCAGCGGACACACAGAGCTGACCGGGGCTAGTGGCCATGAGCAGCACCTCTGTTAGTTGTGAATTTGAGTACATGCAGACTCACACATTTGCATCTATGTGCCATACTTGGACTCTTATGCACACACACAATGGTATACACATACTTACATGTGTGCATACACACACCTGTGCACACATACCTGTCTGCACACACACACACATGCACATTCCTGTAGATACACACACATCTGTATACATACACACAAGCTCAGCTGTACAATGAAAGCATCACATATCCTTACAAAGATACAAACTTACAAAACTGTACTCTGCCTTCACCCACATCATGCTCACAGACCTGCACGCAGGACCTTACACACATGCACACACCAGGGCTAACTAAGGGTGGCTCACAACCGTGCCCTCTCCGGGGCTGAACACTGCAGATGGGCTCTAGCTGGACACAGAACCCACAGAGATGTCAACTTCCTCCTGGGCCCTTCTTGGACTGTCCCCGGGCAGGGCCCCTCGGATGGTGGAACCCTCTTTTAGTCCATGGGCTCCACCTCAAGTCATGGAGACACTGAGCCACACACACTGCCTCCTGAGGAGCCCCCATGTTGGGATCTGGCCCTCGCTCACAGTCCTTGGGCCTGGCATGCCCGGGCAGGCCTGCCTGCCCCAGAGAGCTGCCTTCTGCCCTGCTGGGCCTACCTGGATCCTGCCTTCCTCCACCCGAGCTGCCTGAGTCCTCAGAGAGAACCAGGCCAACCTTCACAGGGCCAGAGCCTTGCATGAGGTCACCCAGCATGTCAGGGCAGGGCTCAGGTTTGAACTTGGGCTTCTGGGAGTCTGACCATGGCTAGCAGCAAGAGGATAGAGGCACGTCAGGCACACAGACAGGCTCCTGGAAGCAGGACACATGGTCATGGAGGATGGGAACAGATTTGGGGTCTTTGGAGGGCCTGCTGGTGTCACGCTCTTATATGGAGAGATGACGAGCATGAAAGTCTGCTCACCAGTCCTGGGTGAGGAAGTAATTTGTAAGCACAGTGGTCCAGAGAGGGGTCATTGTTAGGAACAAGGAAGGGCTGGTTCTTGGACAGGGCCTGAGGTTGAAGGGCCCAGTACCCAGGTTGACAGGCTGTCAGCTGAGTCACCTTTTCCTAAGATACCGAGTCTGAGGTAGCTGGGCCACTGGACAGCTTAATGTGGCCTGTAAGGTGGGGAGATGAAAAGAGGTGGCTGTGGAGCTGAGCCAGGTACCCCTGAAGCTGGGCTTCCTCATGGCAAAGGCGGGCCGAGGGTTCAGGGGCTGGGAGTGTAGGACACTGACTGCATTCTTGGGGACAAAAGGAGAGGTGGGTGAGAGTTTTTCTCACGTGCCTTTCCTCAAGAGGCAGAGAATGAATATAAAGCACAGATTGGAGCCAGATGGCCTGGGTTTGAATTTTGGCTCTACTACTTATTAGTTGTGTGACTGTGGGCAAGTTACTTAGTGCTCTGTGCCTCAGTTTTCCTTATCTGTAAAATGTGGCTAATAATGGGTCCTACCTTATAGTGTTGTTGAGAAGATGAACTGTGAGTCACAGAGTAAGTGCTCAGCAAATGTTAAAGCCCAAGAGATGCTGGCCGTGCCAGGCCAGGGTTGGCCCTTGACTGTGAGCTCTGAGATGGCCTCTCCTGAAGAACAAACACCTCTGGCGAGTGGCTGTAACAGATGCCTCCTGGATGCCTTTGTCCCACCCGCACTATCCGGAGCCCAAGACTGAGCTGATGACAGATGCTCAGGATTTACCAAGAGATTTGTGCACTGGCCTCAGACTCAGTCCTTATAATAGCCCTTACATTGGTCACTCCCTTTACAGAGCAAGAAACTGAGGCCAAAAAAAGAGAAGGGAGGCCCTTTTCTGGGCCAGAACCTTTACATATCTTAGCCCATGTAATGTTTTCTACAGCGTTAGTAAGTAGGACAAATTGCCCCCAATTTGAAGATGCAGTAAAATAAGATGCGGTAAAATTGCCCCCAGACGTGACTCTTAGGAAAGATGCAAGAAGGGGGACCCAGAGGACTGAGGTAGCATTCAGGGAAGGCCTCCTGGAGGAGGTGGGCCTCTGACTGGCCCCTGAAAGATAAGCAGGCTGATAGGATCTAGAGGACATTAGGGTTGGGGTGGCTGGGTAAAAGCCTGAAGGTGAGAATGAGTCAGTCACCCATCTGAGTAGAGCAGGAAGTATAAATTTAAGGAACGGTGGCAAGAGGGTCAAAGCTGAAAAAACAAGTTGGGGCTAAGTCATAGAGGATCTGCCATGTCAGGCTGAGGGTTGGGACTTTATTGTGCTGATGGTAGGGAGCCACTGAAGGTGTATGAGCAGGGGAAGAGGCATTGTCCAGAGTTGGCCCTCAGAAAGAGAGGTGGGAGAACTCTTGGCATGGAGGGCTTCCCCCTGAGTTGTGACACAGCTAGGACTCTGCCCAGCCTGTGTGCCAGGTGCCTGGACTGTGCCCAGGACTGGGCTCAATGACTCAACCTTGAGGAAATCACTCCCCAGGGAGAAAGGGCCCCGATGAATCAGCCCAGTGAGGTGGGGAGCTGGGAAGCTGGAGGGTCACTGAGTCACCCTCCAAGAGGGGTGGCGGGTGAGGGTTAAGGGGAGAATTGCAGAGAGAGGGGACCGCAGTACATGGGAAGGATTCAGGTCAGACCACAGCGAGGGCTGTCAGGGGACTCTGGCTGCCTTCGCACCATTGTGGGGTTGATTCTCCTGGCAGTCTTGTGAAAGAGATGGGAAGACTGAAGCCCAGAAACCAACTGGGGAGGGGATCTGACCAAGGTCATGCAGTAAGTAGCTAGCCGGCAATGGCCAGGAGACACCCAAGAGCACCCTCCAGTCCAGACACGTCCCACCGCCCCAGCCGACCTCATGCCAAGCGGAGGCTAGGAACCGGTTGGGTCCAGGCAGGGAGCTGGCCCAGGTGACCCCTTTCCCCTCCGACACCCGCCCCTCCCGCGCAGATGGCAAATCGGGCCTGGCTGCGCCGCCGCGCTGGGACAGCAGGGGGCGCAGGAGCGTCACGGCTGCAGCGGGCGCCTGAGCACAGAGGCCGCTCTGCGGTGAATTGCGCTTCGGGGTCGCAAGTCCCACCGCGGAACTGTGGACTGTGTGGCCCTGGGGCCTGCACCCTCTCTGGCTTGCGGGGACGCCAACGCAGACCTGCCTGCCCAGTGCCCCTACCCACAACTTGGGAATGGTGCGCCTGTGTGTGCGCTCGCGTGTCTGTGCGCACGTGTCTCCCTCTCAGATTTGCTACTGCTCCCAGGGCCTGTCAGACTCGGAGCGACCTCTAAAATTTCCCCTGATTTCCCCCCTTTTTCCTGGAAGAAGAGCAAGCCCAGGGCTCCTTGTTCGTGCCAGTGGTCCCTTCCCCTCTATCTCCCCCTCCGGACCGCCCCCCCCCCCCGCCCCCTCACTGCGCTGGTCTCTGCCTTGGGACTGTAGCCTGGCTTCAGGACTTTATAAGTAAGTGGTGGAGGGAGAGGATGTGATCAGGAGAGAGGCTCAGAGAGGCGACCCTTGAGAGGTAGTGAAAGGAGTGGCGAAGGGGCAAGAGAAGGGAGCGAAGGCTGAGAGCCGGCTATCAGGCGGGGGATCCTAATAGCGCACAAGCTGGAAGAATCTTGAGAGCGGAGAGATAAGGGAAGTGAGAGCTGGTGGGGGGCCCTGGTGGGGGTGGGAAGATTGGACGAGCTAAGAGGTGCTGTCCACGGTTGCGGAAGGTGGGCGGGGCCGGGGCGGTCGGGGGGCGGGAAGTGGGCGGTTCGGGGCGGGGCCAGGGCGGACACTCGCGCGGACCAGGCGAAGCTGTCGCGGACGCCCTGGCCAAGCGCAGCGGCCAGGCCGGCGGGCGGGCGGGCGGCTGTGAGCATGGTCCTGGTGCTGCACCACATCCTCATCGCTGTTGTCCAATTCCTCAGGCGGGGCCAGCAGGTCTTCCTCAAGCCGGACGAGCCGCCGCCGCCGCAGCCATGCGCCGACAGCCTGCAGGTAGGGCCCCCCCCCGCCGGCTCTGGGCACGAGGGGAACGGGGTGTTGGGTGAGCGCCCAGCCGGGTCCTCCGCGGAGCGTGCTGTCGCCGGTCCCATGGTCTACCCCGTCCCTGAACCCTCCTAGGGTGGGGACCCCTCCCCTAGCTGAAAATCCCACTTCTGTGCTGGGACTGCAGCCCATACCCAGAGACATTGAGTCCTCAGCTCACAGTTCAAAACCTCACGCCAGACTCTGAACCCTCTTCAGATCTGGGACTCCACCCCCAAGCACTGAACTCCCAATCCACAATGGGACCCCTGTCCACACCCAAGAGTTCTGTTTGAGCCTGGAACCCCCTGCCTCCCAGATTAGTAGAGGACCCCTGCCCATACCCCTGGACCCCCAATATATTTATCAGACTCCAGGCACACCCAGAACACCTGAACCCCCGACTCTCAACCAGGACCCCACCTCAGAGCTGGGGCCTCATCTCAAGCCCCTGAACCCCTACTCCACAGGCCTCATCTGTGCCCTCACCCAGATTCCCACTCAAACACCTGGACTTCAGTCCTCACACCAGACCCCACCCAGGGTCCAAATGCCTCTTTCCATTACAGTTTGTCTCTCCTTCTCTGCAGGATCCCCCTCCCACCCTCTTCCTGCTTTCCCTCCTCCCTCCTGTATAGAAGATCCTAGTCTTTTCCGGCTTGTCTCACCCTCTCCTCTTGTTTCTCTCTGGGTATGGTGGCCCCAGTTTCTCCTCCGGCTTCTCTGAGTCTTTCTGGGCATCTTCCCCCTCTGCTCCTCTATTTCTTTCTTGTTTGGTCTCTTTTGCCCACGTGCCCGCCTCTCTCAGTCTGCCCATCACTCCCCCAATTTCTCTAGGTTTCTGTCTTTGTTCTAGGGCCTTTCCCTGTGGTCATCCTTCCCCTTATATCAGCCTCTACTTTGGGGTGGTGAGGGGACAGGCTCAGAATGCCACGCTGGTGTCCCCAGGACCTCTACCCCCCCCCTGTTGTCAGGCATGGCATGGTGTGGGTGCTGGTGGAAGGGGCTAAACATGGAGCAAGCAGCCCTTGGGCGGTACCAAGGGATTTAAGGTGGGTGGGGATTGTGCAGTGAGGCACTGGGGTTCATAACTTATAAACCCCCTCATCCCTGCTGAACTGGACTTGGGAAGCCGGGGGCTTGGGATGAGGGAGGGGAGGAATAGCCTGCAACCTGGTGTCAGTCACCTGTGGTGGGAGGTGTCCAGGGCTGGGCGAGTCTGGGTGGTATGTGTTTGAGTAGGATGAGCTGGGTTGTGTGTGTTGGGTGTGCCTTGTGTGTGATCATGTGTGTTGTGTCATGTAGTATTGTGTGTGTCATCAGCAGTGGGATTATTTGGGGGAATCTGGGGGGGCTTATGATGAGTGTGAGGACTGTGAGTGTAATGGCGTTGCATGGCGTGTGCAGCTAGGGAGGCCGAGTTGTGAGTGTGGAGTGGTAGATGTATGTATGACTGTTGTGTGTGAGGGGAACTTATGTGTATGTGGTTATGTGTCATCGTGGGGTGGAGTAGTTGTAGGGGCAGCTTATATGGGGGATTGTGTGTGTATTTGTGTGTGTTATGGACTGTTGTGTGTAACCAGGAAGAGCCACTGGAGGGGTCTGATGAAAGGTTTCATTGGATGTCTTGGTAGAGGGGAGTTGGGGTGGGAGAGCTGTGTCTGAGTGCGTTTGCAGCCTAGGTGACTGGCTTCGAGTCACCGAGTTACATCCTGGAGTTGCTCGGGAAATATATTGGGACGTGTGTGTTGGTGTTTGAGTGTCATGTGTCTGTGTGATGACTGTTTGTACAGCTCTGGGTAGGAAGTGTGCAGCAGCCAGGGTCCAGGGGGCCAAGGCAAGAACTTGTTGACTACGTGTGTGTGTGTGTGTGTGTATGTGTGTGTGTGTGCGTGCCCAAGTGCATGTGGGGAGGAGGCAGTGTGCAGGCAGGACTGTCTGTGCTAAGGAGCTGTGTGTGCCCACAAACATTTGACATTTTGGTGTGACATTAGGTGTGCACATTATCTATGCAGGGTGTGTCTCTATGCCTAGGTGATGTGTGTGTATTGAATTTAATTGGAACTGTGTGTCTGTGCTTGGAGAGGTGAGTGTCAGGTGTGTGAGGTGCGCGTGGGAGGTTGAGTGTGAGTGTGGCATGAAGTGTGGGTGTGTGAGCTGGCTGGCTTTTCGGTGTGACACGTGGATTATGTGATCTTCTCTCCCTGTGAGCTGTTTACGTGTGAAGGGTATCCAGTTAGCTAGGGTATGTGTGGAGGGAGGGGGGGTGGAGGGCTGTGGAAGGTGCTGCAGGGGGTGAGGGAGTGGGTGTATAAGGTGTGTGGGGTGAGGAATGAGGTATGTGACGTTCGGGTGTGTAGAATACAGCAGGTGTCCCATAAATGTTTGTGGAGTGACGTGTGTGTGCAGGGAAAGCTTGGCTGCCATCCTGTTCTCGCTTCCCTCCCAGTTAGGTCCCCTGAGATGCCCAAGCCAGGCTGCCTCTACCCTTTGCCCTTCATCCTCCTCGCTTTCACCAAGGCCTTTGTCTTGGATTTCCGGCTGAACAGGCGCTGGACAGGCGGGCGGCGGGCGACGTGGAGGTCCTGGAACCTTTGTTCTTTTCCTCTTAGCCTGTCTCATGTTTTGGGCCGGGATTGGAAGGGGCGGAGAGAGGATGCACGTGTCTCGGGCTCACTGTGTTTACTACCACCTCATGGTTCTCCGCAGAGGGTGGGGGTCCAGGCACAGGCGCTGAGGCCTGGGTGGTATCCCCGGTGGCGCCTCCTCGGCGCAAGAGCAGCTGGGGCTGGGCTGGGAGTTAGGCAAGTTTGCCAACCATGATGTCTTAGTCCCAAGTGTGGCCCAGTGCCCTTCCTTCTGTCATCTCCGGGGTGCTGAGAAGCCAAGTGCCCCCTTCTGCATGCTGCCCGGTCCTCTTCCCTTCTCTGTGTGGCGCCCAGAGAGGGTCACTGGGCTGGGAGGCAACCAGGAAGACCTCAATCTATCTCCACTTGTTGACCCCATATCTGATGGGGGGATAGTTCCTTTCCTCACAGAGACCTTTTTCTGAAAAATGAAGCCAGATCACACCTTTGGGGACCCTCTAGTCTGATCGACCCAGTAGGAGGATCCAGGTCATACCCTCCAGAGAAAGCTATGGGGAGACCTTAGTGGACAGCCTGCCAACAAGGACTCGAGAACATGAAAGGCCAGGACTCCTTGTGGTTGGAAGGCACAGAAACCATCACAGTCAGTCAGGGGAAGGGGCTCGGGGCCAATGCCTCAGCACCACATTCCAGAAGGTTCTCTGAAGTGAGTGGGCTTGAGCTGAGCCTTGAAGGGGGTGTTGGATGGGCAGAGAAATGTGGCCTGAGGCTGAGGAAAATTCTAGCCCAACTGGAAGAAGGAATCTTGAAGGCTGTTGATCATTCCCAAGCAATACTGTCTGGTTTTGGATGGCCATCCCTGGGCCTCCTACCTTCTCAAGCTTTCATGTCCAACCTTTTCCCATCCTGTTGTCTTTGGGCAGAATCATCATTGTCATCATCTTCATCATCACCGTTTAGGCAGCTCTTTCCAAATTCCAAGCTCCTTTCACAAATGTCTCCTTTAACAGGAGCTCATTCTGTTGTCTGAAAGCATTTATTGAGCACCTGCTATGCACCAGGCAGGCACAGTGTTAAGTGCTGCAGTCATAGCAGTGACTAAATAAGCCTCATGGGGGTCCCATTTTCTGTGTCTAAGAAACCCCATCTTCGTGGCCCAGCCACACTGTCAGCCCCTCAGGCCTTGGGCAGACGGCCCTCCCTTCTGTTTCCCGCAGCCTGACATGCACATGATATGCTCCAGGCATGCATCCCATGGTGTTGGGGTCTGGCTCCTGCCAGAATTCGAGCTCTTGAGAGGCTGGGCTGGGTCTGCCCATCCCATGTGTCCTGAGTTGGGCTCAACATAGATGCTCATATTGATCATCAGAGGTCCCTATCCCCCTGTAGGGGTGGCAGCCCTGCTGCCATCTAGGGAAACTGAGGCCCAGAGCAGGGAGATCTTTAGGGAGCCTCCTCTTAAGACCCTCCTTTGACCAGCGTTACCAGAGACCAAGAGAGGCCAGGTGACTTGTCCTGGTTTCACAGCAAGGTGGCAGGACTGGTCCTAGAATACAGCTCTCCTGGCTGCCAGGCTGGGCTCCGGCCCCAGCTCCATGCTGCTCCCTGGCTAGCCTCCGTGCTGCCTGTGGCGGGTAAATGATTATTAATGACACCCCTGGCAAGGAGACAGGAAACGTTTCCCAACCACAGCTGGGAACCTGCTCCCTGCCAGCCCCAGCCACCCATACCCACCCTGGCCATGGTGTCAGCACTGATGTTATCTCCATGCCGCCTTGGCCTTCTTTCTTTCCTCTTGCCCATCCGAATCCCACCTCCCTTTCCTTTAAGGGGTAAAGGACAAGAAGGAACAGAGCTTTCTCTTTCACATCTCTGTCTCCAACCTGCTTCATCTCCACCGTCTCCCCTGCCCCAAACCAGCCAGAAGTAGCCCCTCCTCCAGGAAGTCTTCCCCTAATGCACCACCAGCCCCTCCAGTGGCCCTGTCCTGGGCTCTGGTCACTGAATCTCCCTCATTGCAGACTCTGGTCCCACTCTGATGGTTTGCCCTGATGGCCCTAAGGCTGGCTGGGGACTTCCTGTGGCCTGTCCTCAATTGCTGTGTTAGGACTGACATGTGGAGGATCATCCCAAATGCTTCCTCCAGGAAGTCCCCAGCCCAGCCCAGGGACTCTCACTTCCTCTGAGCACCCCAGCCCTCCCTGTCCGTGCCACACACTGTGTACTGCCAGGCCTTAATAGGTAGACAGTTAGTGAGCACCTACTCTGTGCTCAGCAGAGAGGGTAGGTAGAGAGAGCATGGTGGGGGCCTTAAATTTCGGCCACACATTCTGCCAAGTCTGAGCAACAAAGCGTCTGCCTCTTGGCAGGTAGGCAGACCCAGGCACCAGGGCCAAGGGTGGACAGGTGATAGGGTGGCGGAGGGGCACAGACAAAGATTGATGCTGGTAGATTGTGTGGGGGGAAGGCAGCGATGGGGAGAAACTTGGGGGCCATGGTGGGACAGAGCAGGGGCCCCGAATTCAGCCCAGGATGGGAGGGAGGGCAAGTTGGGAAGCTTCCAGGAGGAAACATTTAAAGTGAGAGCTGAGGAATGAGCCAGGAGAAAGTTCTGGACAGAGAGAAGGAGAGAATGGCGAATGTGAAGGCTTGCTGGTGACAGACAGAGGGAGGGAAGCATTCCATGGAGCTGGGTGCTGGACAGCCAGGGCGGCTGAGTGATGGAATTGGTGTGTGTGTGTGTGTGTGTGTGTGTGTGTATAGCATAGGAGACGAAGCTAGTGAGGCTGGCAGGGGCCAAATTGTGCAGGACTTTTGTGCCATGTCAAGGAATTTGGACTTTCTCCAGAGGGAACTGGGCACTAGGGGAAGAGATGAAAGCAGGCCAGGGACTGTTCAGACCTGCGTGTTATGAAGCTCCCTGGGCCATGGGGTGGGGAGCACATAGAAGGAGTGAGGCAGGAGGCTGAGGCAGTGTGGTTCAGACATGGGATGATGAGGCTGAACAGGGAAAAGCCAAAGTTGGAGGGGAGGGGACAGAGGGGGCAGAGGTAGAGGAGGGAGCCGGTCAGCTGTAGAGGTGAAGGGAGAGAGAGCGCCACCCCGGGGTCTGGGTGGCCACATGAGGGAAAACAGGGTTTGAGGGCACATGCCTGGGCCTGGGTCAGGGCCCTCTAAGGAGCAGAAGGTCTCAGAACGGCGTCCCAGGTCAGGAGCTTTGAGGCTAAACAGAAACCAGGGGACCTGGATCCCACTGGGGGCTGCTGCGTCCTTGTCTGTAGCGTGGGGATGTGGGATCTGCCCTGGGCGAAGAGCGTTCAGAATTCAAAAATTAAAACAATCTGTAAAATATAATATTTAATAAAATTCAAATTCAAAAATGTATGAGTACATTCCAAAACGAGTTAAAATGTAAATTTATGAAAACGCTAAACATACATCCCTGATGGTTTAATATCAGCGGTAAGCCTTCACTGCTTCCCTCCTCTTTGATTCCAGCTTCCTTGAAGCTGCTGCTTCTGGTGCGGCTGGACCCCCAGGGGGTCCAGGACGTTCTGGTCTCTTGTTCAGGGCACCTCCTCTGGGGAGCCTGCTCTCTGGCTGGTAGCTTCAGGGGGCAGGCATTTTGCTTTTCTTGTCCTCCACCCTGAGGGACTTGACCCCTCGAACTTCACCCATCTATTGTTGTGTTTATTTGAGGGGCCTGAGTACAGACCCAGGGAGGGGGAAAGGTGAGGGAGTTGCAGGAACCAAGGGTAAGAGGGGTGGAGAGATGAAGTGCCAGCTGCAGGGCCCAGTGGGGGTGAGGTTGGGAGGGAGGAGAAATGAGCAAAGCTAAAAGAGCAGCATCACTCCAGCTTGAATATCTGTATTCCCGAAAGTAAAAGTTGCGCCATTTCCGGAAGACTGGGTTACTGAGGTCCCATCTTGCAATCTCGGATCTGGGCATTGCTTGGCTCCTACTGTCCAGTGATCTTGCATAAGGCCACTTTCTGGGCTGCATTTTCTCACCTGTAAAAGGAGGAAGTTGCGGTGGATGAGCTCTCTGGAGAATCTGGCATTGTCAGTTTGTGGGGTTCCAGCCTTCCATGACTTTCAGCTCCCGGCCAGGGCTGTGTGGATGCGTGGTTGTGTGATTCCGACATTCTGTGACTTTAAGTTGCTGAGACTCTAGGAGCCGAAGAAGCAGACGTTCTGTGATTCCAGGATTCTAGGATTTGATGATTTGATGATTCAATGATTCTAAATGGGGTTGCTGGGAAGAGCTGCAACCACCTGCCTTGTTAATGTCGATGTTCAGTTATTAAAAACATAGCAAAAAGCAATGGAGACAGCTTGGGGGCGGCGGGGTGGCCCCCACCCCCAGGGAGGGAGGGGAGGAGGGGCTGGCTTGGTGTCAGTGGGGAAGGAGACCGTCTCAACCTGGGTTGCACAGATAGTTTCTCCTGCCACAGCAGAACTGGTGTGCGTGCGTGTGCAAGATCCACCACTCCCTAAGCTTTCAGGGTAAGGGGTCATTTCCTTCATCCCTCTGCCTCCAATCTTCAGTCATTTCAGACTATGGCAGAGAGAGGAGTACCCTTTCCTTCCAGCCCCTAAAGCCTCTGGGAGAAATGACCACAGTGGAGGAAGGAGAGGCCTGCTTACCCCCACCCTCTCCTTCCCTGGCAGCCTCGGCCTGAGGGGGAAAACAGGACATGAACACTTCCTGGACACAGACACGGGAATGCACGAAGCCCTGCCTGTGAGGGCCCAAGTACAAAGGGCCTCCGCCTAGGGCAGAGGCCAGGCAGCCAGAGGGGCAGTGTGGACATCGGCTAGGGGCCCATCGGCACCCCTTGAGCGCAGGCCAAGGAGGGAGGACCCTGCTTGTGCCCTGGGGGTGGCTGTGAGAAGGGCTTACGGAAGGGAGGTCCCAGGCCAGGGGGCCTGGAGGGCTGATGACCGATGGGGGCTCCCTTGTAGCACAGGCCTCCCGCCCAGCACAAGGCCAGCTCCTTTGTCCAGCGGCTTGCTGCCTCTTGGATTGTGCACAGTCTCAGCACCCACATCAGAGGTGGGGAAAGAACCTCCAGGCAGGAGAGAAGGATCTCAGCCCTCTAGAGAGCCCGCCCTGGCTGGGTCCCTCAGAACCCAGTACTGCTGTGCAAGACCCAGCCTGCTGGGTTCACAGATCAAGTGATGGAGGCTGGGAGTTGGCCCCGATCCCACAGCGCAGCAGGGCCTGAAACACGGCTTCCTGATTCCCAGTCCTGGGAGCTCCCCTTTGCCTGCAGCTCCCCCCTTTCCCCTGGAACACCTGGAGAGCTGGAGTGGAGGCAGGACTCAGGTCAGGGGGGCAGAACATTTGTCTGTTACCCACCATCTTTCTCCTCCCACAGACCAGGAGACAGGTGGGGTGGTGACAACTGCTCCCTGTCATGCTCAAGGCTGCATTGTCTACCACGTCCTGTCTTGGCCCTGAGGACAGGGTCCCCAGCAGGGAACCCCTCCCCAGCTCCCTGACCCACGATGGGCCTCCCTGGGGTTCTCCTCTCTCGTCCTCCTGCCATCCCACCCCTCGCTCTCGTCTCTTCTTCCTTTTGGGCTCTCTCCCCATCTCTATAAGGTTCCATCTCTGGCTGTCTTTGTGTGTCAGTCTCTCCAAAAGATTGTTAGACTTGTAAGGGCCCTAGGAGGTCATCAAGTCCATTCCTTTTATTCTTCAGATGAAGACAGTAGCTCAGAGAGGGGAAGGTCCTGTCCAAAGTTGCACAGTAGGCTGTGGCAGAGCCCAGGTCACGGAAGCACCCTGTCTTGGCATCAGGCATCTAGGGTTTGAGGACTGACTGTGTCATGACCAACCCGACAGGCTTCTCTCCTCAGCCCTGAGCTGTTCTCCCTTCTTTTTCTTTGTCTTCTTCTCTGCTGCCTGGCTGACCCCTACCTCAGGCAGACCCTGCCCTTGGGACACAGACCAGAGCTGGGGACTCCATGACTGGGATGCACACCCATGCACACATGGACACAAAGACACTTGCAACTACATACAGGTCCCAGGTACAAACCTATACCACGTAGTTAGGAAGCTGTCCTGGAACCTAGTGTTCTCTTCCTGTGAGGTACCACACACCTCCTCCAGGAAGCCCCCCAGGACCTCTCTGCAGAGTCTCCATCCCACCAGCCCCTTTGTGACAACTGAGCCCTGTTGAGCCTAGATTCCTCCTCTGTGATCGCAAGGGCACGGCTGAGTCTCTCTCTGGTCCTGGAGCCCCTCCTTCAGTGTTCCCTCCTTCTGTCTCAGGAGGGGCTTAGCTTCCTGTGGCTGGGTGGGGAGAGTCCTGAGGTCCCCAGAGGACAGTGGGACAATGGGGAGGCGGTGACAGATGAGACATTGCGTCTTTCCCAAAGTAGGCTCCACCCTACCCTGACCTCCTGGCTGGTGTCTGGGGCACAGTCCTGGCCTGTGGACCTCTTAGGACTAGGGTCCTGGTCTGACACGCCACCCCCTGCCCTTTCAGTGCAGAGATCAGAGCATCAGAGCCCCTGACCTCCAGCAGCAGCTCTCTAATTGGAAGCTGTGGAGTCCAGGTCCCCATGGTACCAGCAGCGTATTAACAGAGTGGTGTAGATTCTTGGGGCCTCTGGGAGGGGTGAGCTGCTCTGAGTATGGGGTAGGCAGGCGGGTGGTAAACGCTGAGGCTGGGGCGGGATTATGGAGGTGCTGTGAATGCCTAGCCAAGACCCCACTCATCCTGTCCACCTTCCCTGTTCTTGAAGTGGGTGATGGGGACCCAGAGGGCGTGGGGCAGGAGCCTCTTCAGGGAGTGGTGGAGAGCCTGGGGGGCAGTGAGAATCAAGTGAGACTAGCACTGCTTCTCAGGGGCAGGGGAAGGGGCTGTCCTGGGGCAATTTGGTGGTGGTGGGTGGACCATTGGAGGCCAGGGTTAAGTAAAGAAGGCTTAGGCTTTCAGACAAAAGGGATGGGCCCTGAGGTCAGGCACTTATCTTGGTCCGCGTCATTTCCTCTGCCGGACATTGCTGGGTTAGTGGGGTCATCGCACAGAGGGAAGGAACTGGGCGAGCCAATGCACACGAAGCCCTGCAGTAGACTCAGGCGCATGCGCGACCTTGCCATGCCCTGGGCTGCAGACAGTCCCCCATCAAGGCCCAGCCATGGAGCCACAGTTGCCCTGGGAGATGGTCCCGTGTAGACCATCGTCCCCCATCCCCCCCAGACCCATGCATCCTGGGCGACGCTCAGGCCCAGCTGAAGGCACTGCTGAGTAGAGAGAAGCCCACAGGACACAGGGACACGTGGGACAACCAGACACCTTGCCACAAGCATCCACACGCTAGGTGCAGCTACTGTCACCCCTATGGTCACCACTAAGGAAAACCGTAGATTCCAGCAGTCACGGGCAGGTGTCCAGAGCCTGAGTGAGAAGACAGGGGCACCAGGCAGGGAACCCAGAACCAACCCCGCATGCTGGCTTGTGCCCTTGCCCCAGCTCGCTGAGCGCCTGAGGCTATTTCCTAGCAGGGATGGGTGTCTCATCCCCCCTCCCCCTCCCCATCCCCACCACACGCTTCCGAAGCTGCCAAATCAAATCAGCCCCCGCGCCCGCACCAGGCTGGCATAGCGGCCAGCAGCTGACGGGAATGAAGCCAGGCTCAGAATATCCCGCCGCCTGTGCCTGTCTGATGCCTGGGTATGCTTGTGGATGGGGGTGGGGAGGGACAGCCAGCCCCTGGGTGGTGCCTCCCAGAGCGGCTGGGATTCTGGATGCCACCCAGGTGGTGGGCTCCTGAGAATGAGGAGCTCCTGAGGCAGTGGCTTCTGTGTGTACCAGCCCTTGAGAAGCCATGGAATAGTACTTATAGGATGCAGGTTGGGTGTCCGATTGGAGCCCAGACTGGGCTGAGGACTCCCACGTATGGTCCCATTCACTTAGGATTCACAGCAACCCCAGCTGGGAGCCCAGCCCAGTGACTGTGTGAGCTGGGCACTACAAATCCCATTTTGTAGATGGGAAGCTGAGGCTTAGAGAAGGGAAGTGAAGGGAGAGAAGCAGAAGTGGAGGGGACCACAGAAGGAGTAAAAATGTGGTTTTCCACTCCTGAGGAGCCCCGGGCTTAAGGAAAGAGTTTAGCTCTGTTCTCAGAGTTGGGGGACTGAGAATACACCAGAGCCAGAGGCCATGGGAAGCAGGGTGCCCTCAGGCAAGGCTCCCTGGAGGAGGCCACCTGTGGGAGACAGGAGGCCCCAGGTCTGCTAGGGGCTGGGGGAGGGGCAGCCTGGGGAGAAGGGGAGAAGGCCTGGCAGGCCTCAGCCCCTGGCCTTCTTGTCTCTGCAGCCAGCCGGGACCTCCTTGCACAGGAGCCAGTGCCCCCAGGGAGTAGAGACGGCACACTGCAGGTGAGAGCTCAGTGGAGGGAGGAGTGGGTGGGCTTGGGGGGGTGGGGGGCGCAAGCTGGGGGTCAGTCTGAGCATTGCCCCCACCCCTGGGAGGACTGGGAGGCTGGAGCCGAATCCCAGCCCCACCCCCTCCAGCCTAGGGTCACCCCACACCAAGACCACCTCTCCCACCCTAGAGTTCCCTCCCCCTGAGGATTCGTCCTCCTCCCAAGTCACCTGGGTGTCATGACTCCTCCCTTGTCCTCCCCACCCTCACCCAACAATTCCCTATTGATTCTCTGCCCTAAGTATTTCCTGAACTCCTCTCCTGCTCTCCCTCTGCCTGCCCCAGTCTGGGACTGGTCATCCTTCCCCTGGACAGCCACTGGCTGTCTGCTTTCAGTTGCCCCCATTCTCCATGTGGCTGCCAGAAGGATCTTTCTAACACACAAACCTGAACTTGTCACTTTTCGGCTTAAGAATTCTCCATGCTCCCCCTCCCCCTGCTCCCTCTGCAGCCCGGGCAGGTTGCAGTGCCCCCTTCATCCACTCCTGCCTCCCTAGAACCACTGCTGCTGGCCTCTTCCCCCCTCAGCTTCCCAAATCCTTCTGGGCTCAGCTCTAGCCTCCCCTCCTCCAGGAAGCCCTCCCTGCCTCTCACGCTCCCTCCTCTGAGCTCTCCTGCCCCGGCCATCAGCCGCTGGGGCATTCTGCTGTCTGTGCCTTTAGCACCCTGTTTTCTCCATTATGTGACTCTGTGTGTCTTCCCCTCTGAACTGTGAGCATCTTGAGCCCTGCCTGGGATGGGCCTTTTTCATTCGTGGGTCTCCCACCGCCCTCCAAATGGTACCTGGTGAGGGCTCAGCAAGTGCCTTTCCTTTGAGATGAGGGGTGCCATCCCAGCCCCTGACCATGCCTTTGGGGGGCCTCATAAGAATCGTCAGTGTCCATGGGGCCTTGAGCAGCAGAAATGGGGTGGGCTGGGGGTGGTGAAGGTTGGCACAGAGGAGGGGTGTGTATGAACTCGGACCAAACAGCAAACCTCAGATGAGCCTCCTTTGTGCCCAGGGCCTGGCTGAGAGGAAGGGGAGGCTGTTGCCGTATCGGCCCCTCCTCTGGGCCAGGAGCTTTAGACACACTTCCCTGTTTAATCCCCACAACCTCCCTGGGAGGCAGGGGCTGTTATTCGTCTACTTTGGGGAAGCTGAAGCCCAGCGGGGTCACACAGTGAGTGAATCGGAGGCAGAGCTGAGAGTGGAGCTGTGTCTCGTGCCCAACCCTCGCTCTCTCCCTGCCCTCGGGTGAGATGGCAAAAGACGCTCACACAGGGCCTGGTGCCTAGTGGGGTCAGCGTGGGCTCACTGCTGGGACATGGAGGCCAGCCCTGAGAGTGTGCCTGCAGCTGGGCGCTGGGGAAGGGGGAGAGAGGAGGGGAACAGGAAAGTCATTATTAATTTATTTATGGTTACGGCATTCCCCATGGGGCGGGGGCTCCCCACAGAGCTGGGACAGATGGTGTTCCTGGGAGCCAGCAGTGTCTCAGCAGCTGCTGCCACCCGCTAGGAAAGACTGGATTTGTCATGCTCCCAGGAAGTGGAGTGGGGAGAGAGCTTTGGAGAAGCTGAGACCATCCTGGGCAATGGGAGCTGGGTCCCAAGGGAAGGAGTAAGGCCCAGGCTTCTTGTTTATGCCTCTGTTCATAGCCTCCTTTCCCTAGGCCCTTGGCCATGCTCCCTGCAAATTCAAGTTCTGCCCTTCCTTTCTCCCCCTCCCCATGAGGCATCCCCAGATCATCCACATTTGCTCCCTCTGCCTTTCCTTGGCCTGGGTCCTGCTGCCCCCTCTCTCATACTGAGGATCTTGGGCTTTGAGCCCCTCAGTTCTTAGCTCCGTCCTGCCCCCCAGCCCCACACCCACCACAAAGATGGCAGGTGTCTTCCTGGCCTCTGGGCAGAGCCTGCTCTGTTTCTGGGTTTACTTAGCACCCTTTCCCCAGTACCCAGGCCCACGCTCAGCCCTGCTGGGGAGAGACAGGTTGATGCAACATAGAAAGGATAGGACTGGAGAGAATAGGGACCCTAGGGTGTTGCTCAAACTATTGGGACCATTGGAGGGAAAGAGGGAAGAGGGATGGGAGACTGATGAGGAGCCCTCCTGAGGGAGCAGAGCCTGGGGAGATGACGGCATCATCCAGTGAACAGACCATGGGGTCAGATGGGCATGAGTTCAAGTCCCAGCTTCACCACTTCCTAGGTGTGTGACCTTGGGCCAGTCCCTTAACCAGCCTGGGCATCAGTTTCCTCACCTGTCAAAGGGGGATAAGAAGCTTCATCATTATTGGACATAATCACTATTATTGGGCATAATCACAGCAAAGCTGCTGGGAGAAGTTACAAAGACAGTATGCGTGAGGCGCCTGCCTCAGGCCTGGCCCACAGAAGGTCCTTGGCGGGAGTTGGTACCCTCCCTGCTTCCCTCAAGGGTGAGATCCTTGGAGCCAGGTCTAGACAGCTGTGCTCTGTGAGACAGGGTGCATTGCAGGGCTGGGCTGGTGTTCATGGAGGTTCTGTGGGTACAGCACGTTCTCCTGGCACTGGCAGCACGACAGCCACGAGAGCAGGGCTGCCAGGACCCATTCCCACCTAGCGGGCGTCTGTTCAGCACACCGGCTTGGGATGGCTCCCTGGCCCCTGTGCCAGCTGGCCGGCTTGGGGGAGGGGCTCTTCAGGCACAGTCTGCAATCATCCTTCAGCGCCAGGGCCATTACTCTCTCTGGATGTCGGGGCTCAGGCAGCTCAAGTAGTAAGCTGAGCACTCTGGGTCCATGCCCTCTCTGTGCTGGCTCTCAGAGCCTAGATGGGGGCTTGGGAGCCCCAGCTGGGGCAGGGGCTGGGGAAGAGGCAGACATGGACAAGGGTACTGGTATCCACACTAAGCACCCTAATGCTCTGCCTGGCACTGACTCCTCTATTCTTGCCCATGGGATAAGGAAAGACCACACCCTTGTCATGGCATTGCCAGCCATACCTGCTGGACCACCTCATGTCCATCCCTTGCCCCCAGACATGGCAGTGCTCACTTCCAGGACACCCACTCTTCCTGACCTCCCTGACTTTGTTCACACTGACCCCTCTCTCTGGAATGCCTTTCCTTTTTTTCTCCACCTACTCCCTTTTCAAGCCTCAGATTAGATGCCACCTCCTCTATGAAGTCCTCTCAGATTGCGTCCTCCACCCAGCTCAAGTCAGCTTCTCCTTTTTCCTGGGCACTCACAACCCCAAGCTTCCCTGAGCTTACAGTGGGATAACTTGTTACCCCATGTGGTTATTTATTCTTTCCCACATAGTTGTAATGGCTATATATCCTTTCCCACATAGTTATAAACACCTGGCAGGTAGGAACCAAGGCTGAGTCCCCTTTTTCTCTCCTGGGCCCACGTGGTATATAGTAGATGCTCAATAAATGCTTCCTGATGGAATGAGAATGGCTGTGGGCGGGGGGTGGGGGGCGGTTGGAGTAGTTCTAAGAAGGGGGCAGTTGCTGTATTGGGTGCAGTCTTGGAGACTTCCTGGAGGAGGCAGCCTTGGAACTTTGAAGGATTGGGGGGGTCAAGGTCCCTGATGAGACCAGAGATCAGCTGGATAGAGCCACATGGTCGACTTCCGAGAGAACCTCCTGAGGGCAACAAGGACCAGCACAGGACTGGGACCAAGAACACAGAGGAGCCTGGAACAAGGACTCAGGGCGTGTTGCAGGAGGCTGGCTCCATGCTGAGAACGCAGCTCCAAACACCCCTTCGCCCCTGGGTCCTGGTCTGAGGAGCGCTTGGTCTCAGAGTCTGGAGTGAGGCTGAGGCCAGCAATGGTGAATAAATGGGCCCCCGTGGTGGGATAGCCATAGGCAGGGGCAGGAGCCCAGCTGGTCCTGTCCGGTAGGATTGCTGTGGGGGTTGGGAAAGGCTTTGTAGGTGAGAGGAGCAGCTTGTGCAAGGGCTTGTGGGAAGGGTGCCCCCAGGTCTCCACAGGAGAAGGCTGACATGTGAGTGGAGCCCTGGTTACTATGCAGGGAGCATTGGGGCGAGGCTGGAAGGGCTGCTGCAGGCAGCACTTTCCAGGCTCATATTTAAAATTCTTAAATGAATGCTCCTAACTGGCAGATGTGCCAGCCTCCTCCTGGATTCCGCACATCAGGAGCAAGTGGCCTCCATGATGCCCCACAGCCCCAAGGGAGCTGCTGACAACAAGTTGGCCATAGCATCTGGCATCCCTGGGGGCCCGAGGCCCTGCCATCTGTCTGGGCCCACCTGTCGGGCTGCACAGGCCCAGGGTGTGCAGGAACTTGGGCCAGGGAGGTGGTCTCAGCTGCCACCACAGCCTGTTTCTCTGTCTGTCCATCCATCTGTCCACACCCCTGACTGACCAAGGACAAGGCAGAGATGGGCAGACGCAGGTCCTGCCGTTAGAGAAGCCTAGTCTGAAGGGGGAGGCCTCAAGCACCAGGGATTTTCACCCAGAGAAGATGCAGCTGAAGCTGGGCCAGGCTTGTGGGCAGGCCAAGGCCCAGGGAGGTCCCCTTGAGGGCTTGCAGTGGAGGTTCAGAGAGAGGTGGGGACTGACTCAGAGTCACACAGCAGGTCTGGGGCAATGCTGGGCCAGATGCTGTGGGCCCCAGGGCTGGACGAGGTTCCTCTGGCTGGCCCCTCCCCTCCCCCCACCCCGCCTGGCCCTTGGCTGTAAACACAGAGAGAACAAGTTCCGTTTCCCGGGAAATATTTATCTTCGGCCGTGTGGGGAGCGTGCGCTGGCCTCCGCCTGTCCTTCCTGCGGGCTGGCCTGGGCAGGAGGTGAGGGGGCTTGGCGGCCTTGAGGGGCAATCTGGGGGGCTCGAAGGCAGGGCCAGGAAGGGCGTGCCCTGTGGCTCCGGCCTGGAGCTGGAGTCTGAATGCTGGTGTGAGAGAGAAGGGAGCAGATGGGAGAGAAACCGTCAGCCTAACCTCACCCCCTCTCACATTCCTATCTTCATCCCTGCCAACCTGTCTCCTCCGGTTCCTGCCTCCAAGCCTTTGCTCCTGTCTGCTGCCCACACCTTGGGATGCCTTTTCTTCCACTTCCTGGTCTGTCCCAGCTCTCAGCTGGCTTCCTCTGGGAAGCCTTCCCTAACTCCCTAACCCCCTAACCCTGTGTCCTCCCCCTTTCACGCCCAGTCCCTCTCCTCTGGCTCCCAGCAGCTTCAGTCTGAGCCCCGCAGACCAGCTAAGGTCTTGTCCCAAGCCGCTCAGACAATGCAGACAGCTGCGTCCAGGCTGCCGAAGAGTCCCCCTTCTGGGAAGCACAGGCCTGGGCACTCTGGGAGTGGGGCAGGGCCCAGAGGTCACCTCCTTTCAGTGACACAGCACAAGCCCAGGTACACGGGGGATCCAGGTTGATTGAACAGGGGAAAATCCCACGGGCCCTGCGAGGACAGGGGCAGGTAGAGGGGCCCAGGGCTCCTGCCAGCCAGCCGGCTCTTGGGCTTTAGGCTGTGTACCCAGGCTGGGCCAGGCCTGACTGGGGCCCTGACAACAGGAAATCCTTGAAGGAACAGGCAGTGGCTGAGGACTCTGAGCACAACAACAGGAAACAGCCTTGACATGGGGCAGCAGCTCTGGCGACTGGACCCAGCAGGGTGGGGGTGGGGGGAGCTTGTGGGACCCAGGGCGATGCTGAGGGTGACACTGAGACACTGATTGTGGGGCAGCGGGTATTCTGCTGTGTGATACTGAGCTTGTGAAATCATGGGATACTGTGTGAAGAGTGGGTGAGTCACTGAGTGTGACACTGAGTATGTGACACTGAGTGATACCGAGTGTCTGACACCACTTGTCGAAGACTGTGTGAGACAGTGGATGTGCCACCAAGTGTGTGACACCGATACTGTGTGATACTGATTTTGTGATGCTGAGTGACCAAGTGTGACACTGAGGGTGTGACACCGTGAGGATGAAATATGTAAACACAGATGAATGACACTGTGCAATAACAGGTGTGGTCCTGAGTTTGGGGCTCAAGTGTCTGACACTGAATGGTCAATGTGGGCCCCAGGCATATGGTGAGTCTGAGTGTGCAACCAAGGGTGTAACACAGAGTGACATCAAGTGTGTGAAAACCAGGGTGTGATACTGTGTGACCCTGACCCTGACATTGAATGTGTGATGCTGTGTGTAATGGTTGTGACAACGTGAACTGTGGGCACACAACCCTGTGTGTGATACTGTCATGGGAAGAGCCCGATGGGTTCAGGCAGGGAAATGACATGATCCAGTCTATGGTTTTGACAGAGTCTGTACTCTGGCTGCAGAGTGTATGCGGGGGACCAGTTGGAGGGGCCAAGAGGAGACGGGCAGACGGTTGGAGGCTGCTGCAGCCGCCTAAGCAGGAGATGGTGGTGCCTGGGCTAAGGGGTGGGCAGAGTTGGAGAGAAATGGACAAATCTTGGAGATATTTGCAGGTAGAAATGACTGAACTTGCTGATGAATTGGAGGATGAAGCAGAAGGAAAAAGGGAGGATGGCTGCCAGGTTTGTGGCTTGAAGAACCAAGGGATGGTTGGTGGAGATGTTACTGGGATGGGTAAAGACTCGGGGAAAGTCAGGGTTCATGGGATGGGGGAGGACAAGGAGGCAGAAACTGACAGACCTGTTTCGGATGTAAGTCAAACATCCAGGTGAAGACGTCCAGTGGGCAGCAGAGGCCAGGCTGGGGATATATTTGGGAGTCAGCAGGCAGAGCTGGTTTATTAACCATGGACCTTGCTGGGATGACCTAGGGAGAGAGCATAGTGAGAGAAGAGGTGAGGACTGAGGACTGAGCCCTGAGGTGAAGAGGAGCAGCAAAGAGACAGAGGAGGAGCTGCCAGGGAGGTGGAGGAGACCAGACAGGTGAAGCCGGAAGTCACGGGAGGGGAGAGGTTCAACAGGGAGGGATGCTGCCATGCTGTCAGGTAAGGTGGGATCAGGGAGATTGTGCTGGGCTGGGCCACGTGCTTAAATAAGCCTGACAAGAACCCTGTTGGTGATGGGGTGGGGCCAGAAGCCAGATGGCCTGGGCAGGTGGTAAGTGGAGGTGAAGACAGAGCATAGTCAGCCCTTTGGAGACCTTCCACTGTGAAGGGATGCAGAGGAGAGGCATGGTTGCTGCAAAGAGGTGTGAGGTCAAGGGAGAGTACAATTTTTTTTATTATGGAATATTTTAAACACACAATAGGAGGGAGAAGAATACAATACGCTTGCCATACACCCATCACCCAAATCTAGCAGTTATTAAGATTTAGACATATTTAGTTCATCTACCCCTCTTTTCTTTTTATTTTCCTTTCTTGAAATACTTTATTTAAAAATTTTTTAATTGTGATAAAATGCACATAACATAAAATTTACCATCTTAACTATTTTTAAATGTAGAGTTCAGTGGTGTTAAGTACATTCACATTGATGTGCAGCCATTTTCCAGAACGTTTTTCACTTTGCAAAACTGAAACTTATACCCATTAAACAAACTTCCTCTTCCCCCAGCCCCAGGTAACCACTATTCTACTTTCTGTCTCTATGAATCTGACTATCCTAGGTACATCATATAAGTGGAATCATACAGTATTTGTCTTTTTATGACTGACGTTTCATTCAGCATAATGTCCTCAAGGTTCATCCATGCCATGTTATAACATATGTCAGAATTCCCTTCCTCTTTGAGGCTGAATAATATTCTATTGCATGAATAAACCACATTTTGTTTATCAGTTCATCCATTGATGGACACTTGGGTTGCTTCCACCTTTTGACTCTTATGAATAGTGCTGCTGTGAACATGGGTGTGCAAATAGCTCTTTAAGATCCTGCTTTCAATTCTTTAAGATATATAACCAGAAGTGGAATTGCTGGGTCATATGGTAACTTAATCTTTAATTTTTGAGGAACCACCATACTGTTTTCCACAGCAGCTGTACCACTTTACACTCCCACCAACAGTGTACCAGGGTTCCAATTTCTCCACGTCCTCACCAACACTTTTTTTTTTAATAAATTTATTTATTTATTTATTTTTGGCTCCATTGGGTCTTCGTTGCGGTGTGCGGGCTTCTCATTGCAGTGGCTTCTCTTCTTGTGGAGCACGGGCTCTAGACGCCCCAGCTTCAGTAGTTGTGGCTCACGGGCTCGGTAGTTGTGGCGCACGGGCTTACTTGCTCTGCAGCATGTGGGATCTTCCTGGACCAGGGCTTGAACCCATGTCCCCTGCGCTGGCAGGCAGATTCTTAACCACTGTACCACCAGGGAAGTCCCTTCATTGTAGTTTTGATTTGCATTCCTTGATTATTAGTGCTGCTGAGCGTCTTTTCATGTGCTTGTTGGCCATTCGTACATCTTTAGAGAAATGTCTATTCAAGGCCTTTGCCCATTTTAAAATCAGGTTGTTTGTTTATTTTGTGGTTGAGCTGTAGGACTTCTTTGTATATTCTGGATACTAACCCCTTATCAGATATATGATTGCAAATATTTTCTCCCATTTTGTAGGTTGCTTTGCTGAAGTATTTTAACACAAATCTCAGACATGATGTCATTTCACCAAAGGTGGATATTTTTAAGGTCAGAAGGTCCTGGATGATGCTGAAATGAGACAGTGCAACACAGAGCCAGCTTGGAACTGTGTGTGTGAGGCTGTGTGAGGGTGACACTGGGGACCTTGAGACATAGTGTGTGACACTGAAGGTGGGCCACCCTGATTGAGGGCAAAAGTGATAGTTTCACTGTGTGTGGCCCCGTGACAGTGATGTGTGACACTATGGACACCGTGAAATGATTGTGTGTCACTGAGTATGTGGGACATGCCATATGAAGGTGACAGTGATCGTGTCGCCCTGAAGTGATGAGTATGACACAGAGTGGTTGCTGCATGGGAATGAGAGGGATTGCGGTGTGTTGTGGTTGACGGGGGTGTGTGCAATCGTGTCGGATCAGTGCCAGCCTCAGCTGCTGACCGTCAGACGGAGGACAGATGTCACAGAGTGGACAAGGAGAAATGCTCGATGGGGACAGAAATGGTGTCTGGGCCCAAGTATGAGCTGGCGTGAGGCCTGTTCCTTTCTCTGAACTCTCCAGGAAGGCTTCCTGGAGGCAGGGTGGGAGCACGGTAGTGGGACGCCGCAGGTACCTGTTAAGCTCTGGTGTCAGACAGCCCTGTCTGGCTGTGACTTTTAGCAAGTCATTTTATCTCTTGAGCCTCAATTCCCTCAAGTATAAAATAGGGCGGTTGGGAGGATTACGTGAAACGGTGCTTTTAAATGAACACAGTGCCTGGCACTGAGCAAATGCTCAGTGGTCTCTTGGGGAGACCACCCCTGAAATCCTTGTGCCCAGGCACCTGGTGTGATGGGAGCGCCAGTGGGTGCGCAGAGAGGGTGCACAGAATGAATGATGTGTTCTATGCCCACAGCCCTCCGCCCTCCCTCTCCCGCCCCTTCTGTCCCCTGTTCGGCATTGTCAGGGCCTCCCCACCCCAGCTTGCTCCCCCCCACTCCTCTCCCTGGCTCCTGCCGTCCTCGCCCGCTCTCAGCCTCCAGTCCAGGCTCCTGCAGCCTCATTCAATTAGGCCGATGCAATTTGCTCAAGAAAAAAATGCCATAATTTGGTTAATCACACCAGTAGGGGATCTGGCCCTGGTGGGGTGGGTGGGGATGGGTAGGAGATCCACCCCAGTAGCTGAGAGCACAGGTCTGGAAGTGCCTGTCTCTCGGGAGAGACCCACCCACTCCCTTGGGCTCCATTCTGGAGCCAAAAGAGTCCAGAGCTTGGGTCTCCCCAACTCCAGCCACAGAGATCTTGAGACAAAGGCTTGGAATGACTGGGTTCACTCGTGTCCCTGGAGGGTCCCTGGCCCTTTCCATGTCTCAGTCTCCCTGTCTGACAATGAGAGTGGGGTGGGGGGTAGTCTCTGAGCCTCTGGCCAGCATAGCTGGTCTCTGCATCCCAGATCTGGTCAGTGCCCCCTTATGGCTTCTGTAGGGCCTTCCCTTGGGCTTTGGAGAGGGTGGGGTAGAGAGTGGGTGAAGGGGACAGAACCCTAGGGGGAGTTAGGAGGGGGCGGGTATCCTCAGAGCCTCATCTCTGTCTAGAGTCAGAGACCCTCTAGTCCCAGGCTGCATACCTGGAGCGAGGGCAGGAAGAAAGGGAGCTAGTATTTCTTGGTCACCTGCAGGGCCACAGCTTCTAACCTCGCAGGTTGTACCTTGCTTGCACAGGGCTCCAACAGAGGCAGGGTGGCACTAAAACCCAGCTCATTCTCCCCTACCAATCCTTGCCCCTCAGGCTGCATTCGCCCAGAGGGTTGGGGTCACCTCTTTGTAACTTGCACAGAGGTGGCCTAGCCCCTAGCTGGGAGCAACTTAGGCAGGACCTCATGGTTCCACTTGAGTCTTCTCAGTGGCTCTGGGAGAAGGCACCATTTTATAGATGAGGAAACTGAGCCCAGGGAGGTGAAAAGCTTGTCCAGTGCCACACAGGTGGTGTGTGGCAGGGTAGGGATGTGAGCCCAGGTCTGGCAGAGGTGATGGAGGAGGTGGTGGGGTCCACGGGGCAGGAGAATCAAACCCCCCACAGGCACAGATGCCAACAGTCAGCCATAAACTCATTCACTTGCTCGGAGACAAAACCAGCCACTGGTGCACTCACAGTTCCACAGACAGCTACACACTTGCTGCACACACCCAGGCTCACACAGACACTGACAACCCACATCACACATGCATGGGCACCCGTACGTGCAGATGGCTCGTGCACAGATGGTGCCTCAGGGGTGCTCACACATTTACACTTTCACACACATTCTCCCAGAGTCACAGACCCACATGCTTTCACACAGATATCCTCCTAATAACCCAAGGGTCATATTCTGCTGTGGTTACATGATGGCCTGTAGGGACATGCATTATGGACAACTAATGGGCAGGCCACACATGTGCTTAGGTCACTAGCAAAGCAGGAGTGCCCTACAAAGTAGGAAAAAAAGTCAGTTGTGATGAGTGTATTCAGAATTTTGCAATCAGAAAAGTCACACAAATGTGATTTTAATGTTCATTTCCAAGACAAAATTTATATAAGGTCTGGTGAGATTGGGGGACATCCTCATCTTTTTAGGGTTTGGGGGCCTCTAAAGGACCGGCACAGATTCACAGGCACAACAATCACGTGAGATCTCCTGGGCTCACATATTTACCTGGCCCTGGGCTCTGTGTGTGTGTGTGTGTGTGTGTGTGTGTCTGTGTGTGTGTGTGTACACGCACTCAGTTGCTCCCGGATCCTTGAGATATGAGGATATGAGGAGGGAGAGTAGGAGAAATTCCAGAGACTCCGGATGTTTGTTCTGTGGCTTCCTGGGCCCTCCAAAGGCAAATGATTTTGGATGCCAGCCTGCCTTCCCCGGGCGGGGTGGGTGGGGTGGTGGGTTGTGTGAGGAGCCCTGCCTCTGGAGCCCCAACGAGGGGGACCCTGCATAATGATGCGGTGTGACCGAGGCCCACGGCCAGCTTCCTGTGGACTTGTGGACCCATCACCGCCCCTCTCTGGGGCTCAGTTCCCCCATCTGAAAAATGGAGGCAGAGAGGAGGTGAGACTAGATGGGCTTTCACCTGGAGACTGAAATGGAGAGACATTCCAGGCCCAGGGTGCAGAAGAGAAAACCAAAGCTGAGGTGGGGAGATGGAGGGGCCAATAAGGTCCAGGGTTCAGGGCAGGGCGTGGGGCCCCAGATCCTGCAGCGTCTCCCCAGTGTCCCCTTCCCTGGAGAAGGGCTGCGCCTCAGAGCTTTGCTTGGGGCAGCGGTGGCGTGGAGAGGCTAAGCCCTTGCTGATCTGCCAAGGGGAACAGTGGAGGGGAGGTGGGGATGAGAACAGGACCGGGGAGCAGGATAGCACAGCGAGGGGTGGGCCACTGGAGCAGACCTGGGCTGAGCCTGGAAGCAGCGGTCCCCAACCTTTTTGGCACCAGGGACCGGTTTCGTGGGAGACAATTTTTCCACGGATGAGGGCGGGTGGGGGGGAGGGGGGAGGATGGTTCAGGCGGTAATGTGAGTGATGAGAAGCATCGCGGCAGATGAAGCTTTGCTCACTCACCCACCACTCACCTCCTGCTGTGTGGCCCGGTTCCTAACAGGCTGCAGCCCAGTACTGGTCCGCAACCCGGGGGTTAGGAACCCCTGCCTGGAAGGACAGGAGGGGAGAAGAGGGGACATCTGGTGCAGGAAATGGAAAAGGAGGAGCCAAGGCCTGGAGGTGGGGGGATGAAGGGGTTGGGGGGTTAAGGTTGGAGAGTTGGGAAGAGTCTAGAGCGTGAAGCCTGGACCAGGGTGTCAGCAGGAACAGCAGTGCCCTCGTCTGAGGTGCTTCACAAACAACTCCAGCAGGTCCGGGAACTCAGAGCCTATCCCAGGGCCCTGGGAGCCGTGGCAGGCTTCTGCAAGGGAGGAATGCAACACTGCAGCTATGGGTTGGGGGAGGCTCAGAAAGGCCCCCCGCTCTGGACAACAGAGTGGTTGGGAGCCCAGAGGCAGGGACATGCCTGAGATGAACCCTGCCCAGAAGATTGCTCATTCCAGCCCCCAATACAGTGGGACTATTTTTAGGAACAATTAAAGTGCTCACACATTCCTGCTGGGGCAGGGAGAAGGAAGGGGGGCCAGGAGCCAGTGCAGAGGGAAAGGGTGGACCCCGCTCCTCCCTCCAATTCTGGCTTTGTCCTCAGGACTGGGGAGGCTTGAAGACCCTGGCCAGCCCGGCCTCCCCAGCCCCGTCCCCAGGGTCCCCTCCTGGCTCTTGTGTCTGTCCCTCTGCCTCTGAATCGGTCCTCATCTCTGTCCCAGTCTCTTTCTCATACTCACCCTCCCTCCCAACCCCCACCCCCCCCGCCAGGATTTGGGGAACAGCTGGGATGGGCCAGGCCCTGAAGACAGAGCCAAATACAGTCATGGGACCCAGCAGTGAGGCTGTGGGAGAGACACATACCAGAGAAGAACAGACTGAGAGAAAGAGGGACAGATATGGAGAACCCAGGAAGGCTGGGAGGGAAACAGAGAACTCAGGTCAGAGCCAGGAGAGCCCCATGGCAGTGGCAGCCGCTCTGTCTCCTGCTGTCGGTCTTGTGCTGGAGGAGATACTCTGCCAGACCTGCCCGCCCTTCACCCTCAGCAGTCCCTCCCTAGGTTAGCCCTTCCTCCCTGCCCTCTGCAGGCCCGCACTGACCCTGGGGTCAGTGCCATCCAGCATTTACCTCCCACTGTGGGTACTGTGTCTGGCACAGAGGGAGAGACACGAGGCCCTGTCCCTGGCCTGGAGGAAGACACCCAGCCCCACCCTGCACCTGAGAGGGGCTCAGCCCATCCGCTGGCCAAGGCAAGGTACTGGAGGGGCCACTAAGACAAACAGTGCATAGCAGGGAGGGAGCCTAATGTGTCCTGGAGGCCTCTGGACTGGGGCAAGGGCCTCCTGGCTCCACGTGAGACCCTGGGCAAGTCCTGTCCTGCCTCTCCTGGTCTTAGTCTACCCTCATCAAGCCGGGGATTGGGCTCCATGGGTCTGGGGCCCTGTAGACTCTGATCCTGTGGGAATTCTCAGGAGGCCTGGGAAGAGGACAAGTGACCCATCCAGGAAGGCTGCCTGGAAGAGCCTTCATGAAAGAAGGTGATAAAGATAGTGCTCCTCTCGGGGAAGAGCCCCTCTTTCCTGACATGCTGTCCCCTGCCCTGCCTGCACTGGGAGGTGATCCTGAGGCAGAAGAGCCTCCTGGCCTGCAGAGATGCCTTGGAAATGTTGCCAAAAGTTCTCAGCACAAGGCACCCTCATACCTTAGGCTCCTCTAAGACAGTCACTGTGCCAGACTTGGGAGACTTTGAGAGGGTGCAGCTGTCTCCCCAGCCTGGGGACCTCCGGGAGTCATGGGGTCCACCCCTCTGCTTGGTAATTGCATATACCCTTCACAGCCCAACAGCCCTGGGCACTCAGGAGTCCAGTTATCATTTTATAGCTCAGCAAACACCTCCTGACACCTGTGACAGGCTGCATGATACTGGGGTCCCCAGGAGGAATAGGGCACAACCTCTGCCCTCTAAGAACCCCCAATCTGATGGGGGAGCCAGATGGACAGTAGTGGCAACTCTGCATGCCATGCCATCATGGGGAGCACAGGGCTGTAAGAGCCCCTGGGTGGGAGGCTCAGATTGGCCTGAGAGAGGGAACAATGACAAAATGTTCCTGGAGGGAGGCCCAAATGAGGGAGGCTCATTTATTCATTCATTCATGTATCCAATTGTTCCTTCAGCCATCATTTCCTGAGAGACATTAACTCTTTTCTGACGCTAGTCCAGTGGGTCACTCGGCTCCATCCTCCTCTCCAGCTTGGGCCACTGTGCCTGCCTCTCAGAGGCTCCTGGACTTGCTTTGTCCAGCTCCCAACCCACGCTGAAGGCCATGGAAGGGGTGAGACTGAGGAGGGTTTGAAGACATTAAGAGTCATGGAACCCAGAGCTGAAGGCCAGCCAGGCTCATCAAGTCCTTTCTCATGACACAGACTCCCTAGCAGGGCCCCTGTCCTTGTTTGCACACCACTGGGGTCGGGGAGCTCATCTCCTTCCTGCCCAGGCTTCTCCTTTGTGGTATGACTGACTCACAGCCAGCTTATACCTGCCAGCCCACTGTGCCGAACTCTGCCCACACGGGCCCTTGGCCAGGAATCAAGGACAGTAGAGGCATCAGGTATTTGGGACAGCAGTGATGAGGGGATGCTACTGATGTGCTTGGGAGGAAGACTGGCATCGAGAAGAATGTGGGCAATGGGGGTGGAGGCAGCTATTGGCTCTGCCATGTGGATGAGGCAGCAGGACGTGGGGGGCTACGGGAGAAGCCCTGAGCCTGTCCTGGACCCCCCCGAGGCCATCTTCCCCCTCACACACTCGGCTCTGCCCTCCCTCCCTCTTCCCACTCAGCTGTTCCCTCACCCCATCCTTTCCTCCCTCCAGACCCTGTGCTAGGGACTGAGGGGGCCCAGCGAGTCAGGTCCTCGGAGAGCTGACTGCTCATACAATTCCTGCCTTCCGTCCCCAATTCCTTCCCCTTCTCCTCCTTCATCCAACACCAAACCTAGCCCTTGAGGAATCCAGGGGGGCCTGGGACAATTGGGAGGGCATTTTGGAGGAGGCAGGAGCTAGAGTAGAAGCTGAGACTGGCTTAGAAATGGTGAGGGGCCCGGGAGGAGCTGTCTGTAAATGTTGGAGGGAAGGAGCCCGCAGGATGGGGCCGAGCTCATCAGGGAGGTCGGGGCACGGCGTGGGGGAGCGCCAGGACCAGGCTCAGGTGTATTCTACAGTGCACGTGTCTCCAGTGTGGCTCGGAGGCTGGAGACGCGGCCCTGTTGGAGTAACAACTGAAGCCAGAGTCTGCGAAGGGTGGGGGAGGGGAAAGGGGGGACCCAGAGGAGGGAGGAGAGGAAGAGAAGGAGAGGTAGGAGGAAGGGGGAAGGGCAGGTCCTGCCTTTAGGGCTGGGCCCCTGAGCTCCAAGAGGCCCCTTCCACACACCCCGGTCCCATGTCACCCCACTGTCCCCCCTCACTCCTTCCAGGACGCCTGCCTCTGCCTTCTTTGGGGACCTTCTCTGAGGAGTCCCCCTCATGTGGTGGAAGTGGCACGGGCTTGCTGCCAGAAGCTGGGTCCTTCTCACCCGAGCAAGGCCCCTCCCCTTTGATCCTTAGTCTCCTCACCTCTAAAACGAGGTGGTCAGAACCGGTGCCTCCCAGGGTTGGAAGGAGGATTAGAGAGAGTGTGTGTCGCTGGGTCTCAAAGTGTGGTCCCTGGGCCGGCAGCAGCAGCAGCATCTAGGAATGTGTTGGAAATGCAAATTCTTGGCCTTATCCAAGACCAACTGTATCAGAAACTCTGGGGGTAGGGCCAGCAATCCGGATATTAACAAGCCCTCCAGGGGATTCTGGTGCACAGTCAAGTTTGAGAACCACTGATGGACGCCTCTAGCACACAGTAGGTGCTTGAGAAAGGTGCCTTTTCTCCCCCAAAGCCTGATGCCCCACTCAAGCAGGGCCCTGACATGTGAGCTTGTCCAACTGTGGCCTGGGTCTCTCTCCTGCTGCTTCCTCAGATCAGGTCTACCAAGGGTCACCAAGCCTCTTTCCTCTATTTTCCTGCCCCTGGTCCAGCTCAGCCTTGTTGAGGGGAGGTCTGGGGCTGCAAGATCTTAGCACTCCTGGGCAGCTCCTCGCGTATTTAAGGCACCAGTGTCTGTTAGAGGCAGCTCCTGGGCGGGCGGCAGGTCTGGGCCGGCAGGAGGGGAGGGAGGAGGAGGGGCTGCCTCTCCTGCTTCCTTGCTGTCTCCTGATTCTACAGGGCCAGGCACGCTGTGAGGACTGTGAGAGTCACAGAGTGAGCTTGGGGTGCTCGGGCTCGGCTGGGGTCTGAAGCCCAGCCCACGGGGGCTTCTCTGGCCTGAGCCTCCAGGAGGCCTCCTTTGGGGGAGCTCTGCCAGTCACCCCGGTGGAGCAGATGGGCTTGCAAGTGCCAGGCACATGCTGGACTCAGAGACAGATGTGCTCCTTTACCCTTGAAGGCCCTGTTCTCTGGGAAGAGAAGAGACTGTGTATAATGCCCACCAGAATGGGAGGCAGGAAGCAGAAGAATAGATGGCATCTGCCCTGGCAGCCCTGGTTTCTCTCGTCATGGCCACTTTCATGGGTTCCCTCGTCCTGTGGGTGCCCATCTTGGGTCAGGGGCTTTCTCCCCAAGTTCTCGAGGTAACCACTTAGAGGTTTGGGGGAGGAGTGGGCAGGAGAGCCAGGAGTTGGGGGGAGGGACAGAACCATACAGGAGAGAGAGGGCAGAAGCCATCTGAGAGGAGAGAGGATTTGGAGGTGGGAAAAGACGTTGAGGTTCTTGGAGACGAGACAGGAGAGCAGCCTGTGACAGAGATGGGCGTCAACTGAGGGAGGCATGGAGAGAAGGAGAGAGACCCACTTGGAGAGATCAGGGAGACAGAGCCTGAGAGAGAGACACAGCCCCAGAGGGAAGGAAAGAGGAATAGAGAGGGAGAGGGGCTCCAAAGTCCTGGGGGACCTTGAAGGTCCCCCCTTTAGAGAAAGGGACACCAAAGCCCAGAGAGAGAGAGCGCCCGCAACCCCAGGCCACACAGGGGACCTGGCACAGGCAGAGCTGGGTAAATCAGTATGTGTGGCCAGTCCCGGTAACACAGCTTGTCTTAGGAGGCCCCTGACTGCTGGGTTTGATGTTACTACCTCCTTCTAGGCCGCCGTGGGGGCACTAGGAGGCTTCCCTCCAGAGAGCGAGGGGTGAGCTCTAGGTTCCAGGCAGCGGGGAGAGCAATAGAAGGGTCAATGGAGGTGGGGAAAGACATAGAGACTCATGGAGACAAGGCAGGAAACTAGCTTGTGACAGTGACACTGACCTTCAAGAAGGCCATCCGTGCCTGTGCTAGTGGCTCCAGAAGGGATAAGGCCAAGGTCTCTGGCTTCATATAATCCATTAAGGAGTTAGAAGTAATTTTGTCCAGACCCTCTCCCCTGTCCAAATGAGTGCAGAAAGGCTGAGCCAGCCCCAACGCTGGCTCCAGAGGAGCCCTCACTCAGAACCGACTCCCCTTTCTTGGTATCTGAGGTGAAAGACCAGCGTGTGGGAGTGGCACTGTCTATAGTGCTGAGTGGACCTACCTCCAACAATACAGCTTCAGGTAGGGAGCTGGGGAAAGTAGAAAGGCTCCATCCACCCACCCATCCATCCACCCACCCACTCATCCATCCATCCATCCATCCATCCATTCACATATCCATCCACCCATCCTCACTGAATTAAAACACAAAATCATAGAACTATATGTTGCAAGCTGGAGGGGCCCATTTTTACTAATGAGGAAACTGAGGCTCAGAAGAGGAAAGGGCCTACCAAGGCCACACAGAGCTTCCGCAGTCAATCTGGGACAGGACTGGAAATCGCTGCTCTTTCCTACACACCACAGATTCTCCTCTGGGGTCTGGGATTGCTGGTTGTTATGCTGATATTTATACTGATGGCTGTTCAAAAAAGCTGCAAAAGCAGGAAATGTGACCTCTTTCACCTCACCCTGAGCCTGGCTGTGTGTGTGTGAGTGTGTTTGCATGTGTGTGTGTGTACATGCCTAAGTGCATATTTATGTGTGCATTGTATATAGGGTTGCATTTTTATCCGTGTGTGTGCGTGTTTGTGTGAGGGTGTGTGCATGGCAGTATGTATATGTATGACATGTGTAGATGTTCATGAGAACAGGTATGGCTCTGTTTGTACTTTTCCTTTCCTCATCTTTTTAAGATTTCTGGGGTTTTAACCTCTGACTTGAGCCTTGTTAGTCCCCACCTGGGCCTCCAAATTGGGAATTTTCCTACTTTCCATTCTCAGCTGCTCCCCATTAATTCTCTTCTCCTTTCACTGGGGCAGCCACTCTGTCCTCTGAGCCCCCCATGGACTTTGGAATTTGAGCTATTTCCTCCCTGAGTTGATGCAGGAGGTGAAGTTGCTTTGAGATCAGGGAAGATTCAAGGAGAAGGTGGCATGTGAGCAAGTCTTAAAGGCCAGGTATGAAGTGGCCTTTCCCAGCTGTGGTTCCTGCACTCAACAGCCCCCATCCTGGGGCAGGCAGGGCGGGGCCAGGAGGTGGGTGGACAGAAGGATTCCAGGCAGAGAGCACTGGGCTTCATAGGTCATGTCTGCATCCAGCCCACTCAGGGCCCCCTCCCTGCTGCTGCCCCAACTCTCCCCAAGTTTCCTTTCCCATTCCCCCCTCACCGCCATTATCCTGCCCTCTGCCTGAGGAGTCACAGAAAACTGACCAATCCAAGCAAAGGCCAGACAGGCACCCACCAATTCCAGTAAAGGACAGTTCAGGGCATTCCCCAATCCAAGTAAAGGGCAGGTCGAGGAGCCACCAATCAGAACAAAGGACAAACTATTCTCTCTAAGCCCCCTGAGGAGGGAGCTGGGGGTCGGGTGCAGAGCAGGAGCAAGAGAGAGGCTGGAGATCCAGAGTCGTGAGTTCTGGACCTGGCTGTGCCCTGACTGGCTGGCTGACCACAGATGGGGCATTGCTTCTTTTTGAGCCTCAGTTTCTTCATCTGTCAAATGGGGACACTTAGCTGTCCTAAGCCTATGGCTTTGAGAAATGTCTACCCCTACATGAGAGCTTACTCCATCACCTTGGCCCCTCTTCTCCAACTTCCACACTATACACATAAACTCCACTGGAGGGCAGGGACCCTCAGGGCTTAGCTTGTGCATCCCCACTGTCTCCAGGCAGGAACAGGCCTAAACCAGCACCACCCTCTGGAGCCAAGCCCTGGGAACCCCAGTCTGAGGAGCCTGGGTTCACAGACTTTATTCTGGGATTATTTGGGGCATCAGCTCTTCCTCCCTGCTTTAGTCTGCAGAATTGACCTTGAAAGGCCACAATAGCCCATGTGTATACTGTGTGTGCTGGTGTTGCTGAGTCCTGGCCCTGTGACTCCATAAGGAAGTAGCTGCACCTGTGTGAACCTGTACGTGTACCTGGAGGGTGTCGGAAGGCAGGCTGGGGCGTTTCTGAGAGGACGTGAAGGTTTATGGCTGTGTGGCTGGGTATGTGTGGTGCTGAGGATGTGTGAACTGTGATGAGGAGTGCCTAAGGGTCAAAGGACAATTGATCCAATTTGGGGATTGTATTGTTTGGAATGTGCAACTTCTGATGTCCTAGGATGGAGACACATCTTCATGACCAAAATGTGTCTTCACTTGAGCAGTGAGCGGGATAAAAGAGCAGTTGGGGGTTCGAGAAAGCAATGCCAAGTGAGCATTCGGGGAGAAAGCCCACTACTGCCCCCCATCCTGCAACAAAGGACTGGGTGGGAGTGGGAGGGGGGGTAGGGGAGGAAATTGAAGCCAAGAAGACACAAGGTGAGATCTGGAGCTGATGCCTAGACCCTAGGCTTCATCTGGACCCCAGTGCAGGACTCCCCTCTGTAGCCACTCTGAAAAATGGGCATCTAGCCAATTTTTGCATACCCCCAGGTATGGGGAGCTCACTTCCTCTCTCTCTCCTGGTGGCCTCTGCCTGTGCAGTGTGGCTCTGCCTGGAAGAAGTTCTTTCATCCCACTGGGCCAAGGCCAGCCTCCTGTGAAATCCTATGGGTCTCCAGGCTGTCTCCAGGGCCACAGAGTCCAGTCCCCCTGCCCAGGAAAGCCTGAGATATTAGAGTCAAATACTGAGACCCCTGGGTTCTGCTCTGCTGCAGACTAGGCACCCCTAGATTCTCCAAGCTTAGTCACATGCAGGACTTGATTTCCAGTTCCCTCCTTACATGGGTCACCTCCTCTGAATGAGTCTCATCTTGTCCTTACCTGGGACACAATGCACTGAGGATGATCGAATCAGCCCCTGGACGTGGAGGAACTCTCATATTCCCTATTTAGGCTAATGGATCTTTATTAATACGGCCTGCAGTTTCAGCATTTTAATATGTTGCCAGCCACATTTACACTACGGGCTCATGCTGAGCCTGTGGTCCACAAAGACCCTCAATCTCATATCACTTTCACAAGAATGGGGCCACACCATGTGTCCTGCATCCTACAGTTAATCACTTTGCTTTATGAACTCAGCCATCCACAAGGAAGACATCAGAAAGAACTTCCAGGGGCTAGCGGGGAAGGCATAGCTGAGTGGATGGTATGAGTCACAATTCTGCCTTGGCCCTGGATCCTCTGTTCCATTACCTTTCTCTTTGATCCCCATGGTTCTGGCCAAGTTAATAGAGCGAGAAGCAGGGACCTTTCTTGTCTCTGTTCCGGCTCTCCAAGGGCGAGGACTGTTCCTGGGACGGGAAGGCTGTGAGGCAGTCAAGGCTGATTTCTCCTTCCCCTTCTATCTTGCCAGGGGCTGGCCTGTGTTTCTCGCATCTTGTGGGCTCATGCACCCCTTGGATTCTTGCTACTCCCAGCCCCTCACTAGGCTGACAAATGAGACTGTGTGAACCACCTCCCTCCTCAGGAAACTGAGTGGGACCCAGATTCAGCAAATGTTTAGCTGAGCACCTACGTGTGCAGGCACCCTGTGAGGCACTTCTAGGACTCAGTTTCACTTTATCTTCACATTAGCCTGTAGGGGGAGATAGCCTCAGTTGCCCCCAATTTACAGATAGAAGACTGAGGCTCAGTGACTCGACCAAGATGCACACTGCTAATAAATAGTGGAGCTAGGATTCAAATGTGGGATTTTTTGTTTGCTTGTTTTGCTTTGTATTGATGTGGAAGCTTGTACTTTCCCTGCTTTCCTGAGTTGTCCTTGTCTGAAGGACAAGAGACCTGGGGTCTAGTCTAGACTTGACCTCTTGACTCACTGTGAGCTCTTTGCTAAGTCCCTGGCCCTTCTCTGAGCCCCAGTCTCCCCATCTGTAAGATGAGGGGACTTGGACATTCTAGGGCCTTAAGACTGGTTGGATTCTGAGATCCTAAGATCCTGGGATTCAAGTGTCTGCGAGCCTTGGGCTCTGGTTTAAGCTGGGAATTTGTGTTCCCAGCCGCCTGGGTAGGGGGGTTGCCCTGGCCTGCCTGGAAAAGGCCCTCACTGCCCTTTCCTCTCTTTCAGGATGCTTTGCTGAGCCTGGGCTCCGTCATCGACATTGCAGGCTTGCAACGGGCTGTCAGAGAGGCCCTGTCAGCTGTGCTCCCCAGAGTGGTAGGTGCCTTGTCCCACGCTTCCCCTGCCCCCCTAAACCTTTGCCCAGCTCCTTGCTGTACCTACAGGGTTGAGAAGGAAAGAAGAAGCAGGGCCCCCCCTCCCCCCGTGAAGGGTTTGGGTGAGTGTTCTGAGAGGGCTTCCTGGAGGAGGAGGACTGAAGCTAAGCCCCCAAAATGAACTTATATAGGAATCCTGGAATGTCTGGGACAAAAAGGGCTTTAGAACTTAATTGGAAAGATCATGTCTCAGATAATGGAATGGATTCACCTAGGATAATAGCTAGGACATAGTGGAGTCAGGTGGGCTTTGGAATATGTACAGCAGGAAGGATTGAAAGTAGACATGCAGAAGAACTTCCTTGATGCCAGGTCTGGGAGGTGCTGAAATGGGGCTCAGCCTAGATGAATGGATCTGTGCCAAGTTAAAGCGTCCTGTCTGGAGTCAGGAGACTGGACAAGATGTCTTCTAGAAACCTTTAAGCTTCTCTCTGACCCATCCCAACGCCATAGATGAGGTTGCAGACTGGGGGAGACTGTGACCCTCTTCAACTGCCCCAGGCCACTCCCCAACCTGGCTCCAGTGGCCACTGTCCATCCCTTAGGCAGTAGGATGGATAAACTGGCCCTCAAGACCCAAAGCAGAAGTGTCTCAGTTGTGCCAGATAGAGGGAAGCAGGGACTGTCAGTCCAGGGAGGGAGACTGTGACTTACCCTAAGGCACATGGAAGACTTCATAGAGGAGGAGATGCCTAAACTGAGTCCCCATAGCCTAGAATGTCCCCTCCCCTACTCTAGACATCAGCCACCAGCAGAGCCCATTGTGTCTGAATCTGCTGGATGGATGAACCACCCGAGGCCCAGAGAGGGAGGGCACTTCCCCCAAGGTCACACAGCATGACAGGAACAAATGGGGCTTGGCACCTAAGCACCCCCATCCCCTTTCCTCAGCTCTGCCTTTTCAAAACCTCCTGGAAGTTCAGAGCCCAGGAGGAGGGCTAATGAGTGAGCTTTATTGACTGTGAAATTGGTAGGAAGTGGGTGGTATGTTGGCTCCCAAAATAAATCCTCCCGGAGATGGGACTGAAGCAACATCTGGCCTGGGGTGGAGAAACATCTGGAAAAGAGGAGGTGGGGAGGTTGGCAGGTCAGCGTCCGCGAGGCTGTGGGAGTGGGGAGGAGGATGTGACTGGCCTGGTCTTCACAGGCAGGATGCCTGGTGGTTGTGCCAGCATAGACGCCCTGTACTGGATTAATCGTATCCCCAAAGCTGGGGGTTGGGAAGACAGCTCTGGTCCAGGTGACTAGGTTCCTGGGACAGTGGGAAATGTCTGCCTTGGCCCACCCCGGAGACCTGTATGAGCTAGGGAAGCCCTGACTTTGCGGAGCCCTGCTGCCTTGATTGCATGGAGGGGCTCAGCCCTCCAAAAAGGGGTGGGGAGATGGGAGGTCTGCTCTACCCCTAGGGAGGGGTGAGGAGATGGGGGAGGGGTCTCCCTACCCACCCCCCCAGGGAGGGGAGTTGCTGGCACCTGGCTCCCTCATCAGCACCCATTGTGGCAGGCAGTCATAAATGCAGATGGTGCTGATGTGTCTGAAATGGTTCCCTCCTTCTCTGCAATAAACTCAGCTAATTTTAACCCAGAGGGCTGTGAATGAGGGAGTGGGAGGCTCCTCCCTGCCTCCCACCCTCAGATTGCCCACCCCTCTCTCTGCCAGGGCAGGACTCTCTGTGTGACCCTGGGTGCTGGGTAGTGTTTTAACCTCTTTGAGGGGCCAAATCCTTCAGGCCCCTCCCAGGCTGCTTAAAGAAGAAGGAGGCTGGAGACAGATGAGGCGTGGGTGGCTTCCTTCCCACTGATTTCTTCATCCCTGAGCTCCTCGACTAGACCCTCACCCAGGAGGACAGAGGGGCTCCAGGTCTTCCTGTGTCTGCCCTTCTCACTCTCCTCAGGCCCTATCATTTCCGGCCCACACCACCACTAAGCTTGGCTCAGAGTCTCTTGAAGTGAGACTGGGATATCTCCTGGGGGTTGGGAGAGGGTGAGGGGCTGGCTGGGGACAGCCAAAGGCAACAAGAGTGTCTGACCGGATTGTGGACTGTCACAGTGGTGAAAGGCAACTGCTTCTGCTGAGAAGGATTCCACACTTACTGAGGGTGGGCCTTTAACATTTAGCTCCAATGTCACCTCCTCCAAAAGCCCTCCCTGATACAGTTAGCAGAGAGGAGAGCCCTCCATTCTCCCACTGAGAAAACAACGCCTCTCAGGATACTTAGCTGGGCACAAGGGTGCCCCCTCGATGGGGTGTAGGCTCTGCTGAGCCTCTGGGTCTCCCTCATCACCTGCAATGCGGGCAGTGGAGATGCTCTGCAGGTTGTGTTGGTTGTGGGTCCCTAAGTGTAGCCAGTCCTGCTTGGAGGGAATGTGGATTTTCTCCTGTGGGTCAGTGAGGGCAAGTGCTTCTGCCAGGACATGGTCTGGAACAGAAGGCAGGACTGCTCTGGGCCCTTGGGGAGGGCGGATTGACAAGCTGCAGGCTTGACATTCTTCAACCAGAGCTTTGATCTCACTCTGGGGAGTGATCATTCCAAAATACAAATCAGCTCCTGTCTCACAGGGCTCACCAGCCCCTCCCTCCCCAGCAGCAGCCCCTCCCCCTAACACCCTCCCCCAGCTCCCTTCCAGCTCAGCACTGGGCTGACCCCAAGCCCACCTCTGGTGCCTGCTGCCCCCACCATCAGGGCTGTCAATGCTTTGGGCCCTTTACACCTACATATCTATTACTCGGCCCAGGAGCCATTCTTCTGTGCCTCACCCACTCCCTGAATGTATCTAATTCCCACTCCAGTTACAACTTTAAAGTCACTCCCTCCAGGAAGTCCTCCTGGCTTGGGTCACAGTTTGTGATTTCTTGTAGAGTTGTTTGTATATCTGAGGTAGGAGGGAAGCTTCCAGGGTGTTCCGAGCCTCTCCTGCAGTATGGCCCTGAGTGGACACTCAGTTATTGTTTGCTGAGGCTGGAGTCTTGGCAGGGAAATATCTCAGGGCTGTGGGGTTGGGGGGATTTGTCTGTACCTTCAGCCCTTCAGACCCTCCCCAGCGCCTTGGATGTGGGATGATAGGTAAGGAAAGCCAGCAGGGTGATGGGTCACTGCCTGCCCAGAACCCCTCCAAGAGGAGAGAGTGAGGTGCTGAGGTCATAAGGGAGCTTTCCTACCCTGACTGCACTTAGGATCACCTGGGGAGTAAAGACAAACAGATGCCCGTGAACTTGTCATCCAGACCTGTGTCAGGCTGGGACTGGGCAGCTGGGAGGGCTTCTCCTCAGGATCTCATGAGTGCCTTCTGTCCTAGGAGACTGTCTACACCTACCTGCTGGATGGGGAATCCCGGCTGGTGTGTGAGGAGCCCCCCCATGAGCTGCCCCAGGAGGGGAAAGTGCGGTGAGCTGTTCTCCACCCATTGCCTCTCACACAGTCAAGGGTGACCACAAGGTCTGGTCTGACCCTCCCCATCTGACCTTGACCTCAGCCTCCCTGCCAGGTGGGGTTCCAGTGGCCGGGTCCACTGTCTTCTCTTGTGTTGTGTTGGGGGAGTGGATGGCACAGGGAAAGCGCCAAGTGGTAGGCTTTCTCCTGGAGAGCTGTTCTAAATCGCTGTAGCCTCCTCAGAGCAAGTCTCAGAAGATTGGGGCTACAGTTTATCGGTTAGAACCCCAGCAGGCTACGAGAACTGCCTGGCAGGTTCTCACAGAATCATAGAATTCGGAATCACAGAATGCTGGACCCGCATGGTGTCAACTCTGAGAACAGGGAGATCAGAAGCAGCGTCCCGCTGTGGGTTCTGGAGCCCAACCGCTTGGGTTCAAATCCCAGCTCCCATTTACTACCTAGGGCAAGGTACTCAGCCTCCCTGTGTCCTGATTTTCTTGCTTGTAAAATGGCAATAATAATAGTACTTACCTCATAGTACTATTATGGGAGGATTCTTGGGATGATTAAATGAGTTTAACACATGTAATGCACTTAAAACTGTATCCATAATGAATGCTAAATGTCTGTTTTTATTTTCATTATGATAGAACATTGGAATCACAGACTTTAGGAACATGGGCTCAGCACCCTATGGTCCCTTGATACCTCTGAGCTTACTGAATTCAGCCTCCCTATTTTCCAGATGGGCAAACATCGTGAGACGTGTCCAATGCCACATACCTGGTGTGAGGCAGAGCCAGGTCTGGGACACGGTCTCCTGGCTCCTGGCTGTCTAGGGGACAGTGAAGGGAAGTGGAGCTTGTCCAATGAGAAAGTGTTGACGGGCAGGGGTGCTGGTTCAGAGGAGGGCAGGCCATGGAGGACGTGGGCACTGCCTTCTAAGCACCGCAGGGCCATTGTGGGCCCAGAGAGCACAGGGTCAGGTGCTGAGGGCTGAGTGGACACCAGCGGGGGTGTTACCAGAAGGCAGCACTCCACTCCAACAGGCCAAGCAGTCAGGGATGTGGCTTTTTCAGGTAGTAGCTGAGGCTGGCAAGATACTCACCTTTCACAGAGGCTGTGGAAAGAATGCCAGAGGTCCTGATGCTGGGGATGCTGGTGGTCCTGAGGCCCCCCCTGGCACTCGGAACCCTGGATTCCTTGATGCTATTCTCTCCTCTGTCGCTTCCCCGTGGAAGGGGCTGGCTCCCCTCCAATAGCTCTGAGCCTTCCCACCTCCCGTTCTCCCATTCGATTCCCTCATGGGTGGGTGGTGGGTGACACTGTCCCCTTCAGCATCTCCTGACAACTCCTCCCCTCGAGGACAGTGTGAACCAAACCAGCCATGCCCCTCTCTGGCCTCTAGTGTCCCATCTATAAGACAGCAGGATAGGGCTGGGAGGTCTTTGGAATCTTAAGGGAAAAAAATCCTATAATGTCCCTTCTGAGCCTTCCCTAATTAGCCCCTAATCCTCAAGAACTTTGCTTAATATGAGTTTGTCCGATCCAGGAAGTTTCCTCAAAGCAGCCTGGGAAGGCTCTTTTGGGAGAGGGATGCAGGATCGTGGGCTCAGAAGGCAAGAGGTGAGCATCCTTCAGGGTTTGCTCTGCTCCTGAGCCTGTGATGCTCCCCGTAGGCTTTCTACTGTGAGCTGGGGATGGGATGGAGGTGGGGGAGGGCGCCTGTGGTCCAGGCATCTTTGAGGGGGCTCAGATCCTCTGCATCAGCCCTTTCAGTATCCCCGCCCCCAGCCACCTCGGATTCAGTAAAGCCTTTGGAAAAGGTACACACACACACAAAAAAGCAATTAAAAGTGAATGTTCCAATGCAATTAGCCCAGAGTTGAGTGGGGAAATGGGGAGGCCTGCTGGGAGATGGGACTCAGAAATCCCAGGAGGCCGAGGAGGTGAGGTGGGTGAGGGGGCAAGAGGGGTGAGGCAGTGGGGCGTCCCACCAGCAAGCATTGGGGGTGAAGGTTCAGGCCAGTCCTCTCTTCTGAAATCTGTGCTCTGCCCACCCACACACCCACCATGTGTCTGGTGGTGAGCCCACCTCCTCGGCTCAGGCTGAGACTGAGGTTTGTGGAAGAGGCAAGAGCACTTGAATGGCAGTCAGACAGGCCTGGATTCTAGCCCAGCCCCATCCCTGCCCCACTGTATCCCCTTCCAAACCTGTTCTCTTATCTATGGAATGGAGCTAACAGTGGGCCCTGTCTATTAGCTTAATGAGATCATAGCTGCCCAGGGCTTAGCCCCATGCCAGCACACAGTAGGAGCTTAATGATTGCTGACTGCCCTCCACCCCCAAGTCCCAACACATTTACTCATTGGGTGACCTTGAGAAAATTACTTCCCTACCAGGGTCCTTCCAAAGGTGACCTCTGTGGCTCTGGCCCCATCAGGAGACCAGGCACCAGCCCCAGGCTGAGGTGGAGCCTGAGCTCTGGCCATGCCCAGTGGAGGGGGCACTCCTCCAGGAAGCCCTGGAGGGCCAGCAGGGCTGGCAAACAGCAGCAGGTGTGAAGTGGAGGTGGATCATAAAGACAGATAAGGGCCCAGGGTGGTGTGGGGAGGCAGGGTGGAGATGGGCCAAGGGGGAGTGAGGAGGCCCCATCAGCTACCCAGCCTCTCCTGCCACTGCCCTGTACCCCTCCGTGGGCTCACGGATGCCGTTTCACCCCCCAGTGTGTTTTAGATTCCCTGCCTCCTTGTGCTTGGCTCGTGCTCTTTCCTCCCCTGCAAAGTCCTTCCCTGTACCTTCTCCATCTCTACCAGCCCATTTCCCTTCTCTGCCACGGCCTAGCCAGAGGGCCGCTAGGAGGCCTGCTCCGTAGATCCCCGGCACTAAGGAGGATCCAGTTTTCAGAAAAGGTGTCTGGGTCTTGGTAGCCTCCCTCAGGGATGGGTCTGTCCACGAGAAGAACCCTGGGCTGGGAGCTGGGACAACATGGCTGCAATCACAATCTCATGCACTCTCTCTGGGCCTCAGTCTATGCTTCTGTGTGGTGATAAGATGGGACACTGTGATGTCTGAGGGATGGTCCCACTATGAACCCTGAGGGCTGCAAGGGGGCTTCAGGGCTGGAGGGAGAGAATCCTGGAGGGCTGACTGGGTGAGAGGCTTCCTGGAAGCCTTCGCCTCACTCTTCTTGCTGCCCCAATCTCCCAGCCTATTTCAGTCCCCAGCCCTGCCGCCTTCCTCTTCTCATTGTGTCTCCTGCCATCTTAAAGCCTCTGATTATTTGCTGCTGAGTGCAGTGAAATCTGGGCCTTTCAGGCTGCAACGGAGATACCGCCCACACCGGCCCCAGCTGTTTGTCTCCTTCTGCTACCATTTGGGGGGCCCAGGGCCCAACCTCGAGAAATTTCTTCCTCAGAGCTGACCTGGTCCCCAATCACTGCAGAATCTGTCTGTCCCTCTGATTTGTCTCAAGGGACACAGAGAACAGTCTTTTCCCATCTCTGGAGTCTTACATTCTGGGAGAGGGAGAGGGAGAGAGAGAGGAGGGTCCGGGGTCCTGGCCTGAATCATAATTCGTCTCCCAGAGAGATGAAAGGGTGAGAGTGAGGTTGAGGCCCCCGGAGAGGGGGGCGGCTCAGTCAAGGGGAGGGGGCCTCACCTAAGAAGGGGTTCAGAGGAGTGGAAGAGGGCCTGGCACTCTTTCCAGGCCATTGACTGTACTCTCCACTAAGCAAATAGTTGTTAAAGGGACGGAACTGTCATAAAATCCACGCCTGTTCCTCTCCCCACTTTGTGCCCATCTGTCTTTATCTTCACTGGGGCAGCCCACGACCACCCAGGCACCCAGGGCTGAGTCACTAGCCTTCAATCTGGAGAGCGGGCCCTGGGCTTTGGCTGGGCCGACCCCAGCATCAAGGTTCACCCCCCAACATCAGCCTGGCAGGGGAGGGGACCATCAGGAGGGGAGAGGAGGCAGAGCAGGGGCTCTGAGTTGAGGAGAAGTCATAGGGGATGCGAGCAGTAGATGAAGCCCCCAGCCCCAATTGGGTGGGGGAGACACAGCCTCAGAGTCCCCTCCCCCTTCCGATATCTTTGAAACCTCCAGGGGGACAGCAGTTCTGGGAAGGGTGAGGCAGAGGAAAAGGGCTCATATAGGGGTGGGTTGAGGTGAGCATGGCCTGGTGCCAAGGTGTGGGGACTCCTGAGGATGGAGGATCCTTGGAGGCCCCAGTGCTTGGTGGAAGATCTGGACCCAGTCAAGGTTGACCTGCCCCAGCCCAGCCTCTCCTCTGCTGTCCAGGGACCGCTGAGACTACGGGGCCCTCACTGAGACCCGGTTTCTGTCTCTCAGATTCTCCCTCTCCAGTGAGAGTTTTACGCAGCAGCCAGCACGATCAGCCTGAAATTGAACCTGACCTTCACCTTTTCCTGCTCAAGTCCCTCTCAGGGCTCCCACTGTCCTCAGGATCAAGCCCAGCTCCTCAGGGCCCCGGCTCTCTCCAGCCTCGCTCCCTGTTGTCTGGCCACACCAGCCTCCTTGCTGTTGGACCATCCAGCAGACACACATTCTTTCTTTCCTCTGAGCCTTTGCCCATGCAGTTCCCTCTGCCTGCACATCCTTTCCTGTCTGCTCTGCTTGTCCTCTAGGACTCAACTCAGGCATCTCCTCCTCCAGGAAGCCTTCTCTGACCCCACTTCTGTCCTGCACCTGGGTAGGCTGGGGCCCACTCTTCCTTCCTTTCTCAGAGCCCTTGTCCCTGCACTCAAGTGTGGGTCTGTACATCATTCCCCGCACGACACCACGACTCCTCTTCTTATCTTAGTCCTCAGTAAGGAACCTGACCCAGAAGGACTCTGGAATAAATAACCACTCTGTGGAATGACTTTAAGTAGAATGTTCCCATAAGTATTTTAGTTGAGAACACTTGCCCTGGCTCTGGTTGGGGGGATGGACTTCAAGGACCCGACAGGAGGCAGGAGGCAAGGGGAGAGGCTGCTGCAGGTTCAGGGGAGAGGTATCTCTGTTTCAGCTGGGCAGTGGCTTGGGAATGGAGAGCAGGGGACAGTTATGAGAGATGCATGGGAGGTGACTCACCCATTGGATGGGGGAGGTGAGAAGAGGGAGGCAGCTAGGACAGTTTGTGGACAAGCCACAGGGGACCCGGTGGATGGTTGTGCTACTTCGGGGGAAGTGGTGGAGACGATAAGTTCCAGTCGGGACTTGGGGCCTCTGGCAACTTCAGGGACACCCAGGGCAGGCCTCCAGGAGGCCTTTGGGTATCTGGGGTCTGGAGCTTAAGAGACGGGGGAGCTGGAGAGTCATGAGGCCATGAGCACAGAGGAGTTCTGTGCAGAAGAGAAGAAAGGCTGAGGGCAATTCCTTCATCAGGGTCCCGGGAGGAGGAGGGGAGAGGCCAAGGCAGCCCACGGTCTGGGGGTGGGAAGAGAGGAGTCAAGGGTTAGTGAGATGAAGCTGCGGCGCTTACTGACCAGCAGCGAAGGGACCAGCGCCACCTTGTGGCTGCCCAATAACCAGATTGTCCAAGGCCAAGTGACTGGGTGGGGTCCACTAGAAGGGGTTTGGCTGAAGGTCAGTAAGGCCAGCCCCCTGCCTCCACGAAGCCCCAGCCTTTATCAACTTAGTCACCAGGAAACGTGGCTGCCATTGCCTCCTGCCACCCTAGCTCCCTATTCCTTCCTAGGGTGATTGGCACAGTTGGACAGCTCAGAACTGGAGCCCAGCCCTCCAGGAGCCTAAAGGGTTAGGTGTGAGGGCTGGAAGGTGGGAGACACCACTGGTTATTGTAGATTCTGAACCAAGGAGCCAGGAGTGAACCGGCTGGGTTCAGAATGTTGCGTGACCTTGACTGAGGCATTCAACCTCTTTGGTCCTCGATTTCTCTAGCTGCTGTGACCTCCTGATCTGGTGACTTGCAGGCTGCCCCCTCTCTTTTCCTCACCTGACCTTTGCTGGGCTCCCCTGAGTGACCCCACATGCACACACCAGAGTCCTAGGCCCCCAAGCTTCTCTTCTCTCCAGGCCAGGCAGTTCCTACAAACACAATTAAGTGGAGGCAGCATGAGGGATGAAGAACCCAGGACAATTAATCATTAGGGAGTGACATTTGGTGAAAAATCAGGCGCTTAATTAAGCAGGAAGAGCCAGAGGCAGGGATGGGGTGAGAGTGGGGGTGGGATGTGTGGTGAGGGCAGAGAGAAACTCATTCTTCTTCCTACTGCAGCCTCCCCTGTCTCAGTTCCCACCTCCCCCCGCCCCCCCATCACACCTATGCCCTTTGCCTCCTCGACATTCACGCCAGTCCCTGTTGGAGGCTCAACCCCCTCAGGTCTTTAGGAAGACTCTAGTGTACTGGTTAGGAGTATGGGCTCTGGTGCCAAATGCCTGGGTTCAAATCCTGGCTCTACCACTTACTAGCTGTGGGACCTTGGACAGGTTACTTAACCACTCAGCACCCTAGTTTCTCCACCTGAAAAATGGAAATGATGGTAATATTTAATCCATAGGATCACTGCGAATTCTGAGTTCATCTATGTCAGTTGCTTGGACGTGCATTGCCCAATAAACTCCTGAAGCCCCCTTCCTGTGCTTACCACCAAAAGTTGCTCCAAAATGATTTTCTGAGGATGCTGATGTTTAGGATTCTACTCTCTTCACCCTAGTTCTCCCTGGGAGGCTCAGAGAGGTTAGGTCACTTGCCCAAGATCAAGTAGTAGCTGTGGCAGGTTTTAACCCAGACAGCCTAGCTCTGAGCCTTGGCTTTACTCGCTCTGGGGGATTTGTGAGGGATCCTGAAGGTGCCTTTCCCATATCTACCAGCAGGAGGCACCAGAGGCCAGACTGTAGCTGCCTGCTCCTCTACATTGGGAGGGGAGAGTCAGGGTCCGAGACTCTTTTATTTCTGCCCTCCTCATATCCACCCTGCAGTGGGTCAACTTGTCCAGATCCTCTCAGATGTGCAGGGTTCAGCCCACTGTGTGTCCCCAGGCTGGGGCCTGTTCCTCTTTGATCCAGGGACTGAGAGGTAGAATCATATCCTCTTTTCAGAGAGGCTGTGATCTCCCGGAAGCGGCTGGGCTGCAATGGACTGGGCCCCTCGGACATGCCTGGGAAGCCCTTGGCCAGGCTGGTGGCTCCACTGGCTCCTGACACCCAAGGTAAGGGCTGGGAGCTGGGCAGGGGCAGGGAGGGACTGTGGCCCCTGCTCCCCAGAGCATATCTGTCTTCTATCCCTGTCTGCATCTCTCCGTCTCCTTTCTCTTGCTCTGTGTCTCTAGCAAACCTGCCATCTAATTCTCTCTCTGTTGCGCTACTAACGTCTCTGAGCCTCAATTTCCTGATCTGTAAAATGGGAACAACAGAACCTACCTTGACGGGGTGTTGCTTGTGCTGGTTGTTAGACGGGCTGTAGTTGTCATGCTCTCTCTGTCACTGTCTGTTTTTCTTTCTCTTCCTCTCCATGCCCCCTGTCCGCCATGTCTCTCTGCCTCATGTCTCAGTCTCTCTAGGTCTCTGTCCTCTGTCTCGATGTGGAAAGTGCACAAGACTGGGAGTCAGGAGACCTGACTTGCTGTGTGATCTTGGGCAAGTCACTTCCCCTTTCTGGACCTCAGTTTCCCAATCTGTAAAATAGGGGTGCTCAGCCTTACCTGCCTCCCTCCATCCCAGGGTTGCTGGGAGGATCACGAGAAAGTTGTCAAGTGAGGGGGTTTCCTTCTATGCAGGGGTCGTTGCTGTGGTCATTGTTTTCACTGCCTCAAGACCCATCTCTCTGTCTCTCCGGGTCTCTGGGTCTCTCTGTGTCTCTGTCCTGGCCTCTGTCTGTCTGTGTCTTTGTCTCCCTCCCTGGGTCCTGGCTCAGTATCTCTGAGCCTCACTGGCCCCGCAGGACCACCTCATTGCCCTCTCCCCCTCAGTGCTGGTCATACCGCTGGTGGACAAGGAGGCCGGGGCTGTGGCAGCAGTCATCTTGGTAAGAGCAGTTGTGGGTAGGATGGGGGGGAGGAGAGCAGGGGAGGGAGCAAGGGAGAGAGCACTGGATGGAGCCCCACTGGGGTGTGTGTGTGTGTGTGTGTGTGTGTGTTGAGAATAGCATGCTGGGCTGGAGCTGGGGAAAATGGGGGTCTGGGAGGAGCCTGGGAGGAGCCCTCTGCCCCACCTTGAATGGGCAGAATGAAGCCGCAGGCCCCGTCAGCAACTTGCGGAAGGATGTACAAGCCCCATCTGAACTCTTACCACCACGGAGCCCCTGACACGGCCCTGACCCTACTTCCTCTTTGGCATCCTCCAGGATGGGTTGGGGGCAGTGTCCCAAGAGGGCACGAATGCAGCGAGGTGGGAAAGGACTGAGAGGCGCTGAGGAGGGATGGGCAGATATGACACCAACAGAGACAGTGTGGGAAAGTCAGTCAGAGATGGGGTGGCTGGAGCTAGGCGGCTTGAGGAGAGGAGGCCCACGGGGCAGGGCTCCTGGGAAGGCATCCAGCCCCAGCCAGACCTATGTCCGAGGCTGGGACAGACGCCAGGCAACGGGGCGGGCTTCCTGGGGCGGGTGACGGAGGGGCAGGGGCCTCAGCTAGAAGGGGGGAACCCTAAGCGGGGGGAGTTGGGCGGGCAGTCCGGGCCAGGGCGCCCCCCTGCTGCTCCCTCGCGGAGCTCCCCGCTTTGGGCTCCCCCGTGGGGTTGGCAGAGCTTTGTGAAGTCCGGGTTCTTGAGGTTCTTCCAGTCTCTCCTCCCGTGGGGAAGTGGGCGCTCAAAATCTTTGTCCAGTCCTAAGAACCGGAGGGTTAGCGCCCCCAAATCGCCCTCACTGGGGATCGACTTCCGCGGAGGCGGCCGCCACCCCAAGCGGGGGCGCGGACAGATAAATGAGCCGGTCTCGGTGCGCCCGCGGCGGGGGAACTCCTCCCGACCTCATTAAAACGGAATTAAAGGTTTCCGAGGCGCCTGACCTTTCCCCAGCTGCTGGCGGGGGAGGGCGGTGGGCGTGGGGGGCGGCCGCGGGGAGAGGAGAGGAAGGAAGGGATACTTACTTGGCTTGGTCTCCTCGGCGCCCCATCTGCCTGATTGAGGGGGATGCGGCCCCCTTGGTTTCTCCCGAAAGCTGCTCCCCCACCCCCAGCTTCTGTTTCCCGAAGGGAACGGATCTGCTGTTGGCACCGCGTTCTCAGCGCAGCTTCGCTCCCTCCTTTGGTCCCAATCTGTACCAGAGCTGGTGGCTTGGAGGAGGACCGGGACTAGGAGCACTGTGCAGAGGTGCACGTGGGAGGCAGTGACTCAGTCGCCCACCTCTGTTGACGGAAAGGGGTCTGGGGGTGCCAGGTTCCTAGAAGGACTTCCTGTGCTGGGGCTGCGAGGGCTGGGTCAGTAAGGAAGCAGCTCCTGCAATGGGAAGATGCTTGGAGGGTTGTCTTGTGGGCAGGAGGATGGTTGTTGTGACCGTTGTTCACCGTGGCTCAGGTCTGGCTGGGAGTCCAGGCTTCAGCCTTCTCCTGGGGGTAGGAAAGGCATGTGTGTGTTGGGAAGCGGATGGGTCAGATCAGTTGAACTTACCCCACCCTAGCAAAACTCTGCTCTGGGCCCTGTCCCAGGACAGGTGCTGGGGCAGAGAGAGGAGTCGGACCCATTTCTGCCTTCTAGAAGCTCAGTCTGGGGGAAGGCAGGGTCACCTTCAGACCACCACTGGCCAAATGAAAGAATGCTGCCAGCAGGAGCTCTAGTGGCAGAGGCTGGAGCACCAGGGGGTGCCTCACAGTGCAGACAGCATTTGAGTGGGACTTTGGGACACAGGTAGGGGGTGAACAGGCAGAGAAGAAGGAGACGGATATTCTCAGCAGAGGGCCCAGCATGAGCAGAGGCAGGGTGGTGGAGTGCTGGGGGAAGAGTGTGATCCCTGCAAGGCTGAGAAGGGGGGTGCATGCTGGTGAGCAAGATGCTACCTGTGGCTTTGGCTGCCAAGAGAAGTTCCCGATTACTGTCCCCTCACCTTCTCAAATACCCTGGGCAGTGAAGAGCTCTTGAAAGGTATTTGGATTGTTTGCCATCTGCCTCTCCTCCAAGCCTGAGCCTTCCTACTCAAGTAGAAATGTTCTTCTGTGGGACACCCCCTCCCCGGTGCATACACATCTGATGGATCCCGTCCTGCTGCTCCACCCCCATGCTCCAGGGGCCACAGGATCTCACATCCTCTGAGAGGCAGCATAGGCAGCCCCAGACCTCCCAGCTGTTGCCAGATCCTGAGGACTGAGGGTCTAGAGGGGAAAGGGGGTGCCGCAGGACAGATCTATCGGGAGGGCTGACTCACCAGCTCCTTCCTCAACAAGCCCCATTCCCCTCTCTGGGTCTCTGCTCTTGTATTCATCATCCCTCCATCCATCCACTCACCCAGCCATCAATTGAAAGCATATTTCTTGAGCACCGCCAGGCACTGTGCACTGGTGCTTCAAACACAGCAGCAATGACTGAGACAGACCAGACAGGCCCTGCTTTCACAGACCAAACAGTCTGGAGGGGTGGGCATGCTGGACATTAAACAAGTGAGCAAAATAAAGAGAGAATTGCAAATGACGGAAGTGCTAGCAAGGAAACCAGGGGGCCCTGCAAGGACTGTTGGGGCCTGATAGAGATGGGGTCAGCAGAGGGCGCTCTGAGGAATATGCCATCCTGTGCAGGGCTGCCTGGCTGAGCTCTGGGACTCTGCAGCTCGCAGGTCGAGGTGCCTTAATTGCAGATTCTTCATGTGGAAAGAGTCTTTGGCTCTGTTATTCAATTATGGGATAATAAGTCCCTCTGAGGAGCGGGCAGCCCTTGGTCTCCGGCATTTGATGTGTGATTTGCGCCCACTCTTCCCCTGAGCTGTGCCAGCACACCAGATCCTTACATGGGGGTGTGGTGTCCATTAGCCACGGTGAACTTGGTGAGGGTGAGGGGGTGGGAGCTGTGCTGGGCTTTCAACCTTCTCTGCAGCCCCAGTGCCCACTCTTGAGTGCTCCCACTGGGACCCAGACCCGCCCCCTGGTTAGCAAGAGTAGGTGCAAGAGTATGTTCTGTTGGTGAGAAGGGAGCCGTGTGTGTGCTGGTGATTGTGTTTGCATATCGGTTGGGGGTGCAGGCAGAAGCGTGTGCATGGCTCTCGGGTATGTGAACACAAGTATCCTGTGTACGGGTATGAATGTGCATGTGTGGATGGTAGTCACTGTGAGTGTGGGTGTGTGGATGTCTTCGAGTCTGTGACTGCACTGTGTGTGTGTGTGTCTATGTGTGTGCAGGTGCGCACATGCCTGAGTATCTCTATGGGACAGTGAATGTATGAGTGTGTGTGTGTGTGTGTGTGTGTGTGTGTGTGTGTGTTGGGGGGCGCTAAAGGTCTCCATGAAGTGTGTAGTGTGTTTGTGCACATGCTGGGTAGGGATGGGCTGAGGCAGCCCAGGAGTGTGTGCAGGGAGGGGTAGGTCCAGTGGGTGGAGGAGGACTCCATGATTCCTTCCTTCCCTCCAGCCCTCTGAGGCTCTCATTCAGTCTCCCAGCTCTGTACTGGGACCAGGCTATTTCGCCAGCCCAGGAACCCCACAGCCCTAGAGAGGTCCCAACTTTCCCTTTTCCTGAGAGATGAGTCCAGGTGGAAAGAACAAGAAGGATGTCCTCCCCCATCTACTAACAGTAAAATGCCCACATGTTTCTGTAAACCATATGCAAATGAACCATGCTCCCAGCGCCTTTCAAAAACCTGTCTTATAGGAGTCATAGATGGAGCTTCATCCAGAGCTTAACCTTCAAACCACCCTTGGCGGCCCAGCCCTCTTCCAGGTCTTCCTGCCTCCAGTCTTGCTCCCCCCAACTCCCCCTACCTTGTAGACCATGGTCCGCAGATGCTAAAGTCTGCTGTGGATCCCCAGTACAATCAAGCTAAAGTCCAATTCCTTAGACTTGCACCCGCCCTGTGGTACCATGGACCGCACCACTGCCCGGGTCCTCATCTCCCCATACCACCTACTACCCAGCACTGCCAGGACAGCCTCCCTCCTGCAATGTCCCCTCCGGGCTCTGCTTGTCTTCCCAGTTCTGGAAGGCCCCCAGGTGCCCTCCCCTCTCTGAGCTCCCACAGCCTATAAGTTCCCACCCACTCAATCTGCCCTCTCCTTCTTCCTCAGGTATGAAGTTCTGCACCCCCTTCATCACATCCACCACTCCATCCCACCCCAGCCAGACTGTGAGCTTCCTGAGCACCTGCTGGTCTCCTCCTCTCCATCTGCTCCTGGCAGGGGACTTAGAGCAGAGGCGGGCAGGGGCTGCTGAGTGGGGAGGGAGGATGAAGGAGGGGACCCCAGTGCAAGCACTGTGGTGAGCCCTGCAGGTGGTGAGCAGCTCTGAGTAGGTGCCCAGGAAGCTGGTGACGCAGGTGGGGAGGCTTGCTGGCAGGGCCTGCAGTGCTCCCCCCTTCATTTTCCTCACCAAGCACCCAAGCAGGGCTGGGAGAAGGGACTTCACAGAGCATGAAAGATGGGCTGAGGGGATTCCAGGTGACTGACACAGGGAAGTTGGAGAGGGACAGGATGATGGGTGTGATGGTGAGAATGGATCTGGAAAAGGGAAGGTGTGGGCAGAGAAGGGGAGGGAGTGGGTGGTGCTGTCCCAACTCTGCCACTTTCTGCTGTGTGACCTTGGGCAAGTCACTCAAACTTTCTGGGCCTTGGTTCATCTGCAAGGTAGAAGCTTGCCTTACTTGTTGGTGAGAATCACATGCAAGGCAAAGCACCTTATCACCCCATTCATTCATTCCTTCATTCATCCTCCCAAGTTCTTTAGGCACAGCAGATGCATCATAAATGGTGGACCTCTTCCCCTACCCCAGACTTAGGGGCAGCTCAAATCCCAACTTAGAAAGGATGGAACTGGGAGGCTGAGGCTAATACCACTGATTCCATAATCAGGGCCTGAAGGTCCATAGACTGAGAGATGGAGAGGGGTCCAAGGTCACCCCGTTTCCCTCACTATACACCTGGATTGTGCTGTAGATGGAACAGTAGCTGAAAAGGCAGAGATCAGAAAAGTTCCACTTCTTTGGATTAGCCCTCGAAGGCTTCCTGGAAGAGGGGATTTTCCTGAAGCCATCTGCTTGGTCAGAGGATGGGCTTATCATTGAGGCCCACAGACTGGAGTGTGTATGTGTTGGTGGGGACAGGTGTGTGCCGGGCATGGGGAGGGCACTCTGGTAGAGACAAGAGGCTAGGGGAGGTAGGTCACAGCTGGTCCCCTTGTCACTCCCCTCCAGGTGCACTGTGGTCAGCTGAGTGACAGTGAGGAGTGGAGCCTGCAAGCCGTGGAGAAGCATGTGAGTGGGGGTAGGGCCGAGGTAGGATGAGGGCTGCTGAAGACCCTCATCACAACTGATGGGAAGGTGATCTGGCCTGGGAGATGGACAGACCTGGGTTCCAGTCCACTACCTTTGGGCTGTGTGACCTGGAGCAAGTCACTTAACCTCTCTGAGCCTCAGTTTCACATCTGAGAATGAGGATAAGGATAGCACTGACCTACTGAGGGTACTGGTGAAATAGGGGGAGTCAAATATTTTGTTAATACTTAGGAAGGGCTATCTACATAATGATATTGAGGCTCTTCCTGGAGATTTTATGATTTTGTGACTTAAACAAGAACTTACGACTCCCCGTGGGTGCTAGAGACAGAGAAATCTGACCCTGTTCTGCCTTGTAAGAGTCTGGGGGCTAGGCGTGGAGACAAACCCTGCACTTATCTGATCATGGACCGAGGGGCGCTCCGGGGGCAGTGGGAGTCCACAGGAGGGTGGAGCGCTGAGGGATGAGTTGTTTGGGACGCGGGTGGGGGGTGGGGGCGATGGGCACCGCCGGCAGAGGGAAGGGCTCGAGGAAAGGGCGATAAAGGTGGGGCGTGTGGCTTGCTGACCGCTCCGCCCGTCCCAGACCCTGGTGGCCCTGAAGAGGGTCCAGGCCCTGCAGCAGCGCGGGCCCAGCGCGACCCCGGAAGCGGTCCAGAATACTCCAGAGGGGGCGGCGGGAGACCAGAAAGGTGGGGTTCCGTACACAGACCAAGATCGAAAGATCCTGCAGCTTTGCGGTGAGGACCCGGCTGGGGCAGGTCCTTGGGGGCGGGGAGGGGCGGGGTCGAACCTGGAAGGGAGGGGCCCATGGGTGGGCGGGGCCTGAGGGTGGCGCGCACCCTTGGGGGATTCTGTGGGCCCTCTCTCTGACCCGCGCCCCGCCATTGCAGGGGAACTCTACGACCTGGATGCCTCTTCCTTGCAGCTCAAAGTCCTCCAATACGTGAGTCCCTGTGCCCCTCCTACTGTGCTCCTCCCGGGACCGAGGTCCCTGTGAGCCGTCCATCTCAGTTCAGATTCCCGTGTCCTGCCCCTCTTCTCTTCCCTACCTACCCGAGGAACCTCAAAAAGGCTAGAGGGTGGGGAGTGGGTTTGCTCCCAGACCCACTGTCAGCCTCTCGCTGTGTCCCTCCCTCTCAGCTGCAGCAGGAGATCCAGGCATCCCGCTGCTGCCTTCTGCTGGTATCTGAGGACAATCTCCAGCTTTCCTGTAAGGTGAGGGCCCAGGTCCACTGTGGAGCAGGGCGAGGGACTGGGGTCTCTGAGAGGAAAAACCTTGCCCATCCTTTAACCAGTCCGCATCGCTCTGCCCATCAGGTGATTGGAGATAAAGTGCTGGAGGAAGAAATCAGCTTTCCGGTGAGTCCTGCACCCCCTGTGTGGGAGTCTGCAGAAGCAGTTAAAGTCGTCTAGGCTCTCCTAGGATCTGCCCAGAGAGATTGGGATCTGCTAGAATCTCTTGGAATCTGATGGAATTATCTGGATCTTGGGGTCTACTTAGAAATGTTGTGAGAGATCACAGCCTCTCATGATCAGGAGCCATTAGGAGAAATCTCTCACAATCTACAGAAAGGCTCACCTGGGACCAGTTCACTTCTGTTGGAGTATTTCTGGATTTGGCTCTCTTAGAATCTGTTAAGATCAGTGAGAATCCTTGGATTCTGCTTTCCTCTCTCCTAGTTAGGGAAGACCCTCAAGTCCTCCATAGGAGATTCTGGCCAAGAGCCTACTCCCCTACCCTCACCCAACCCTCACTCCTCAGTGTTGACTCCATCCACAGTTTGGACTGACTGAAGAGGTAGTTGAAACTTCCAGACTTGGGGGGTAAGAGGTCTGACATCGCCTGATCTTGGGAAGAGCTGGGCCCTGACTGGCTCTCCTCACTCCCCCAGTTGACGATGGGACGACTGGGCCAGGTGGTGGAAGACAAGAAGTCTATCCAGCTGAAAGATCTCACCTCTGTAAGCCATGGCCTGGCTGGACTGGCGGGGAGCCAAGGGGAGAGCCCACTGCCCAGTCCCCAGGGCCAGAGTCTCTGGGCCAGGGCAGCCTAGGAATTGGGGGAGACAAGACCCCACCCCATGTCATAGCATTTCCCACCCTGCATGAGCTCTTCAGCCCCTCCTGTTGCAGAGTGTGGTAGAGGGCGGGGGGAAGGAAGCATATTCCCTCCTTCCCTGCCCTGACTTGCCTCCCCCTTGCCTCCCCTTTGCAGGAGGATGTGCAACAGCTGCAAAGCATGTTGGGCTTCGAGGTGCAGGCCATGCTCTGTGTCCCTGTCATCAGCCGGGCCACTGACCAGGTCGTGGCCTTGGCCTGCACCTTCAACAAGCTCGGAGGAGACTTGTGAGTCTGGGTGGAGTGATGTGGATCAGGAGACGGAGCTGAGAGGCCGGGCAGGGCTTGACTAGGGTAACAGTGTGGGAAGGGTACTGGGCAGGGATTACTATTCCAGCAGTGGTAGGTTGAATGGTTTGTCTGTGCAAGAGACTGTGAGATTATGGGAGCGATAGACCCTTGCCGCTGCTCCATGTTGACTTTGTAAAATCTTGTTGCAGTCCAGGCGAGTTCCCCTTCTCTTTGCCCACTTCCTGCAGTTTGGATTATCCACTTTTTGGTACTGGCCTTTCCCCCACTTGCCATCCTTTGTTTTGGCATTTCTGCTGGGAACTGCCTGATGGAGCAGCGATGAGCTCTAGGATGGGTGAACTCTCTGGGACTCGCAGAGCATCACCGACCCAGTGGACAATGGCTCAAGGGAATAGGCATGGGGGCTGGGCTAAGCTGAGGGTCTTTAGAGGCATTGATAGGGCAGCTGTAAGAATCGCGTGAAACAGAGGGGTAGGCAGGACACAGAGTCAGGTAAACAGGCTTAGTCCATATCTCAAGAACTGAGGTCAGATTTGAGGTCTAGAAGTGGTATCATAGATTTCATGTCCTACACCAACTCATTAATTGGTAGCAGCTGCCTGAAGCATTGTATTAGTTTAGTGAGAAACAGTGCTGTGATTGATCAGCCATGTCTGTCCTGGGTGCAGCTTTAGGATGTGAATGTTGCCACACTTGGTCCAGCAGGCCTAGCAGTAGGGCGTAGTAGGCAGGTGAGGGGTTGCATTCTGATTCCAGGATGCAGAGAGATGCTGTCAAGATGCTTGGCCCCTGGGGCCCAAGCAAGCAGGCTGGGTCTGAGGGCTCGGACCTCCTGCAGGAAGTGGAGACTGGAGATGTTGGGACTAGAGAGTGTCAGAAGCCCAGGGATGGGGCCTGCAGGGGTGGGACAGAGATCTGGGAGTCAGAGATCTGAGTAGCAGGACCTGCCAGCATAGAGCTCTATTGGCAGTTGGATGGGCCTGGGAAAATAAAGACAGGGACAAGGCAGAACCTGCTGAGGCAGGGGGGATATAGGATCTGTGTCATTTGTCCCATCCTAGTGGTGGGAACATTTGTGCCATTCAATAAACACACATTGAGTACCTACTGTGTCTGGCCCTATGCTCCCAGAGGGGAGGGTCCAGCAGGGTTTGTGACCTCTGGCTGCTAGCTGTAGGCTTGGGTACTGAGGTGGCCCTGGACCTGGAGGAGAGGTGGTATCAGAAGGGAAACGAGATGGGGACTTGGTGACAGCCCTGAGGCCCAGGGCAGGGGCAAGATCATCTCTGGGTTCCACATATTTCAGGGAGTGAGTGCTGAACAACTGCATGAGCCAAGGTGGCGCTCAGCTCAGAGCAGACACTGCGGAGAAGCTGCCTGGAACCCAGAGAACAGGGACTCCAGAATCCCTTTAGCTGGGAGTGTGATGGGGTGGGTGGCAGGGGCAGAGGTACGGTTACAACATTTAGCAAACACTTTTCAAATATCTCCCCTGTACCAGGCTCTGTATTAGACAGGGGATGATACAGTCATGGTCCCTGCCTTCAAGACTTGATGTTTATTTTTAGGGCGTAGAAGGAGGAGGGTGGGAAAGGTATTCTAGGCAGAGCGAACAGTGTGGGAAAAAGCATGAAGGTGTGAAAGAGCCTGAGGTTTTCTCAGAATGATGAGGATCTCACTGTGGCTGAAGCTGAGAGACGCCCATAGAAGAGGGGAGAGAGGTGGGTGGGACTAGATGGAGAGGCCTCAAATGCCATGGGAAGGAAGGTGGGCAGATAGACACAGGGTGGTGGGGATTGGGGTCTAGATCCGAATCACTGGACGGCAAGCACTAGTGGAGGATACCCCGGCAGAGAGGACCACTGAAGGCAGCCCCCAAATGGGGAAGGGACTAGGCAGGGAAATCTGGGGGCTGAGAAATGGTCAGAATCTCTGAGGAATGCTCCATCTCCCCATGATCCCCATCTGGAGGAGCTTACCCACATCCCCAGCCCAGGTCCCACCTCCAGCTTGGTCCATCCAGTCCCGCCAAGCTCCCTGGTGACAAATCATTTGGTGACCCCATTGAATGACCTCCTGAGGATTTTGGGCTGATCTTGTCCGTTGTGAGCCAGCTCCATGAATCTGATGGGCACTGCCCTGCCCACAGCACCATAGGACTTGTGGAGGCAGCAGATCGGGGCCTGCAAAGTCCAGGGAGGAGGGTAGGACAGTGACAGGAGCTGGAAAAGACAGGGCAGTGCCACCTCCCCTCCCTGAGGCTGGAGGGGCCCCTGGAGAAGAGCAGAACACCCAGCCCCAGTCTGAGGGAGGAGACTCAGCCTCAGTCTGGGTAAATCTGAAGTCAGAGGAGGGAGACATGGCTCTGGCTTCGAGAAGCAATAGTCTGAGGAGGAAAACACATTTTGGTCAGGGGAGGATTAGAACTCCCTCCCTCAGGAGCCCCCAGTCTGAGGGGGAAGCTGGCCCAAGCCACCTGTGCAGTGAGCAGCCCCAGCAGAGGAGAGTGAGTTTGCTGGTGGATTTCCAAGTGGGCTTCCTGGAAGAACGGAAGTAAGGCAGAATGGGGCGAGCAGTCCGTGGTCTGTCCCTCTCCGGTGACCCCCGCCACCCCACCCTGCCAGATTCACAGACCAGGATGAGCGTGTGATCCAGCACTGCTTCCACTACACCAGCACGGTCCTCACCAGCACCCTGGCCTTCCAGAAGGAGCAGAAGCTCAAGTGTGAGTGCCAGGTGAGTGGCCTGCCTTGCGCCTCTCTCGGGGACCAAGTTGCTCAGCTCTCAGCTCCACAGAGTCAGCCACAAGGGAAAAGCC